>NW_026020332.1:75591-675591 GCF_900185275.1 Solanum verrucosum
GTTTTTGACTTTCTAGATATATTGTTTATGTGTGTATGTAATATTGTGGTTCAGCTTCTGTAGAATTGGAGACATTGGAGGGTGGCGGAGAAGGAACACCAAATAACATTATGCCTATATGATCTATGAAGACATTCCCCGCATAAACTTATTAAACAATCTTTTTGCATAAATATAGCTGGAAATCCTTTTAGTTGTGTATATATGTTCATGCCGCCACTACTTTAAAGCGTAAAATGTTGGGCCCGTGCTTAGCACGGGCAACACTCATCTAGCCTATATAGAAGAGAGAGTTGATGGGACTAACACAACACAAATGGATGGTACCAAAAGCAGTTTATATGGTACTATATGACGGAAGGAGTTATGTGTGAAGAGGCAACAGTAAATGGTCCTTTGAAATGGGTCCACTAATGGATAAAATATTCCATGATCAACTTTTGCTTTAGAACCCACCAAGGGCATATTTGGAAATCTAACTTTAATTATAAGAATAATATTACTATAATTTAGAATAAAATTATATATATAATATATATATATATATTACTTTACTTTACTCCTTATTAGAAGTGAGACTTTAGAGGACGAACATGGCACTACAAAGTTGTACACAAAGCATTTCAAATTGTACTATAAAATTCATTGTCGCTCATTAATTGTACACATGTCTTTCTACATATACAACAACCCACATGAATAATTACTTTTCTTACTTTTTTTTCCTCAGTTTCTCTCTATACATATTATTTTTTCCCTTTTTTTCTACTTTCCATTCTCCCCTTTTACTCTCTTTAGTTTATCTTTGATCTTAAATTTTTCATAGATCTTTAAAATATTTTGAATTATTAATTATTATGAATTATAATATTTTGATTTTTACGTAGTTTACAAATATATAAATTTTATTTTAAAAAAATTTAAGATACCATACGCAAATTTACGATCAAACTTAAACTATTTGATTCTCGAGAAATAAAAAGTGTCACATAAAATGGGACAGACGAAGGATAACTCTCAATTAAATTTATTTCACTTTTTATTTTCCATTTTTAACATAATTTTCAAGTTGGATTTCTAGGAATTCTATGGTAGACCCATTTAAATTTTACCTTTTTGTTTTAAACTAGAGAATTTGGTCGCACTTCGCGCGATCATTAAAAAATTAAATATTTTTGATTAATTTTATATTTACTCTGTTGTTTAGTCGTAATATTATTGTTTGTTTTAGTACTATGAAGATTGTGAAAAAATAAAGCTTTTCAAATTTTACATCTATTAAATGAGGAAGAATATATTTTTTATCAAATAAGTTCAAATATATTTGCTAATAACAAATTCTTCCATTGCATGAAGTTGATCCTTTAATATATAATATATATTTCGGTGTACCATTCTCCTTAAATGTCTAAGAAATATCTCGTAATGTGAAATAACACTGTAATACTCCCTCTGTCCCTAATTACTTGTCCACTTTTAAATTGACACATTTATTAAGAAATCAATTAATCACACAGTGAGTTTATCATTTTTATTCCTATTAATTATGAAGTAGATGAAAAGTTCTGCAATTTTCAAAGTAATTAGTGATTTAATTGAGGGTATAATAGGTAAAAAAAATTGCTCTTTGTTGATTTGTTAAAATGGACAAGTAATTAGGGACAACTATAAAAGGAAAAGTTAACAAGTAATTAGGGACAGAGGAAGTACTAAACAAATGCATCAGCAAATGAAATTTATATTAAAAATATATTGAATAATGACGTAATAATACCTTAATAGAATTTCCTATCTATTTTTTTGAAAAAAAATATTCACCCTTTCAATTTTGTTATATCTTGTTATTTAGTAGAAGAATCATCATTTATTATATTCTGCTCCACCTTAATTTGTACCATCAGAGTTTTAAGAATAAACATTAAATTTTAAATCAAAATAAAAAATCATTGAAAAATGACAGAAAAAATAATAATAGTATATGAAAATTAAAATAAGGTGCAAGAAAAGCCTTTTCACGATAATTTTTTTAAATATATTGATAACAATTAAAATGGAGCTGTTATTTTATCTTTCAAATTAAGTTTGAGTGAATTGAATTAGTAGAATGAGAAAAAATATTAAACTCATAACTTTTTTATGTTATTAAATGCATTTTCTTTTTAATTGAGTAGTAGATTAAAAGTTCCGAATTAGGATATTAAAATAATATCTTACTCTCTCCTTAATTATTATGGTATTGCAAACATTTATTTTCCTTAAATGGTGATTCATTTTCCATTTACAGTTATATCCAATTAATTTCTAATGTATTGAATGCGGTTATGGAATATTGAAATAATATCTTTATCTTTCCTGAATCATAATAAAATTATAATTTAACATTTATTTTTCTGAAATGATAATTTTGTTTTAATTCCTAGAACATATTGTTTACTATATTGAATGTAATTATAATAAAACATATTGTGTTTAGTATGATAAAATAACTCAAAAATTTGAGAAATTAGATAAATAGTAATCTTAGCTTCTAAGAAATGTCACATCATCATTTACATATCCAACTTTTATATATATATATATAAAAGAGTTAAAAAAGAAAAAATAAGTGATTTAACAAAATTATATAAATAACATTATTGATGAGATGAAGATTTAGAAAAAACGTCAAATAAAGTAGTAGTATTGATGATGATAAAAGTTAAATAAATCATTTTTTCTATTATTTAAATTTTTAACATAAAATTTCCAATCTTTTAAAATTAAAAATAAATGTTAAAAATAAAAATAAAAATCGAGGCAATAATTATTTTAAAGAAAAATATAATCAAAATTGTCAGAAAAATTGATAAGAATAAATAAGTATCTATTACTAAGAATGGTGTCACAACATTTTCTATTTTAACTTTATTGTTACATATGGATAGAAACTTTTAGAAGAAGAAATGATCCAAAAATTTAAAAATAATGATTCTTTAAATGGTGATTCCTTTTCCATTTACAGCTTTTCAATTAATTTTTAATCTATTAAATATGGTTATGGATATTGGAATAATATTTTTATCTTTCCTTAATCATAATAAATTATATTTTAACCTTTGTTTTTGTGAAATGATAATTTTCTTTTCATTCGTACAACATATTGATTAATATATTGAATGTAATTATAATAAAACATGTTGTATTTAGTATGACAAAAGAATTCAATTTTTTTAAAAATTAAGTAAATAGTAATCCTAACTTTTAAGAAATGTCACAAAAAAAAATAAAAATAATAATAATAAAAAAAAATATAAAAATAAATTAAAATAAATAAATAAAAAAAATAAAAAATAAATAAATATATATATATATATATATATAAGAAAATGATATAAATTACATTAATGATGAAATGAAGATAAAGGAAAGAAGTAAAAGAAATTAATAATAATATTGACGATGATAGGAGTTAAATAAATCATTTTTATATTTTATAAATTTTCAATATGAATTTTTCAGTCTTTTAAAATTAGAAAAAGCTAAAAAAAAAAAAACTAAAACTAAAAATCGAGGCAACAATTATTTTAAGGAAAAAATAACAAAAAATGTCAAAAACATTGATAAGAATAAATAAGTATCTATTGCTAAGAAGGTATCACCCACATTTTCTATTTTAGCTTTATTAATACATATAGATAGAAACTTTAAGATGAAGAATGATCCAAAAAAATTTAAAATAACAAATCAATTATGTAAAAATACATGTGTAATTCTTATAAAGTTATAATAACTAATTTCTTCAAATAAATAATTAAATGTAAGAAAAAAAGTAATTAAGAAAATAATATAAATAACACTAATTATGAGATTATAGCATTGATGAGGAAAGGAACTAAATATGATCATCTTTTTAAATTCTTTTTTAAGAAAATATATATAAACTTTAATTAAAGATAAATAAGAAAAAAAAACTTTAATTAAAGATACAAAAAATCAAGACAAAATAAAAGAAGAAAGAAATTAGAAGAATAATGAGGTTGAAAGAAATAATATCTAATTTTCTCTCTTTTCAAATCACAAAATAAATTTTTGCTTATTCTCCTCCTAATTTGATAAGAATTCCATAAATAGAATGATTTTTTCTCCAAATAATTTTTCTTACCCTTTGAAACACTAATCTGCCTTCTTATAAATTTCTCAACCACAATGAATTTTCTCTCCTTGTAGGTACCACATAAATTAAAACAGAAACAGTAACATATATTGGGCCCCGTGCTGGCACGGGGTTCCATATCTAGTATATATATATATATGTTGAGCCGCCCCTCAGAATTAGTATTAGTGCTACAGATAAAGTATGGAAAAAATTAATATATTTTTTGTGTGTTAAAAAATAGTAAGTAAATATGAAAATCTGTATTTGAAATATTGCACTACTAAAAGTGAACAAAGAGAGTAATTGAGAACTTTTAAAGTATTTAATCCGTTTCTATTTACATGTCATCCTTACTATAAGTAGATGTTCCTTAATACTTTCTCTGTCTTTGCTTGCTGGTTCATTTTTGACTTGATACACCTATTAAGAAAATAATAATTGATATAGTGAATTTACTATTTTACCCCTGTTAATATATTGATAGAATACCTAAATCAATTTACTCATTAAAGAGGTTCGACCTTTTCAAAAATACTACTCCCTCCGTCTCATTTTATATAAGGTACTTTGACTCGGCATAGAGTTTAAGAAAGAAAGAAAGATTTTTAAAACTTGTGGTTTAAAGTGAATGATAGAAATTTGTGTGACTATAAATAATTTTATTAAGAGTAAATAGACAATTTAAAATTAAATACTCCCTCCATTTCACAAAGAATGACCTTCTTTCATTTTTAGTCAGTTTAAAAAAGAATGACCTCTTTCCTTTTTTGGTAACATTTTACTTTTTGCTTTCCACGTGGCATGTTTAAGACCACAAGATTAAGGGCAATTTTGTACATTTGACATAACTTTAATTTAGGACCACAAGATTCAAAAGTTTTCTTTATTTACTTAAACTCCGTGCCAAGTCAAACCAGGTCATTCTTTATGAAACGGAGGGAGTACTAGGTAAAAAAAAGTTTGTACTTTTTTAATTTGTCAAAATAAATAAATAATTAAGAACAACTAAAAAAAGGAAAAATGAATAAATAATTATGGACATAGGGAATACTATATTCAACCTTTAATTAATGAAGGAAAAAGATGGCAACAATTGAAGAAAAAAAAAGTTATTTCCAATGTATAAAAACAATAACCAGATTTTCAAAGTTTTGAAAACGATACGACGGAACATCGGGAAGCATGATAGGATAGGGTGATGGAGAACCAAATTTAACTTTATACTAGTCAGGGACGGAGCTAGAGATCGTGTCTCTAGTTAGATCGAACACAATAATTTTAGTGTATATATATATCGATATACGTGTTGAGAATTTTTTTTGATATAAATAAATTATTATATTAAAAATCGATAACTTAAGAAAATTAGAACTTTTAATTTATAAACTTCAAATGTTGTTCTGCTTCCGATTTTTTTTGTTATGGTGATAATGGATATTTATGAGGAACAGAAGAAATCTCCGCATCATGTTTATTAACGTAGAAAATTATATGACAGATTACTAAGGGTATGTTTGGAAAGCCACTTGGTAATTGGAATTGGTGTAATTACTAGGGTAGTAATTACACTGACATGTTTGGTTGGCACAGTGTAATTACACTGTAATTACACATGTCTTGTTTGGATGCCACAGTGCAATTACACATGTTCTGTTTGAATGCACAATTGCAATCATAAAATTATAATAAATTTTAAAAATAAAAATTAATTATTTAAAATTTATATTAGACAGATAAGAAACTTTATAAATGACATTAAATTAAATATTTAAGATATATATTCTTTTTTGAAAATATATTAATTAATAAACATATTTTTTGTAACTAATATTATGAAAAAAATAATTGATTTATATTTTTTCAAATTAATATATTTCAATTGAATTGATCGTAACAACTAAAAGTATGAAGTTTCTACGAACATCGTGAAATGCATGTTTGATAAAAAGAATAATATATAAATAAAATGTCATAAATTATTAAATGTTTGACAAAAATATAATCTATCAAGTCTAATTAAAAAATGACGTGCAATGTAAATTCAATATTACTAAAACAAATGAAACTGAAAATATAACATGCGTTATAAATGCAAAACAAAAAATTTAACATAATACTCTTATAACAAATTTCAACATAGCAATAAATATGATTTATTTTTATTTTTTCTTAATAAAGAAAACGTAAGTCTATAACCTTACTTAACAATAAATTCTATTTTAATTTAAAAATTAGAATACTAATAAAATTATGCTAATGAGAAAATAAGCATGTCATAAAGAAATAGATAATACGAGAAAATTACATAGAATCACGTAAAGTAAAGTTGAGAACAAGAAGAAAATGAAATATATAAAATAAAAAATAAACTTTTACAAATTTTTAGAATAATAAAAATAAAATAAAAAACTTAAAATAATAGAAGTAAAAAAAATTAAAACAAAAAAATAAAAATAGAAATAAAAAAAGAAATTTAAAAGTAATCAGTGGTGTAATTACCAGCAATTCACAACCTCAGCCTATGAATTGTAGAGTGTAATTACCCCCTGCCAATTACACCAATTACCTGCTGACTAAGTAATTACATGTCCTTCCAAATAAGACAAGATAATGTAATTACACCAATTACACCAAATCCAATTATCAGGGTATCCTTCCAAACATGCCTAAGAAAAGTCATGATTCAATAAGTGATCGAAAGGAAATGAATTTATATTACCCTTATTTAGAAGTGAAACTTTTAAAGGACTAACATAGCTTAAAGTAATTGTACCTTGTGCTTATTTAGAAGTGTCACTTCTAAAGGACTAACATAGCTTAAAATAATTGTACCTTGTGCTGAAAATGTGATGAGACAAATAAGGACATTTTTGGTATTGTCAAGATTACTTTTGGTCAATTCATTGTAATAGAGACATCTGTACTCTATTTGGTCACATGTGTCTTGTCTTTTTATACTTAGCCAGCCAATCTTTATCTTCTTTATCTTTATATTATTAGTAGCACTTGAGGGTATACGAACACTGCTATATGCAGTTGTACAAAATGCACCAATAGTTGTATTCTTTTAAGGATAATTTACTAATTTTATCTTATTACTTTATATTATTTTTATGGGAACACGTGTACTACAAGTGTGATAACAATATTCTTCCTGACTTTTCTCTTCTACGAAGTTCTTCACTTCTTCAATGAAAGGACCAAATGTCCAGCCTTTTCCTTTCTCTGTTCTGCGACTCTCTCAGTTCGTTCTTCTCTGAGTTTTTCTTTCACCATTCTCTCTGTTTGCGCTCTCCCGTAATTTCTATCTGCGATAACATTCCGTTCTAATGGATGTGTTGTTTCAGTTCCTAGGGTTTAGTTCTGCTCTAATATCGGTGAGAAGCTTTCACAGAATAAAGTAGAATTTACTCAAGTGTTTTGGCTCTTTTGTTAACAGATTCTTTACATGTGACTGTTCTTTTTGTCAATTTTATAGTTGTCAATTGCATTAGGAAAACTCGAAGAGCATAGAGGAAGTCTATGTTAGCAAAATTTTCAAAGGTTAGTACGTAATACACTTATATTTTGTCAATCTGTGAAAGTCATTTGATTTTCACTTTCCTTCGACTTTTCCCCTCTTGGTATAAGTTCACTACATAAACCTCTTTGTGCTAAAATTAAATGAAAGGAGAAGGGCTCAATGATTTAAGTATACTAAGTAATTTAGGATTTTTGTGATGTTTACTTTGCGTTTATACTTTTTCTTGATGAATTTGCAGGACTTATTTTCAAATTTATGGTGAGTGTGTTTTCTATTTTAAAAAATATTAATTAGTGTTAATCAAGTAAACAATAAAGGTAATGTTTAAATTGCAACCTTTAGTCAAAATAGAAACAAATTGTGAAACAAGTTCTCGAGTCAACTAATTATTTATACAATAAAAGTTGCACAGTTTTTCCTCTTGCGGTTTCAACTATAACATCGACGAGCATATTAAAAGGAGCTTTAAGATTTTTCATGGAAAAGACAATTGTTTTCAAAACATAGTGACCTGTTTCATTCTATAAAGGTCTATCGAAGGTGATTGTTACGCACTTTTTATTATTAGACTGAGTTGTATTTGCCGTTTTAGATCGTTAAGCTTTCTGTACTTTCATGTTACTATTGAAAGTTCTCGGGTAATACAAATTACGCCTAAAATTCAAATAATTGAGAAACGATATATTGTTTATGAAGAATAGATTTTTGTTGATCATTATTATATAATTAATCTTATGTAAAAATACACTACAAAAAATGAAGAAAAAGAAGAATGAACTGTTCTAGGTGATGAGAAACATGTCATTAGAGGTAAAGTGCAGGAAATTACATGCACCATCTATTCCTATGAGTCAACGACTTTGGTGGAAAGGACACTGAAGTTGAAGTGGTAAATGATGTAATTGACACAAATCACATAAATAAAAAGAATTGTAATTTGTAATCAGAATCTTGCACAATGTGATGGTAAACCTGTATCGTGGTGAACGATACTATCTCCGTTGGACTACATTATAGTACGTCTGTCCCAAGTTTTGCTCATGCTGTCTTTAAGCCTTTTAATGAAACAGGTTGATTAAAGAGATTCAATGAAGGTAACTTCGAAGCTTGAGGCATTTTCCCATTAGGTAAGACGTTCTTGAAGTCTTCTTTTAGTAATGGCACCTCAAAATCTGCCTTGTTATGTTTAACTAAATTATTGTTAGCTGCTATGTGAGCTCCTGGTTCCATATGCTTTGTCGAAAAGCTCATTTGATTTGGAAAGTTCGGATAAAGGGTAACGTATCCTCTTAACTACATCATGTCAATCAAGAACTTCTTCCATGAAGCTTGCTATTCATTAGTTCTTGATTTTGGTGTCTGTACGGATTTTGCTTTGAATCTTTCGTGAATCTCATGTTCATGTAGACGTAGAACTCTTTCCATTGCTTGGGGGAAAAACACTGCGCCCCAACTGCAAGGCAGCTGATGAAGATATGATATGTTTGGATGAATGTGTTTGAAGAACTCAATTGCATTTCATTTATGCCTTTCTTTGACAACTTCCACCAAACGTGGCGTGTAAAGAGAGATGGAGGAGAGCTCAGAGAGTGATATTTGAGGGTCATAGTGGTATGCCAAGAGAGCATATTTGATCCATAGGTAATAGTAAGGGGAGACTTCGATGTCATCTTCGAGTAAGAGACCAAAATCATCATATGATGTCCTGCATCTCAAAAACATTCAATAACTATAGTCTTCTTTGGGTTGTTTATAGATACAAATGCAGATCACAAAATGGTCGGAGACTTGTTTGAAGATTTGCCTCTTCCGGCTGCCGCCATCTTCTGCCAATGGAGATGTCGCCAGCACCACTACACCTCTTCCTCCTGCTCCTGCTCCTGCTCCTGTTCCTGCTCTGAAGAGTGCCCTTAAAACATACTAAACCACCTGCAGAATCACAATCCGAAAGTAGGTCAATCTTTTGTTGCCTAATGATCAAATAGAGTGTTGAATGAATTGAGTTTAAGTTTCTATGCTTCAATTCTGGTTGTTTTGAGCCCTTTTCCCTTTTTATTTTAATATACATGCTTAGGAAAGGAACATGGAATTAGTTACTATGATTTTTCTTCTCCTAGACTATTTTTTAAAGCTAGAAGAATATATGTTGCCTCCTTTTGCTAAAACATTGTGGAGAATGTGGTTTCCTCCAGTTTTATTTTAAAGTTTTTTTTTACTTGAGATGCTTCTTCCATGCTATCATATTTAGCACTTGCTTTACATTCTCATGTAATTGAATTTTTTGATCGATTTGTGGTACTACCGCAAAAAATCTCAAATGATATTTGGGGTCTCTTCGTTGGTAAGTTTTACTTAGTTTTCTCTCGCTGACCATCTAAATCGTTGATTCTACTTCTACTAGAGATCAATGGTGTAGAATCTACGCCTACTTGTGAAATTATTTTTTATTTGTGCTATACTTTTTGTTTTAATTCAATATATAAGATTTGCATATTTAATTGTAGTATTTGCATGTATATGCCTTTTGCTCTTTCTTCATGTATTATTACAGCTTTCCAAATGCATGTATGATATTTTGGCTTTATGATCTTATGTTTATGTATGATTTGTTTCGAACTTTCATGTATTTTTGTAGGCGTTATCACCATCTGATTTTGTTGGATATGCTTTAGATTTTAATGTGATTATTACAAGCTCTGGTTAAAGAAGGAGGCTGCCAAGGATCCAATCAAGCTTAGAGGCCCAACAAGTGCTTTCTTTCTTCGTTTTCATGTACACATCTCTGAACATTGCTCTTACATTTTTTTTTCCGACTTTTCCACTTCCATAAAGGAAAACTATTGTTCCTCTCTAATATGAATCAATTCCCGCTATTAGCATTCATGTCAAAATATGCATATCTGAATGATTTAGTGTGCTAATGTGTAACTTCTTTAGCTTGGTTAGGCAACACAATTTTTAAACTCCCTTTTCCCTATTGATCTCCTCATTAGTCATTGCTTAAATCTCCTGTTAACTTTGAGTTCATTCAATTGAAATAGACTTTAAGACACTCTAACTAAAATTAAGTTTGTGATTTTTGGGCAGTATTTTGTGATAGTCTATGCTAGAGTCAAGTTAAATTATTCATTCAGATACAAAGGTCATCTTGAGCCGGAAAAAAGTACTTAGGTTGAAATATTATTTAAGTGTACATGAAGATCATGTCCTCACACCCACTTCTTTCCGATTTCTTACTAAAATTACTAATTACAGGGGAAAAAACTTAGCAAGGAATATGTAAATACGCGACATAAATGGACTTTGAGTGTGACCACTGATTACATTGAGTTGACATATGGAAAAAAAGAGGGAAGAACTTTGACGCGGCTAACATATTTAACGATATAAATTAAAAGAGTTAAATTATATATATATATATATATATATATATATATATATATATATATATATATATATATATTTGCCTAAAAATGATGATGTTTTCTCCTCCAAACTTTTTGTAGGAGCTTTATTGGTGATTAACACTGAAAAACATTTAGGTGTCATTAGTTACCAAGATGGATTGGCCGAGAGGGAAGATTTGCATGAGGTTGAAAAGAAATTCATTTGCTTAGTTGCCATGGCTATTTGAGATGTTTGTGTCTCTATCATGTAAGTTGGCTGTTGATCCATGTGTACATGTGGTGTGAGAACTTTAACCTTCTGGTATATGTCAATTATTTTTTAATGACATTTATTGAAAGTACTTGTGCAAATGATGTATATGAAGGTAAATTTATTATTCATATCTATCGGTATCGTCAAAATTTTCACTGTTGAGAGCTATTAAGATCCTCTTTTGATTATGGAAAGAAGATGCACGCCAATTATTTTGAAAGCATTGTATTGTTTGGCTTTAGTCCTTGCTATTTTTGTTCTTACCATCCCATATTTTTAAGGGTCATGATCATCTGATGTTGGACCCCTATTTAGAAATGGGAGTTTGGGAGGACAATCAAGGGAAAAATTACTCTGTCTGCATTATGTATAACATGTGTTTGGCCTTCAATTACCATCTTTTTATCATTCCAGAAACTGATAAATTTCTCTATAATTTCTACAATGAATTAGTCCACCTCTTCCTCATTCGAAGGTAATTTCCCTGGGTTTGCATTGTTCATCCATCTGAACACACTTTTTTCCTGATTAAATGTTAAAATTTTCATGTGCTTTCTTCTTCTCTGGCTTGAATTTCTCTGTTTTTACAAGTCTTTTTGCATGCCTTTATATTGTTCATAATCTACTTCTTTTGCAGGGGTTAATATTTGGAGAAGTTTTGGCAAATGAATTTCATATTTCACTACTTCTCTATGCTATGGCACTTTGCGCATTCAAGGTATTCGATAATATGCCTGATAGCACTAACAATATTTTGTTATGTTTCTTTCTTCGTACATTTTTCACTATATTTCTATATATTGTGCAATCACTGGAAGATGCATCACCATGATAAATTAGAGAGATATAATTCCTTTGATAACAATATGTCTACTAGAAGTTTTATATGCATGTTAGCAGTTGTTCCTGATTTTAGAACTTATATCTAATCTTCATTATCAAGTGCTTTTAACAGTGAAATGTGTTTCTAGAAATGGTAGCATAGTCCTCATGACCATCCACTAACAGACTGCACATGACTGGTCTGTGAGGTGCAAAATTCACTTTTCTTAGTGCAATAGTTGGGAGAACTATAGTAGCCTTGTAAGAAAGGTTGATCCTCTTTCTCGATTTTCAACTAATGTGACTTTTTCAGTTATGCATATTGCTATGTTCTTCATATAAAAGTTAGTGATTTATCTACCTTTTTTTTTAATCCAAAAATACAAGAAATTGCTTACTTTTGTTCAAAAAGATGATGGGAATATGGTCCCTTAAATTTCTTTTAAGAAGGGTGATACTAGAATAAGGATTCTCAAATGAACTGACAACCTACATATGAGATATGACTATTCAGAATCTTTTCGTTGGGCAAGTTTTCTCAATTGCCTCTTTCCCTTCTTAGTGTGTAATCTTGAGCTTAAAGTTATCTAATACTCATATTTTTAGATTGTAATTGAGGATTCTCATAATTGTTCTTGAGATTCTGTTTTGCTAATTTAGGAGAATGACAACAAATATATATGTTTCCTCTCTATTCCTTAGTTCAGTAGTATTATTAAGTAGTCGTGTGTTCTCTTATTTTTAATGTATATTACTCTTTGTTGCTTCCGTGATTTATCTCTTGCTCTTTTGCTGACATATTTTTCTACTAGTTCTGCCTCAAAAACTCTTCGTTTGAGCCGAGGATCTATAGGAAACCATCTCTAAACCCCCACAAAGGTAGGGATAAGGTTTTCATCCTAAGCGGTCATTTTATGTAGAAAAATGTAGCAATATGCATTTTAAAACTAATTGTGATTATCCTCTTTCTTCCTGTTTATACTTGGCTAAATGTTGTACCTTGAAGGTTGTTTCTTTGTGTTCAAACATTACATCAGTTAAATTGTCTTTGTTTGATCAGTCTATGTTGATAATAAAATTTAGGTTGATAATTATTGTTGTGCACCAAATGAAAAACTGCAAACCTTAGTAAATTTATAAAATTGACACCTATCTTACATTTTTTAAGTGTTATTTGGATGTGGTTCAATAATTTTTGCTAGCGGGTTGTGCCATTTAAACATTCAGGTTTGCCAGTTGATTTTTTTAAAAAGATTTTGAGATCCACTGAAGATTTAAATGACATGCATCCATTTTGGCTCTTTGACAAAGAGTTTTGGCTTGCAATAAAATAAAAAATATTTTAAAGCAAAGCAATATTGGGCCAAAAACAGAATGGTTATGGATGATTTATGTAGTTGCCTCTAATTTTGTTCCTGATTGAAGCTTAGTTGGGTTCTTTTGATTTTGAAAATTTTTAACAGATTGAAGAATGATTTTTATCATAAATCGACTTTAACGACTCTTTGGGCTTACAACCCAGGAAGCAATCTTCATGAAACAAGGGATAATAATATGCTATATTCTTTTTAGTAATACAAAATCTAATGATGACATTTTAATAGCCATCATATTTAGACGAATTGTTCATTGAGCAAAAGAATGTTGTTATGATATAATAGTTTAAACTGAATGGTCTGCTTGATAGTGTATTTGAATAGTTTAAAAGGCAGGGGAGCTGAGAGCTTCTCAACTGCCGAGGGAGTCTCAAGTTCCTCTTTTTGTGCTTTTTGGTAGATAAAGAAAGTATGTAAAGGAGTCGTCATTTGTCATTTAATATGTTTTTTTTTTCATTTTTAATTTTTTCAAGGAGGCATCCTGTAAGGATCATGTAAGCAGATGCTGCAAGCTGGCAATCTTAACTTACTAGGCTGTGTTGAGACCAAGAGAAGGCTAACAATGGATCAAGTAAATCATTTCTTCATTCATAGTGCTCTAACTCTGTTTTGACATTTTTTTGGTATTTGAATTAGCATTAAGACATGATAAATAAAACTAAATTCGATTTCTCGCACAGTCCTTCTCCCTTTCTGTTGTCACTCAAGTGCATGGTCTGCTTCATAGTGTATTTAAATGATCTACTTGATAGTGTTTTGTGGATCACTCATACTAAGCGAGATAAGAATCCGGTTTATAATTGAGGTAAGAATGAACTTTTCAATTCCTTGATAAATCATAGGGAACTTTATTTCAGTTTCTCTATCAAAAGTAACTTTTTCCAGTTATTTAAATTGTGATATCAAATTGTCATGATATTTCATTAGCTGCTATTTCAAATTTTATAGTTTATTTATGATCTTACCAAAAAAATGAATATAGTAATTTATGATTAGGCATTTCTCCTATATAAAGTTTTAAAAAGTGAGTCTACGTAAATGCTTTCCTCCCAGTGCACAACACATGAAGAAACGAAAGCCTCAACGTTTGACTTATTAGGGAGTTCGATATCAATCATACAGTTTATCTTGGTAGATTTTTAAAAACTTAATAGTAATGAATATGACTCTCGGTCATTTTGAGTAAATGTTCTTTCGTTTTCTAATAGTAAACGTGGCTTTTGATATAGGATCATTGCAGGACATTCGAGGCTGCAGAGTAGATATCATTTTGAATGTTCTGAAAGAATTTTTTTTTTTAATCTTTTCATCTTTCAACTATTTCTCAGTAGAAGTTATGTTATAAGTTTGTGTCTGGAAGCAGCGTTGAGATGGTCATTGCGAAGATCTAGGTGCGTGAATGTTAAATTAAAAAAATTAAAGAACAAATGGTTTAGTGGACCCATACAAAAATACAAGATTTGTGTGTGAATCAGAAGAGTGTCATCCAGTTTGGTTTAATCCTCCAAGAAATGGTTCTACGGAATCAATGCAAGTGATTGTTGTGGGGAAATTCCAAGCCATTCTAGATATTCCGATCGATCGATTTTAGGGTTTAGATAAGCTAGCTTTGCAGGGGAGAAGTAATTGAGGGGTGGAATATTGTCACCTGAGAAATCTCTCAGATCAATTGAATAGCAGGTGATGGAATCCACCCTTTGTTGTTGTATTTTTCATTTACCAAATAAACAAGTTTGACTATAGCTATTAGCAAGAGTTGCTGCTACTCTGATATGCCTATCACACATTTGATTTGGTTCCTCTGGTTGCATTACATATTTTCATAAGCTTTGTTAGTTGTACAAAATTGAAAATTCTCAATTTTATCTTCTCACTCTTTTGTTTTGATTTTTCTTATTTTTCTCACCCCTTTTCCCCAGATTTTCGTCTCTATAGGATGTAGACCTGTTGTCAATTTGGGACCCAATTCTTGAGTAATTATTTGGTTTTTGCTTAGTTTATTATGAAAATTTTCTACCTGCATGTTCCTACGGAGATTTGTGTGATGTTGACTTTTCCTTTCCTAATCAAATTTTTAGTATTGCAGGTTACTTCCCTGCAGGAGTAGGAGTAGTTCTTTTCATCTTTTTCCATCACCTATTTGTCATTTCAAGCCGAGGATAGTTCTAGATCGATGTAAATGGACTTGTATGAGCATTAAAAAAGTATTTGGTTGCATTTCTTCATGTTTGTGTTATTGTAAATAAAGTGAGAATATAAATGACTTTTTAATTTTTGTTGTACATATTATCGTTCACACCCCTCCTTAATAGAACTGTCGAAAAAAATAAAATGTTGGGCCCGTGCTTAGCTACTACCTAACCTCATTCACCGTAGACTATTAGGCCAATCACACACAGATTCAACAGCAAATCTATCAGTTTTATGCTGATTTCATGCTTTTCTTTCTATTTGCTCCCTATATTAAAGTTGCTTTGCTATCTGTTGCCATAGTTGCACTTTCTAACATACTTTAAACTGTCTAATTACAGGAACTCCCTCACACCATTTTGTCACTTTTGCTTATGCTAGGGACAATATAATGAATGACTCTCCCTACGCTCTGGTTTTTTGCATCAGCAAGATTAGCTACGGACAAGCAAACTGTAGTGTCCTCTAAATATGATAGACAATGACATGCTAATCTTATATTCCAAAACTGCAACATGTACTATATTTTTTTGGTTATATAACATTAGTTAGTATGTGCACAGTGTTCAACTCGACATCATAGTTATGTCTATTGTACATATTCTAAATATTTCTAATAGTACATAATATAATAGATCATATTATCTATCTTCTACAAACGCCCTGACCCTTGATTCATTAATATTACAATATTTTTACAACCATAATATTTTTACTACAAGCACGGGCCTCCCTACCCTAGTCAAATATATAAATGTCATGAAAAGGTATAAAAGAAGACAGAGAAGAGGTTTTCAATAATTAGGTGTCATTTAGTAACCGGTTAAAGTTATCTAAGTATTACTAATAGTTGTACACTAAACTATTTTGAGATGTCTAAAAATATTTGTTCACTATCAATATATAATTTAACACTTAGTTTCTATTTATTCTTATCATTAATTATAGTTATTTTCTATTACATTTTTCAAGACATTGTATTTATTATATTTAAAGGGTGATATAATAAAATTACCCTTCTATTTATAGTTTTTTCAGAAGTATGCAAAGTCAATAATGGACAAGTATTGTTGAACAGAAGGAGTAGTAATTTTGAGATTAGTTAGAGTGGATCTATGTATTATTTTATATAAGTATTAGCTATGCAGGGACTAATCATTCATGTATTAGTTATATTTTATTTTATTTTTCCGTTCAAAGTTATTTCACAATAATACATATATAGATTCCCTCATAACCAATACATGTATCCCTCTGTCCCTAATTACTTGTCCACATTTCCTTTTTTAGTTGTCCATAATTATTTGTCCATTTTAACAAATCAAGATATGACAATTTTTTTTACCTATTATACCCTCAATTAATTACTTTGAAAAATGAAATCTTAAGTTTTTAATTCATTCAATTCATAATTAATAGGGGTAAAATGGTAAAATCACTATGTCACTTATTGTTTTCTTAATAGGTGTGTCAATTCAAAAGTGGACAAGTAATTAGGGACAGAGGGAGTATTAGTTATGTAGATTTCTATATTATCAATCACATGTCGCATTAGTTTTATACATGAATAACATATTTTATATCTACCTATCAAAAATCATATAAGTTACCAACGAGAGGTGTACACCAAAGAACTTCCTTTGAGTTCGTACTAATCATTTACTCAATTTATGGATCAATTGGACTTGTTATTTACAAAGTAATATTGTGTTAATTGACAAAATTAACGTGTGAGTCAATAAAATTATAAAACTACGACAGAGAAGGTGGACAAAATTATAAATTATTCTTGGTACATTATGAACTCAAATGTGTACTCGTACTAGGCGAAATATAGCAAATTTGCCTTCGATATAAATTTTAGCTCACATATATTCTTATCGTTGAATATTCTGGCGAACTCGAGACCTCTGGTTAAGGGTGAAACACTCCCACCAGCACCACAACCCATATTGGTAATATACTGTTGTATTTAATATACAAGTTGTGCATTTAATTTGGTTATGTTGCAGAAAGATTTTAATGTCCCACCAAAATTGATTTGTCCTGTTTCAGCATTTACTAATCATAAAAATTTCAGATATTACTTTACACCTTTCTTTTTCTAGCAGAAAACAGATCATATTTAGTCTCATAGCAAATAAAAGGCAACATCTAGCACTGATAATGAAATGTATCTGCAAAAATAACATATTCAATATAGTTTTACAAGTAAAGTCTGAATTCGCGAAAAAATAAAAAATTGAAAGCAATAGAGCTCCTCCAGAGTTCACATACATAGCACACAAAAAGTAAATGTCTAATCTGTAATTGACATTCATGGATCTCTCTTACTAATTAAGAACCATTGAATCATGTGAATATCCAGATATGTGATGAAGGACAAACACACACTTAGATCAACCTTGCTATCTTTGGATCTAGTAAAAAATATATTTCGCGGCAATTATAGCCTCCAAAGAACTGATGGAATGTGTGCGTCCACTAACTATAATAGGACAGGCCCTTTAGCACAGTTAAGATACAGAAAAGTAAATATTGGAAGTAAAGAGAACACACAATACTTTACGTGGAAACCTCCTTGCTAAAGGGGAGTAATTAAAACAACGACCTGTCACACAGGATTTTCAACTGCTTTCACTAATCTTCTCAAGCAAAAGTGAAAACACAAATAACAACCACACAATGAGATTAACCTCTTAATCTCAACACTAAGTAATAGAACTTATTACTTACTGAGCCTAAGCAATGCATCCATTGCCCACTATACTAATCCTCACTGATTAATATAGACTTTTGACCATAAGACACAAAGTTAACATTAACGATGTTCTTACAATGACTCACACAAAGTTTTGAAACGTTTCTTAACAAGAGTGAAATGAATCCTACAAGATAAGCACAAATACAAGCAATGAAAATAACAACAGGTTCAAGAAGCAATTCTTCAGTTGATAAGGTCCCTTGTTGTTTTGTTTGAAACTTGATTTTCTCTCTCTTTGAATGAATGATTTGTTAGTTGTTTGTCACTTTGATTATATCAAAGCAAAAAAGATTTATTGACCATTGGATAAACAACCTCGTCCGTTCCTATTGTTAAGTACGCTGACGACTTCACCAATCGCTGATATGACAGCTTTCCAGTTGTACAACATATTGCCCTGGACGAGAACACTCTACAGAGGACCAGGTCCTTGCATTTGTGAGGATAATCAAAACATGTTAAAACCTTAAAACCTATCAAGATCAGTTTTGATGTAGTGTGTGGGGTCAGAAACGATGAAGGTTTTTAAACTTTTGAAACTCAACAAAAAATTACAAAAAATATCAACAACAACAACATATCCAGCGTAAATCTATATGTGGAGTATATGAAGGATAAGACGTACATCCGAGGGCTCCCCTTCCTAGTCCTATTTATACATGTGGAATTAAGTACTGCTCATAATTATTTAGGGGTCGTTTAGTACAAACATTGATAACACAGTGATTAGTAATGCAGGGATTAGTAGTGCATATATTATTTGATGGCATGTTGTATTTCTAATTTGTCACGCCCCGGGTCTACACCCTAGGCGGGATTGACATTTGAGAACCATTGTTTGCCCCAAGCAAACCCTTGGCCTGGCTTATTTAACTCATCGGAAGACTCTAAGCATGATTACAATTATCAAATGAACTTACTCAAATAGCTTAATAGTATAACTTGGAATGTTAGAAGAATTAAACATTTAACTTAGCCAAAATGGCAACCCAAGTCTTAACATAATATAAAATGAGAAGACTAAAGAACTATTAATTGACTGTCTATGATGCCTCTAAAACAAGTGAGAGGGGTGTTGGGACAAACCCCACAGCATCCTAATGAACTAAACTAGAAAGCAAATAAAGGAGTCCTCTGAATGCAATGAGGCTCACCACAAACTCGGAGTGCTCAAGCTAGATCAACGAGGCGCTGAATGCTGATCCTGGTTACCTGTGTCTGCATCATAAAACGATGCATGTCAACTGACATCAATACTTTGAATGTACGAGTATGCGAATTGGAATGCTAAACAATACATAGGCTTGAAAAGATTATGAAAGAAACACTTACCTTGGCTCTTCTCAACTTTACTCATATAATAAAATAATATAGTTTCTGTGGGAGATTCTCTAATCAACAACCACCACTATGAGCCTAAGTGGTGATACAACGTCTTGCCTATGCTGCCAGAACTGTCCTATACTTTGCCGTCATATAGAACGCTTAACTTAATGGATCCACTAGTTTAACTTATGTGATCATCTAAAAAGTATAACCCATTAAAATCCATGATGACTACATGGTTTATGGAGACTTGAGTTAATATGAACTCGCATCCTCTTATCGGTGCTCAATACTACTCTCAAAATATACTTAGCTCATATGTTTTAAAACAACTTCTTTCTTTGGTTTGAGAATATTACTCAAAACTTAGCTTAAAAGCTCTTTTTGGAATCGATGTTCCCTTTTCTTGTTCAAATGTGAAAACATTTATAAACTCTTTGGGACTACTTAGTTCCCTAATAACTTTTTGAGAAATGACCTCAACTATTTACTCTTTGCTTAACTTGAAACTTAAGTCTTAAAACAAAGTTAAGACATTTGTAAAAGACCCTTGAAAACTTTGACGACTTCACTTGACTTGACTCTTAACTTCACTTGAATTGACTCTTAACTTTCCTTGAATTGAATTATGGATTCAAGGATTATGCTTTGTGATAGGAAAGGTCTCTTGATGTTTAGGAATGATTTCGAATAGCTAAACTTGAGAAAAGTTACGAAATCACCGTCTTGGAACAAGTCCGCGACGCGGAGGTGTTCCTAAATAATTATTTGCGAAATTAAATTTTGAGACAGTGGAGTCTGTGTCCTCTCTGCGACGTGGAACAAATTTTTGTTCACTGGGGGAACAAGTCCACGACACGGACTTGTTTCATGAACCTTACTCGACTTTTTCCTTCTTCGTTTTTCAGCCTCAAACCACCAAAATTCTATTATCTTCCTCAAATTCGTTTTAAATCATGATGCTCAACATGTGTACTCAAGAAACTAACTCAAAGCAACCCTAAACTCAAAGTAAGGATCTCATAAACTTCTCAATTCGTTTTAATTCGCTAACAACATTCGAATTCAAGAATATTTGTCAAGAACATCAATTTTCCAACTTGTTTTATTTGGAAAGTATATTTTGGACTGGTTTAAGAGTCGCCACTTAATTTTTAAGAAAAAATCAAGAAAACTATTATTTTCAAAAGACAAACAGAAATCTAATGAAAACTTAAAAGGGGGTTCGGGGTTCTTATTAGCATTTCGGGAAGGGATTTAAAGCACCCGAAATGCCCGCTAATACGCGGTTATCCGGCAATTAATTATTTGGCTAAAATAATTCTAACTTAATTTGAATTGCAAAATTGAACTATTTTATTAGTTGAGATCATTTCAAAGGAGAAAAAGCAAAATGTTGAAATATCGTCTAAGTGAAATATTTTGCAAACTTATTCTTTGAGTTTTGTTAAGAGATGACCGATTTTGTTAAATTGTTAAATTAAAATGAACGTCTCTCGGGGATTTGAATTGTTGACCTTAAGATCAATGACAAATATTAGCAAGTAAGGAGGCATAATAAAACAAAGAGAGAGAGATTTGGGCCTAAATCTGGTTTTTGTCCGCCTGTGCCAGTATTTGGGCCCATTTTCACTTTTGGGCCTTCGGTATACTAACTTAAAAGAAATATTTTTCTTTGGGCCTTAGGCCCAATTTTTCACCTGTCCTAAATTCTAGCAAGACAATAGAATTAAGTGGGCTTAGGCCCAAAAATAACAAAAATACAATTCTTTTCATATAAAGAGTGGGCTTTTGACCCAATCTTTTCAATTTTCCTCCACTTCCGCATTCTTCCAACTCCAAGACCTGTTCGTCAATTTTTTATAGCCAGTTGACTCGATAAAGAAATTTGAGCCTTTATGGCTCTCGCGAAATGCGGAGAAGTAAAATGGAGTCCATGGTGAACTCAGATAGATTTCACATGCAAAATGAAATAGCGGAAGGGAGTTAGTGTATAATTCAATCAACATAGATGCAGGAAGGATAAATTAATTCACTGGAAAAGGCACACTAACTCGAGAGTGTATAAATTAACACATAATCTCATTTGAGAGAATCATGCAGTGGCACATGGACAACAATAATTTTAAAAGAAAAATAAAGAGAACACAATAGACACTTAAATAAATATGCTGACTCAACACACCTACGAGATGACAAAGAGGGAGAAACAAAGATAAACCTTGTTCATTACAGTACACTTTAGTGATTAGAGGAATATAGGAACCATATACATATTTGTCCAAAACATAAGAACTAACAAAGCATAAATTATAATAGCTCCAGCATGGAATAGCATAGCAGAGAAAAGTGATAACTAAAGAGGTTATAAACAACACATAAAAATAAGAATTGGTCAACATATACCATATGCTTCCAAAATTTTCCTAAGGGGGCTAGTTAGAACTAAACGTAGCCAAGTCTTAACAGGGGAATACATAATAGCAAAATATATAGCAAATATAAACACAAATAGGCAAAAGGAAGAAAATAATATCCTTACAGGATGGGTCTATCGAACAGTAACACCAAAACATGGCAAATAGTAAAGCTAAACAATCATATTTTGGCCGAAATATACCATTAAACTGAAAACTAGACTTTCGGGACAAACAAATAGCCATGAATACCAACATGCTGGTTTGAGATGCCAAAACCAAACAAATATAACAAGAAGGGGAGAGCTGTCGCGACTAGATCTCAAACAGTACGTAATATAACATCCAATTTCCATTTTAGACAGTTTGAGAAATCATCTTTCATTTGAAGAAGAAATAGCTCATACCATCAACGTTAGCAAAATGAGTGCCCATTCTGACGTCTTAAGTCATTGAAAACAAAGAAATATAGGTTCGGACGTCCAAAACCAACATACGCGACAGAGACAACGAAATAAACTCGGGACAGATGAATCCATTTATATTGAAATTGCTTAAAGAAGTCATATTATAGCAAACCATCCCGAACTCAACGACAAGTACTAGCAAACCAAACAAAGCACATCTATAGATGTCACGCTGGAAACAAAAAAAAAGATAAGGAAAACATTACAAAGGAGAGAGCATTACCTTCTTTAGAGCAACGAAACTGAGACCAGAGAGAGCAAGGAAGTGACTTCACCACCACTAGAATGTGAATCCAAGAACTCCAACGAACAAAGAGGAAGCAAGCAAGAACAGGAAGTCTTTCTGTGATTTTAGGAACTATATGATTTGAGTGTATTTCTTCCTTTCTAATACTAGCTAATTCTCTATATTTTTTCTAACTCAAATTTTTTTTCGCCCCCTTTTCACAATAAAGGAGATGAAGTATATATAGGGGAAATATTAGGGTTCCAAACTTAGGGGGAAAACGGATCAAATTCACAAGAATAAGACCTATTTTTTTTTTAAAATTCCAACTCCTAATTCCTTTCACCATTCGAGCTAGACACCTTTTCCCTGAAATTTTCGCCCTATTCCGAAAGAGGAAAGGGAAAGACGCGTGCTTCTGCTTGCTGCCGGGACAGAGACGTGAGGAAGAAAACAAAAAAAAAAAACAGAGTACTGCCTGACTTGCTCGTTGCTTTTCCGTCTATTGGAATTGTTTGGTTGCTTTCCGTTTGCTCTTGTTCTGTCTAAGAACGTTTGGAGCTGGAATTATCTTCTGGGTTCTATTTTTGTGAAGGAAAAGGGGAGTGGGCCGGGTCAGGTTTAAGAGTAATGGGCTGGGTCGTGGGAATTGGTGTTGGTTGCTGTACAAGTTGAGTTGAGGGAAATAAAGGGTATGGGGTCGGTTGGTGTATGTATTGTTAGGAATTGTTGTGGGCTGCTGGACAGGTTGGAGGAAAAGGAGAAAATGGGCTGATTTTTGGGTTATTTAATGGGCTGCTGGAAAGGGTCTGAATTTGGCCCAAAGTTGGTCTTTAAAAAGAATTGGATGCAAGGTAGGAAATGGGTTAAAATTGTAATAAATGGCTAGGTTTTGAATTGAGGATTTGGCCAAAAGAATTGCAATTATAATCGATTAGGATTACGAAATTAACCAAATCAGATTTACTTGGAGAATGTGGCTGAAAAATATAAATAAATAAATAAATAAGATGAATTTAGTATTAATTAATTAATGAGCTTCTTATTCTTAACGAAATAAAATAATTAACTTGATAATAACATAATTAGTTTAAACATGAACTAATTAATTCAAAATCATAATTATGATTTAAATTAAACTAAGTTAGTAAAACACTTAGCTAAAAAGAAATAAGAATCTTTTGATATGACTTTTCAAATATTTATAAAATATATTAATGAACATATAAGAACTACGTTATTTGAATATTATAAAAATGACTAAAATCACTTCAAAACTTGGAAAATATTATATAAACCAATTATTCTAAATCATTTGCAATCCAAGAAGCTCGAAAATTAATTTCTATCGGGGAAGGTCAAAATTGGGTGTCAACACAACTCTTCTAGGACGAATCTCGCTGAATTAAACATGCTTGGCGCATGGGTGAATGAACCCAACGCTATGAGAGACTCACATACCTCGTAGGATCAATTCCGTGGTGAATCCACAATCACAATCGATCGTTCTTGGCGAATCTTGCTTTTCCTCTTCTCCTTTCTCTTGCGTTCTTTCTCCAAAAGCCCTAACTCTATTTCTCAAAAGCGTAAACTGAACTAACTCAGTTTTGACCCCACTTAATTTACTACATAGGATTTAAATAAATCGAGTAAGGAAAAGACCAAATTACCCTTCAACAATCCGGATTGGACATTTCCTAATCCAACAGCCCAACTTCTGAAAGACATAACTTACTCATACGATATCGAAATCGTGCAAACTCAGCGGCGTTGGAAAGATCATTCCAACCATATCTGGAACTACACCTAACTCATCCTGAGCTAGGAGTTATGGTCGTTTGAAGTTGACCAAAAACTCACTTTAACTTGCTTAAAATTTTCCAGATTTCCTTACACTTTCCAAAAATGACTATTTCCAGATTTTACACTTCTTTTCTAGATATTTCAAATTGCGAGATGTTACATAAATTTTTGGTTGGTCAAATATATCTTAAACTTAACATAAATTTAAGACTACTTATATTGTTCAATAGCTAAAGCTTATTAAAAAAAATAGTTCAAGTGGTTAATCGACGAACTACATTGAATAAAAAAAGGAGAAAGAAATATTAGTGAAATCATTAAATTACACTAAACGATTTTGGAGAATTAAAAAGAACATTTATAATTATTTCAATATAAATAAAAAGAAAATCAAATTACAAAAGAAATTTAGGAAAATGAATAAAGGGATGGTTTGTCATTTAGGGGTCTAACCTTGGATTAGTTTCCCTTCATTTTCCAGGAATAAAATAAGACCACATATGATGTATAAGCAATTCATGGATTAAATAAAATAAAGTAATTAAATAATGTATTAGATATACTAAATTTTAATCTATGGACTATTCTATTTAATACCACCTACCAAATGAGTCCTTTGAGGTTTATGGAATTAAGCATGTTGTTCATATTCCACATTAACTGCAGCTTAATTATCTTAAGTTGACAGCTTGTTTAAATATAACCGTATATGATTAAAAGCAATGATTATTTATATTGTCAAATCACTGTAGTCAGTTTGACCAAATGCTTTCACGGTCAGAAGTGTTCTTTTTCTTTTAAAACTAAATCAGATAATATCACATTTAAAATGCTAGTTTCATTCATTTCAAAATACTTGTCATAAGTTTTTTTTAGAGTCAAATGAGATGGATTTTGATTAATATTTTAAGATATATTTATTCATCATATTAATATGAGAAAAATATAATTTATAATACTTTTTGTATAGTTTTTATATTTCCAAATTATAATTTAAAATATCAAATTAATTTAATCAAATTTAACTTTTAAAATTAGTCAAATTAACTCATGAAATGTGATAACTATTTTGAAACGGAGAGAATGATAGATATTCATTAGCCAATTTTAAGTCACAACAGTTAATAAGTTACAAAGGTTTTTTAGCATTGTAAATTAATAAAAAATTTATGTTGTAAAATATGATTTTTTGTCATTCCACTAAATCAGCTCATTTGAAAGAACATAAGGTGAAAATTAGATTCTTATTGAAATATTGATTTTTTTCTAATTTTTCTATATGAAAATAATCCAATTTTTTTTTTACACTAATTCAATCAAAATATCTGTGAACAGATTTTCAATACCAAAATATATATAATAATTGCGTATTTATTGGAAGCACAAAAATAAGATAGAATTTGATATAAATGGATCGGACACTGCAGGGACACATCCGGGAGAACGCTCCAACAAAATTTTCATACTGCATCACAACTCACAACCACCAATATTGGTAATGATAGCTTTTGGACCTTTATTTATCAAAGTTTTGATCAGCTATTATTAAAACCAATTCACCAAAATAGATGATTGTGAATTGTGATGCAGTAAATTTTTTTTGTTGGAATCAAAATAAGCTATTATTAAAACCAATTCTCGAATGGGAAATGACTTTTACACATATACTCAAGAAGTTGTGCCCTTTTTGTTGACTGAACATTGCCCGTCTTTTGTATTTTATTGAAAAGTTTGGATCTATTTTTATTATGAACACAAGTAGGTAATTTGCAAGTGTTCTGCTGCCCAATTACTCAACGACCATCAAGATGGTTTGTTGACTTAGAACGTCATAGCTATCAATTTAGCATCTTCAAAAATTATTCTAACGATTTTTTTTCGTGATCTAAATATCTAAGCAAATGCAGAATTAAGTTCAGATGCATAACACAAAAATATATATGTTACTTTAAGTTTTTCACTATCGCACTAAGCGCGGACCACTTCACTAGTATAAAAAAAATGCCTTTGCAGAAGAATCATAATAAGATATAAGAACACTGAAGGATTTGTTTAATAAATGATGGAGAACTCATTTCTTGTGACAAAGCCATTTACATCTTTAAAATGATAGATGCGGGAATATTTGTATTGGACTTCTAACAGAGTACCTACCAGAAGACCATGTTATGTATCCTTGGGAATGTGATCGATGCTTTAAATCCTTAACAGTTACATTATATGACGCCTTTTGATTCAACGCTGAAAACTTCAAGGTGATTGGATTAACAGCTACCTTAACACCGTTGAGTCCACACACTTCAACTGTGTAAGTTGAATTAGCTTCTCCGACATTAGTCACAGTCCTTATATATGTTTGAGCCCCAGATTTCGAACTAATAGAAAACGAAGGGTAATTCAACTCTGCCTCAGCTATACTTGATGTACAATGTACTTTCCTTCTCACAATTGAACTAACTTGTTGATCCGTGTATTTCAAACCACATAAGTAGGGCACGTAATCCTCGGGGTGAATGTCATAAATGAGTCCTGGATCACTTGCTCTTGATGGGTTCACGTTTCCTGATCCGATTGTAAATAGATTAGCAGGATTGAGTCTTTCGTTCTCTATTGGATGTTTTTTAAGATTGATGATATCAGCCGTGGTCATGATTGCAGATTTAATTGCAGCTGGAGACCAATCAGGATGTGCGCTCTTTAACAATGCTGCTACTCCTGCAAGGTGAGGGCAAGCCATCGACGTTCCAGAAATGATGTTAAACGTCG
Organism: Solanum verrucosum; assembly: GCF_900185275.1. Classification (NCBI taxonomy): domain Eukaryota; kingdom Viridiplantae; phylum Streptophyta; class Magnoliopsida; order Solanales; family Solanaceae; genus Solanum; species Solanum verrucosum. Next base: position 103,067 of record NW_026020332.1, read on the forward strand.
ATGATGTAGCAGATGTTATCAATTCTCCTACAGAGGTTGGCCATGCTGCAAGGATATTGACTCCAGGTCCACTAATATCGGGCTTTAATATGCCTGGACTTGGAGAAAATGGTCCCCTAGAAGAAAAGGAAGCAACTGTTGGCACATGTTTGTTTCCGAATTCTGTTCCTTTGAATGATATTGTTGCAACAGGGGATGATGTTGATTTCATATAGTTTATGATCTTTAGTCCGTTAAAATAACTGACATGTGTTGCGGGAAGGACATGAACATCTGCAATTGTTGTATAGCCACGTTTTTTTTCGGTCATGAGTATCATGGCGGCGCCACCAGCATTTTTCACTGCTTCTCCTTTTTCGATTCTTGACAAGTCACCACTGGTATCACACAACACTATTTTACCATTAACATCAATTGTAGACAACGATTCACAATCGTTAGCATTTACGAGTGGCAACCATTTACCTGAAAAATTTGTTGGTTGATAGGCAGATTCGCCCACATATTTAGCTCCATTGCCTAAAACTGCTACCGCTCTTATCTTTCTATCTGTTGTAGTAGCAGCAACAGTGAGAATCCACGGAGCTCCATTCTTTAAAGTACCAACAGCCGGTCCTTTATTTCCTGCTGAGCAACTAACAAAAATTCCCTTCTGAATTGCGCTATATGCGCCAATTGCTAGAGCATCATCATAAAAAGGAACAGGCATTCCTCCAAGGGAAATAGAAAGAACATCCACACCGTCTTCAATGGCAGCATCAAGACCAGCTAAGATATAGGATTCCTGACAAACACCATCATCACAGACTCTGTACATGGCCAAATGAGCACGGGGTGCAATGCCAACAGCAGTGCCATTAGCATTACCAAGCAAATTGGCACCATTCACAAAGCTTCCAGCGGCTGTGCTTGAAGTATGTGTCCCGTGTCCTTCTACATCCAAAGGTGATGTAGACGTCGTCACAAAGTTCCGTGCTCCAATAAGCTTGTTGTTACAAGCTTTGGAATTGAATTCACATTTGCCTTTCCATTTGGCAGGGGGAGGAGGCATTCCGTTGTCGTTGAATGAAGGATGTTTTGGAGTTATTCCAGAATCTAGCAAACCAATAATCACACCTTTACCAGAATTTGAAACATTCCACAAGCCAACATTCTGGTGCAACCCTAGGAAACTTGGAGTGTGTGTGGTATCCAACTCCAGTACCCTTTGGGGACGCGCAGACACAAATCCTGGTTTCAATTCCATTTCTTTCACTTCATCCGATGACAGCAAAGCAGCAAATCCATGAAATACATGGCGATAAGAATAAATAATGCGCGATGAAAGATCAGAATTTGCTGAAGTTGTAGGCAAAAATGACTGATGCCAGAGGTGTAAATCATTTGAATCAGATAAAAATATATCATCAGGAAACCCAAGTTGGACTATGTAAGTATCTAGATCGCTTCGATTAGTAAGATGGTCACCAAATGTTTTTGATGAATGAAACAGGAAAACCCAAAAAAAGATTGAAATGAATTTCAGATCCATGTTTTTTAGGTGACTAACACAGTTAGCAAGATGTGTATATATAGTGCTTTTCTGATGAAGCTCAATTCAATATGTGATGTGTAATCAAATGTTCCAAAGTTGGATCAAATTACAGTAATTACAGTGTACCAACTTAATATTATAAGTATGACCACTCGAAATTTTCTTCCGTTATATGTAATTAGATTGGACCATATTTAATGGAGATTAATATCTTAGATGGTTAATTAACTATGATTTTTTTTTCTAAAAAGTTCCTTAATTTTTTTTTAAATGATTTTTTTTTTTCTAAAAAGTTCCTTAATTTTTTTTTAACTCAAAAGTCACCACTTTTTTCTCAAAAAATCACTAAACTTTAATTTTTAACTCAACAGTTACCCCTTTAACAATTCCAAAAAAATTCTTCGTTATTGTAAAGATAATGTCACGTAGGAGTTGGAGTGAAAGTCTATTTGTATTTATTTACTGATTGTTAGGAATCACTTTAGAAGAAGTCGTGTAATTGTATTCAGATTAAGAGTCCTTAGCCGTGACAACTTTGAAGTCCTATTCTCCAGAAACTCATGTATATATATTGATGTATTCAAGTGATGAATTAAATACAATTGAGAATCATCTTTAACAGTTATCAAAACCTCAACCCCTGAACACCCATATATAAAATTTATGAATTTTGTTTAATAATCAGACTAAAAGGATTCTTACCAAATAGTTCAAAAAACAACAAGACGGAATACTATATCAAGATTCAAAAACTAATGAAGCCTTGAAAAAGGTATCTTTGGTTTTTCAGAATTGGGAAGAGTCAGAAAGAAAAGCCATGGACATGATCATAAAAATTGAAAAAAGAGCAGAGAAATAAACAAATGATGGCCATAAATACTGGTCTTTGGGAGAGAAAGTTATTATAAATTCTTTTTAGGAGAATAAGCGTAAACTAATAAGGTCAATATTTTTTTTAGTATGGTATAAATAAATATTTTTCTATTTTTTAAAATTTTGGTTAAAAATAAAAATTTCATGTCATCAAATTTTAATTTTAGAAATCAATTAAATAAATTAAGTGACTTTTGAGTTAAAAATCAAAGCTAAGTGACCTCTAAGTTGAAAATCAAAGTTAACTGACTTGAAAAAAGAGTTTATGTTGAATGACTTTAGAGTAAAATTTTTTTAAAGCTAATTGACTTTTGCGAAAAGAGTGAATAATGGAATGTTCATCTAAGATCTATTATCTTATTTCTTAGGTCACTAAATCAATTTTTTGCCAAATATGTCAGCCTTTTAATGGATGTCCCAAAATTTGGATCAATGATTCGATTACTTACCTTATAAACTTACTATAGTATAATACTATGAATTTGCCTCCTTTTATATACCATATTTTTTATGGTAAGCAATTCAATTATCTGCCAAATATCCCTATATTAATTAGCCTATTCAAATAAGACTTTGATTAGGAAAAGAATTACTCTAATCGTAATTCATAATTAATATACTGACTAAAAAGATATAAATAAGATTAGTATAAAATATATTACTACAAAGAAAGGAAATATTTGGATTTTAAAATGGGAGGAAAACTTTGAGTCTGTTGCATTCCTTAATATGCTTCTCTTTTGTATTTTTACTAATTTCCACCGTAAGGATCTTTTTTAGCGGCATAACTATATAATTATCACTAATAATTAACTCTAAAAAATATAAATTAGTGGAAATAAAGTTATTATTATGCTAAATATATAAATAGAACTCATGTTAACAAATAACCCTTGTACTTTTAAAACTCCTTCCTGGTTTGAGCCTGTCCTCAGCAATAATTAGTACTGTATATTCTTCTTATTTTGTAAATTTTGAATAGGCTAATATGGATATTTGGTTGAAAACTGATTTACTGTCCATATTAATACATGATCAAATTAAATCACATTTAGACATAGACATAAAAGGAAGAAACTTTGAGTGTTTACATTACCAGTAACAAGTTTAAAAGGTGATGTAAATTGATCCAAATTTGGAAAATCCATAAATATTAAATTGATATTCATAAAAAAAAACTATATTAAGAGATTTAGTATGAAAGCGCATAGGCAGTGGAATATATATTTTAGGAAGATGTATATATTTATTGAATAGGGTAAATCTGTTAATACTATATAATGCACATCTTGCTCAATGTGATAATCACAAAAAACAAACAAACATGGATCTCAAATTCGTTTCAATCTTTTTTTGCATTGTTATATTGCTTCATTCATCAAAAAGTACTTTTGCTGATCATTTTACTAATCAAAATGATTTAGAAACTTACATTGTGCAGCTTGAGTTGCCTGATGATTTTGTTTTCTCTAATTCAAAAGATTTATACCTCTGGCATCAATCATTTTTGCCTACAACTTCAGCAAATTCTGATCTTTCATCGCGCATTATTTATTCTTATCGTCATGTGTTTAATGGATTTGCTGCAATGTTGTCATCAGATGAAGTGAAAATGATGGAAAAACAACCAGGATTCGTATCCGCGCGTCCCCAAAGAGTGCTGCAGTTGCATACCACACACAGTCCAAGTTTCCTTGGGTTGCACCAGAATGCTGGCTTGTGGAATGTCTCAAATTCTGGTAAAGGTGTGATTATTGGTTTATTAGACTCTGGAATAAATCCAAAACATCCTTCATTCAACGACTACGGAATGCCTCCTCCCCCTGCTAAATGGAAAGGCAAATGTGAGTTCAATTACAAAGCTTGTAACAACAAGCTTATTGGAGCACGAAACCTTGTGAAGACGGCTAAGTCACCTTTGGATGGAGATGGACACGGGACACATACTTCAAGTACAGCCGCTGGAAACTTTGTAGTTGGTGCCAATTTTCTTGGTAATGCTAATGGCACTGCTGTTGGTATTGCACCCCGTGCTCATATGGCCATGTACAGAGTCTGTGATACTGATGGTTGTCCAGAAGTCTTTATCTTAGCCGGTTATGATGCTGCCATTGAAGACGGGGTGGATGTGATCTCCATTTCCATTGGAGCAATGGCTGTACCTCCTTATGAAGAAATCATGGCAATTGGAGCGTATAGAGCAATTGAAAAGGGGATTTTTGTAAGTTGCTCAGCTGGAAATAGTGGACCATCTAGTGCTACTGTAGAGAATGGATCCCCATGGATTCTAACTGTTGGTGCTAGTTCAACAGATAGAAAGATCAGTGCGGTAGCTGTTTTGGGTAATGGAGCTGAATATGAGGGTGAATCAGCCTTTGAATCAACAAACATCTCAAAAAAATTATTGCCCCTCATAAATGGTGGTGATTGTGAGTCATTGGCTAGCATTGATGTCAGGGGTAAAATAGTGTTGTGTGGAGCCGTGGGTAGCTTGTCTGGAATCGAAATAGGACAAGAAGTGAAAAAAGCTGGTGGCGCTGCCATGATTCTCAAGAACGAAGAAGAGCAAGGCTATACAACATTTGTAACTGTTCATGTCCTTCCTGCCACACATGTTAGTTACCTCGATGGACTAAAGATCATAGAATACATAAAATCAACATCAACCCCCGTTGCAACAATATCATTCAAGGGAACAAGAATTGGAGACAAGCACGCACCAGTAGTTGCTTCCTTCTCTTCTAGGGGACCATATACCATAAGTCAAGGCATATTAAAGCCTGACATCATTGGGCCTGGAGTGAATATCCTTGCGGCATGGATCAAACCCCCTGCAGGGGTGATACCATCTGCTACATCAACATTCAACATTATTTCTGGCACGTCGATGTCTTGCCCTCACCTTGCAGGAGTAGCAGCCTTGTTAAAGAGTGCACATCCCGATTGGTCTCCAGCTGCAATTAAGTCTGCAATCATGACGACTGCTGATTTAGTGAACCTTGGCAACAATCCGATTCAGGATGAAAAACTCAACCCTGCTGATCTACTTACAATTGGATCAGGGCATGTAAACCCATCAAAGGCAAATAATCCGGGTCTAGTTTATGACATCCAACCCCAAGATTATGTGCCTTACTTATGCGGCCTAAAGTACACCGATCAACAAGTTAGTACCATTGTGAATAAGAAGGTACATTGCACGTCGAGCATAGCTGAAGCAGAGTTGAACTATCCTTCATTTTCAATTGATCTTGGATCAAGTGCTCAAACGTACACAAGGACCGTTACTAATGTTGGTGAGGCTAATTCGACTTACACAGTTGAAGTAATTGGAGTTGAAGGCGTCGTGTTGAGTATTAAACCTAGTATATTGAAATTTTCAGCTTTGAACCAGAAGTTGTCCTATGAAGTAATATTTAAGCGCTCAACTTCAACAGATTCTTCACAAGGATACATAAATTGGTCTTCAGGCAAGTACTCTGTTAGGAGTCCAATATCAATTTTCAAATTGTAGTAAAGATGAGATTGGAGTATATTAGTTATGCCACTCCCATTGTTTCCTACATTTGTTTGATTATGAATAAATATTTGTTCATTAGCTTTAATTTCTCATTTTGCCTTTATATCTCTAATGACATGTTTAAAATTAAATTTCAAAAAAAAATAAAAAATTGTTATAAAATATCACTAAATAAATTAAAATTAAAGAAGTATTCCGTCGACTACTTGAACTTTGACGTTGTATAAGGAATTTAATAGCTCGACTACTTGAACTTTGACCTTGTTGTGAAGGTGCATTCCCTACCTTATAATCCTCTTCCCCGTATCCCCAATTTAAAAAGGAAAAAAGAGAATCATGTACATCTTTAATTTAGTATATAACTTAAAGTGTTGAAAAAATAATTAATGGATTTCCCTTGGCTTTTATTAAGGGCATGGTTGTACCTGCAATGAAATCATGATTTGAAATTAAAGTTTTGTTCGAAGATTGGAGAAATTTAGAAGGCGTTAGGCCATGAAAAAATTTCACTTTTTTCTAGAGTTGAACTTTGGAAAACACATTTATCCATAAAAATAACAAAATAAGAGTAATATTTTCGCTTCTTCACTCTAAATTACGCACAAAAAGTTAAAAAAAACAACTCCAAATTTTAATTATTATTTTTCACTTTAAAAAATAATTTTTATTTATAAATTTTACAAGGTCATAATTCCGGTATCCAAACGGGCCCTAGTGAATCCACTCGAAAAAAGTTTACTGCTTTGTCAACCCTATCGACCAGTTAAACCAGCACGTATGTATATATGCAGAAGAGTACAAATCTGTTGACACCAATGTAGGGAACTTGGAAATTTTCATAGCTAAACTATTTTCATAGCTTCACAAAATATTAAATAACCGTTGTTCTTTTATACTATTTGTATGGATCTTTACCTTCTTATCTCTATTTTCTCACTTCCCAAATTGGCCCACTAAATCCTTTGAACTTCAATTAATCTTATCTTAATTTCTTGCCGATTTATTTACCCTTTTCGTTATTTGATTGATTGGAGTTGTTTTCTTGAAGTACTTTGAATGAGATTTTGCGAAAGATTAACGAAAAAGTTATGGATAAGGAGATCGATACTCAGAATCAGAGAGTTGTAGAGACAGTAATTACAATCAGATTGGATGAAAATCTTGAAAAAGGGGATTCTGGGATTGGTAGGAATGAGGTGAAAAGGAAGGATTTGAAGAAAGAGAGTTTTTCAAGTGTGATTGATGTGAAGTATGGTATTGGGGATGGAAAATTGGGGAAGAATTTGATTGTTGATGATTTCGAAAAGGTGTGTAGGATATGCCATTTGGATACATATGAAAGTGGGAAGAAATTTGTGGATTTGATTGAGATTGGTTGTGGGTGTAAAGGAGAGCTTGGATTTGTTCATTCTCATTGTGCAGAAACTTGGTTTAAGCTTAAAGGAAATAGGTAAATTTAACTTTTCTCCCCTTTTTCTTGTCTTTACTTGTCATTGTTTACTTCAATTGTTATTTGACTGATGATAATATCTGTATGCTTTAATCTTATGTTCACTGGAGACCAGTGGGGGAACCAAAATATCGACTATGGTGCGTCAAAACATAAAGAAGTAAAATCGTGTAGAAGCCAAGAAGTGTAAAAAATAATAATTTATTCTATCTACACAATGTAATTTTCCGAGAGGGGCTCAACTATATGTGGCTCCACCACTGGGGATACCTACCACCTCTCACCTACAATAGGTATCAGTTAACTCTGTCCACCAAGGCTAGGAACGATGGAAAGAATCACCTACTGTTTTTGTCTCCGTTAGGATTTAAACATGAGACCTCATGGCTCTCAACCACTTCATTCACCACTAGGCCACATCCTTAGGTGCAATTTCTAGCTCTTTTGCTTGCATTTAACATACTGTGTGTACTTATGTCTTGTTAAAACTTGGTTTTTATTGGAATTGGTGGCCATTAGGTTCAAAAAGTAACTGCCTTGCCAAAATTATGGCATTGGTAGTAAGTCTTGGTGTGCAGAGTTTGGAATTGTGTTGCATAACAGCCACAAAGATTCAGTTTTTCTTCTTCTGTTTTAGTTACTAGGTTATTTTATGTTGCATGAGAATTATGTTGATTAGTAGAGCAAAAAAAACACAAGGAAAATTACTTTCTCTGGCTTTAGTGTTAGTGCTGCCTGCTGTCCTCCCCTTTGGTAGCATAGAATGCTGGATGATTTCTCTGGGTTCTATCACTTATTTTAAAAGGTTAGGTCAAATAGGAATTTCAAATTCCCTGTAATGAAGTGCCCTTTAAACCGTAAACCCCTCTTCTCAAGCTATTGAAGCATAGAATAGTCATGTGTTTCAAGAGCAGAAAGCTTTGTACTTAATTGTTCAAAATGAAATTTATCCTGTCTTCTCTACTGGCGGATATGACTTGTATATGCCTAATAACAGGACAAGAGGAAATATTAGATATTACTGCAGTGGATTCTCCACACCTTGAAGTTGTAGGTTTCTCTCTCAACAATGCTGCCATCAATGCACGGGGAATAAATTTGTGTGCTTGAGTATCCGTACATTTGTCTCCCCTTGGCTTCCAACTCTAAAGGATATCCTTTATTGTCTATGACAAAATCGGGGTAACTATATATTTTGAATGACATGCCATAGATGGTTTGCACTCCGGAAGGATAGCAACATGATTACTACCCATGTCTCAACTCCTTGCACATGAAATGCTAGCTAAGATGATTTTTTATTTTTATTATCGACTCCTGAAATCAAGAGCTTGTTATGTTCGTTCAGGGGACTATTGTTGCTTAGTACTCTAAATGAATGGCATCATGTGCCTAACCTGGAAAACCTCTTCAATTGTTGAAAACTCTAGTATTAAAATTCTTAAAGTGATTGAATTGCTTGGTAAGGGTAACTTAGCCTAAACAGTAATAATTTGTCTGCAGATTGTGTGAAATTTGTCGGGAGATTGCAAAAAATGTGACAGGTGTCAGCGATAACAGATTCATTGAAGAGTGGAATGAAGCGAGATATATTGCAGGTGGTACTGGTTCAGCAGGACGAGATAGAGGATACTGTCGTGGACAGCCATTTTGTAACTTGTTGATAGCATGCCTGATAATAGTTTTTTTGCTACCATGGTTTTGCCGTATAAATTTGTTTTGATGCGGTAAATAGAGTTAATAGTTTCTAGCCTCAAATCTTATGCTGCGTCTTGCAGATAACAAGGTTTTGAGTGTTTTTAGTACAACAAACCAGCATAACTTATACCATTGCTGTGTCTTTTCACATTATCTGAGCCAAATTCTTGGTCGATTTTAGATAAGTGGGATTGTATACTTCAGATTTTCTATTGAATCTCTATCATTTTTTTTTATTTGGGTAGATAATATTGTATAAGATGGCAATCACTTTCGCATCTTCAGATACTGGAGTGGCATGAATCATGATTCTTACATCATCCATGAAACCTTCCTTTAATTTTATAAGAGATTCTGAAAAAGTTCTTGAGACATGATTTACATAATATGGCATGATATGAGCTACATTTTAGGTTTCTTTCTTATTTGATACTCCTATGTGACATCTGATGTCTGCTTTCTCTGTTATATAATAAGTGGTAATGAATTGAGATGGGAAGTCTTGGGGGTTGAATGGTTATATATTTGAAAGTGATTGATTCTTAACAAAAAAAATAAAAAAATAGTACTGTTCCCTTTTTTTTTGTCAATTGGGTAAACTGTTCTTGCAAGCTAACTAAAATGTAATTGGCCAGCCTGTGCATACAGGATATCCAATGTTAAAGTTGATCTACTTAAGGCATTGCCTGGTAGAGTTAGAATTCTTGCAAATTAAAGAAGCTAGTGTCCATAAGTGTAGGACTAAATAAAACTACAATTACATATTTAGTGTAATCTCATAAGTGAAGTTTGGAGAGGGGTAGAGTATTCACAGACCTTAACCTTACCTTGGGAGCTAGAAAGATTGTTTTCGATCATTTACGTGAAACAACTTTGTAAAACAGAATAACTTAATATTAAATAAACAAATCCGTTGTAGTCTAGTTGGTTAGGATACTCGGCTCTCACCCGAGAGACCCGGGTTCAAGTCCCGGCAACGGAAATCTTTTTTTTTTTTCGTACATTTAATTGTTCTAATTAGTTTTGTATATTTGATGGAACAGTAACACTTGAGTTCCCTGAAGCATATTCATATCTGTTACTTGTACATCTAATATCTGTGTAGGCTTGAAGTGATTATTCACATTCACTGCTTTATTGTAAATAAATTTCTCAACTATAGTTTTGGGTGGAACTGGGAATGAATCCTCCACAGGGAGCAATGACTATGTAAAAATGAACCAAAAATAAATACCATGTATAATTCTCATCCTCACCAACTTGTTATTGCAAGCCATTTCCCCAATGGAAAAGATGAATGCTTGTTTTTCGAGGTCCGGGCAACACTGATGCATGGCAAGTGAGGATCTTCCAACACCAGGCTAAAAGACCACATCAGATATATGTAAGAAAACAACTAGCAGATTGGAGGAATAGTAACCCCTCTTTCAACCATTTAAGCAAGCAAACTGTTGGGGGATGGAGAGGAGAAGGTAAGCAACTTGAGAAAGTGATCATAAATGCAATTAGACTTTAAAGACAACATATGTTACAAACCAACAAACAAATGAATGTGTTAAAACTCACACAGTACTCTGCCCTCTCATCTTGTTTCTCCATGAAAGAAAGCAGATACGAAAAAAAGACTAGTCCTGCAGTTAACCGTCAAGTATGTAAAGCATTGGATGGACAACTTGATCATCTTTGCATTGTCTCAACAACTGATGAGCAATTCCACTAGTTCACTTTTCTTCAGTTTCGAATAACCCTTAAGTCCTCTAGATTTTGCTAGTTCTTTAAGCTGAGGAAGTTTCATTTCTTCAATTTTGACTGCTTCACTTTCAACATGATTCTCCAGTGATGTCTCTGCCTTGAGCTCAACTTTTTCTTTGGAGTTAAATGGGGATTGTAGAGGCGATCTTTTCACAAAGCTTGACCGTAGGCGTGTTGATCTTGGATCTGCTGTTGGTGGATAGTCTGTTTCCGGTTCTTTTTGATGAGTCAAACCCTTGTCATCCTTAGTACCTTCAAAAGAAAAAGAGATATTAGCTGCTAACTGAGTATCATCATTTGCACTGGGATAGAATTTTGGGAAAAGGTGGGTAAAACTGAAAGAAATCACTACCTTTTGGTTCTGTCTTTGAATGACGAAGGATTTCCAAGACCGAATCAATAGCGGGCTTCTCTTCAGAAGACTTGGTACTTCTTTTCTTGGAACTTGTAGAATCACCTTTTGAAATTGAAGATTGTATTCTCTTGAAAAGAGAAATGATCTCTTCCTGGTTTAATGAATTTGACGATTTACTGTCGGGGGATGGCTGTATATTGAGTTCACTTCCTTTGGATGTTTTCCGTGGTGTAGCATCTTTTGAAGACTTCCGTCGCCTAATCCCATCAGCTCTTATGGTGGAGAGAGTTGAACAATGAAAATCCCTACGATTTGTACTCAAGGAAACCCCATATGCAATCTCTGCCAAATTGAACAAGCTGCATCAAAAATCAATACCTCAGTTTAAATTTCCAGAATTCATGCCATGTAATAAGATGCGTACCCATGTTGATGTCTGGATGAAATATGAGGCTTACCACTGGGTGTTATCATTTCTAGTAGACTGAAATAAAAAAGTATCTAGCCATACATAATCAACAGAATCACAAGATCCATATACATACAAACATTATCTCCACACGGAAAGCGGATAAAAAGAACAGATGAACTCAATGAATGGAGATCACCAGTTGTTCAAATATGTCTATGCCACCGTTGGAGTCAATTAATGCCAGGCTACAAAGTTACTTCTATTTCTTAGCCCCGATGTGCATATGTAGCCAATATCAGACTGTTGAGGTATATTGTGAGAAAATCATATCAAGGATGTCCCTCATGTTAAAATCCCAACACACAAAAACCAAGAATGACAAATTAAAAATAAAGAGGTCATGTATTTTTCCCAAGCACTCCTTCCTACAACTACCAAGTCATGGTGATTATACAAATATACCAAGTTCCTCTACAGATAACAGAAAAACATCCCCAAAGTTAAATCGAAAAGCAGATCTAGCTACAATAGGCATACTAGGTTAATTAAAAAAACCCAAGATTTTCCAAGTAACTTCCCAATTTTAATTTCAAGAATTCATAAGAACACAACTTAATCAACTCATTTCATGGAAGATTTTAATAATTAAAAAAAAAAGTACCTTTTGGTATTTGGATCCCCAAGTTGGGTTTACATAAAGCAGAGAAGGAGGGCAATTGAGATATAGAATTTGAAGAGAAAACTGCAGTTGCTGTTGCACCCATATTTTCTTCGAAAAACTAATTTTTCGATTCTTAATGAAGATTACATATACCGTAGACTCTTTATTTTTAGTGAAACACATTCATTCAACACCACAAAAAATAGTAGACGTGTATGCAGGTTGACCACAAAAGCCATGTACACATTTTTGTGTCTCATCGTCACTTATCACACGTGCTATTTGCAAGTAGAATGTGGTTTTGGATGAGAAAAGGATTTTATTTTTATTTTTTTAAATTCTGCTGTTCCGTATTCATATTGGAGCATCATGATGGAGCTCGATTAAATTTGGATTCACGTCAAAGAATGTCATATTAGGATAAACGCTCCCAGACAAAATTGACATTCATATTAAGGTACTTGAACCTGAAATCTCCATTTGATTTTTGTTTGTTTCTTCACCAATTATTACAGTCACCCTTTCTGAATGTTCATTTGTAAAAGGAAAATGAAAAAATAAGCAAAGTAAACGAATCCTTTTATCAACATGTATAATCAAATTTTGTACTACAAGGACATGGTCAGATCTTGATGAAAACAAATTTCTATGTAAAAACTATGTAACATGAATGAAATAAAAAAGATTGGAGCATTTTATCCTTCTTCTCAGTTCAAATATGAGTCCCAAGTCGTCTTAAACTTTTCTTGACCCTTTGTGAAGTTAAAGAGACATTATGTTTTGTCAAATTAAAAATAATCTGAAAAGAATCAGGAGAGGCATGTTCCCTTTGTACTAAGATTGGAATAAAAAAACCAACCATGAACATAGTAAAGCTGACATATTTGATCTTCTCATTATTTATTACTCATGCTTACAGAGAACCCATGATTACATCTTTAATTATAGCTCATAGCTCATATCATCATTCATCAAGTAACAAATATCACTAAGTATAAAAAAACCAGAGATCTTATAAGATTGACTAGACTATAGAGTATATAAAATACTCTCGCAGAATATATAATTATATAAACATAAGTTCAAACGTATACGCAAGCTTGTTCATTTAAATATTTGAGTCCAATTTGAGCTAGATTAATAATAAGACGTACAAAGTTCATACTTTTGTTTGTGAATCAGTTTCAAGAAATACTAAATCATGAACATATGCATAGTTTCAAAAGTGTAATCGATTCATGTTTTCAAAACTCAAATTTCTAACTGGACCAAGAATTTGTCACAATTTACAGTCATGATCATTTACAACATTTGGACAATAAAACCAATAAAATAATCAAAAACACAATGGATGAAAGCCCAATAGCCACACCAAAAACAACCCTGCTTGGTCCATGTTCATGTTTAGGTGGTGGTGGACTATCATCCTCGGCAGTATCATCACTGAAATCTTCCTTAGGAGGCGGCGGAGACAGTGGCAATCCATGTTTATCACAAGGGGCAATGCCAAGTTTTCAGTTTTGAAGACAATGTGGAATGATTGTAGCAAAGATTTGAATTTTCTTCCACTTTGAACACAACTAGTTTCTTGATGAAAGAAGCATTGAATGGCAAAACCCCTTCGAAATTGTTTCTTTCAAGATTCAAGTATTGCAATCCTTTCATATCTGATATGAACTTTGGAATAGTTCCATTCAATTGGTTTGATCCAAGATCAAGATGGACTAATCCAGGAATTGCAGCAATCGATTTCGGAATACTTCCAGACAGAGCATTTGAAGCTAATGACACATTTTTTAAAGAAAGTAAGTTACCAAATGAATTTGGTATAGTCCCATTGAGTGAATTTGAAGAAAGATTCAAATGCAAAAGATTTTCAAGTTCAGTTAAAGAACTTGGTATTTTCCCTTTTAGCTGATTCCCAGATAAATCAACATAAGTAAGATTCATCTGCCATTTTGTAGGAAGAACCCCTTTGAGATTTGCATGAGAAATTGTGACACTCTGCAAGTTCTTGATACTGTTCAAGATTATAGAAGGGCCACTAGCAGAAACAGGAACATGTGACACCGTTAAACTTGTCACATTGCGCAATTGAATTAGCCAAAGGCTAGTGAGTTTCTTGAGGGAGTTGATGCAAGTGAAGGATTGGAGATTGGAGGAAAGTTCAGAAGGGAAATGAATAGGAGAAACAGGGCAGTTGATGAATTGTAAGTCTTGGAGAGTGGAGAGAGTTTTGAGAGATGTTTGGGATAATGTAACATCATTTGAACAGTTTATGAGTTTGAGGGAGATGAGATGGTGAAAGGGAGTTGAAGAGTCACAAATGGTGGAATTGTGAAGGGGAGAACAAGGGTCTTTTCCTGTTGGTACATTTAGTGATCTGAGAGCTTTGAGTTGGTTTGGGTCAAGATTAGTGGATTGAGATGATGATTTTGTGGAGAGGAGAAAGACGAGAAGGGTGAATGAGAGGAAGAAAGGAGCCATAGTTGAAGAAGAAGAAGAAGAAAGGAAGAAGATTTGTAGAAGGAAAAGAAGAGAACTTCTTGTGAAGTGTGAGGGGTATGTTGGAGTTTGTACAAGAAAAGGATTTTGAGAGGGCGGAGCCCCGTTGTGCTCGAACCCTGTTGCACTATGAGGCGCTGTTTACGAGTCGAATCTTAGTGGACACCTTGGATTGTGGAATTATTCCAGACTTGGTTTGGGTCAAAAAGGTGTTAACATAGGTAAAATTATTAGTGGCTATGTTTATACATGAACTTGATCATTATAATGAAGTAAAGTATTATTCTATGCTAAGTTAAATGTGTTTTCATGTGAATATTGAGTACGGTAAGTATTTATCATTTAAAATATAAGCAAAACTTGTAAACATTTTTTGGGGTTATTTTGTGTTTGAAAGTAATATTTATAAGTTACATATTTAAAGTTAGAAGTTATAAGTTAATCACATTCTACTTATGCTATCAAACATTTCTGTCTAAACATAAACTTATTCATAAAATTAGTTTCAATTAGTGTCTTTCACCACTAGGGATATATTCAAAATTTAAATTTTATGAGTTCAAACTCCAGACTATAGTACAACTTGTTTCATGTATTAGGTTCAAAAATCAATTATTTTTATTTTATTTAATGATTTTTTAACATACATACCGAATCTCAACCAAAATTACTGATTGGAATGAACTAATAACTTTAATTATACATTTTCCCTTGTTCAATAATTAATACTTATCACCTATCAACTATTTTTAATCAGCTAATCCACTCAAGTTCAGATTCTTAAATCAGTCGCCTCGAATTTAAGCAAATTATTATTAGGACATCAATATGCTAGTCATGTTGGCCATCA
This sequence comes from Solanum verrucosum, assembly GCF_900185275.1. NCBI lineage: Eukaryota > Viridiplantae > Streptophyta > Magnoliopsida > Solanales > Solanaceae > Solanum > Solanum verrucosum. Next base: position 118,677 of record NW_026020332.1, read on the forward strand.
CATGCAAAAGAATTTTTAAAATGTACGAGAAAATTGTTTCGATAAGGTCAAAGGTCGAAATTGCGACTTCCAAAAATTGATCAAGCATTATTATATTTAGTAAATTAAGTGCGAAGCAAAGGACATTAAAAAAACAAATGTTGATAGTAGAGATTATTTTGTTTATTAAGTACGGAGCGAAGGACATTTTATAAATTAAAAAAGGCTTAATCAGAATCAAACTATTTTCTGCTGGACTCAGGTGCACTCCAACTTTTTTTAATATATATATATATATATGTTTTTTTCCTCGTACCATATTCTTGGCCCTTTTCATAAACATTTTTCATGATTATTCTTTGCTTGGAATACTAGTTTTTTCATTATTATGTGATTCTATCCTTTGGATTAAAGTATTGTGGTCTACACAACTAGGAAATTCTTGGTTTTGTGACAAAACACATTTTACCTTTCACTAACATGAATCAATAAAGTAATAATTCAAAGAAATTTTTTTTCAAGGTTAAATTAAAACTAGTAATGACTCTTACATATCAATTTCGACTTTGATTCTCGAGAATGGAGTTGTTGTTGTCAGTTTCACTCCATGAATGGAATTTTCCTATGCAAATTTGAATTAGTTGGACTTCAATACGGATATCAAGTATAGGATGAGAAAAAAAGAAGTTATGGTTTTTCCAAAATTTTAGTTTGCCCTCTTTGAAAGACTTCCTCTAATTAGACTTTTTTTCAAGGTGGATTATTAACAAAGGGCTGAATAATTAAGGTTGTCCTTTTTAAGGTCACCTATAATCAAGGATTTTGCTCTTAAACTTGATTTTTGAGACCATTTATTAGATGTTAGTTAGTCAAAAGTTTAATCAAACTGCTTGATTAAAGAATGAATAGCACATTTTGAGTCTAAAGTGTGTTTACCAGTGTTCTGTTAGAGCTATGAGAAAACTCAAAAGACTAGAAAAGAATTCCATTAATCTTAAGTACCATAGTACTTTTCATTATCAGTTCAACTTTACCTTTGTAATTTCAGAAGTTTCAATTAAAAGTTCAACATTCTATTTCCAAACAAATCTTCTACTAGAAAAACTGATACAAGCTGTTCAAACTGTGCAAGAATTGAAGAGTTTTCACCTCCACATTACATGAAAAAGAAGCCTACATTATCAAACATGTGGTATGGTTCAAGAAACTTGTTCGAAGCTCAACAATCCATGTCGATGCAGTTTTGAACCATGGCTGAAGGGTCATCTTTGCTGACAAATGGATTAATCTTGACCCAAACTAGTGAGAAAACAGAAGCCAACAGAACAGACCATAGCACAACAATAGTTGGAGTTCGATTTTGGCGTCCCATTAGACCTTTGAGGAATGGATAGAGATGAAGGATCACCCAAAATGAGAAGAACACTTTGCCAAATAAAGGACCCCAAGCCTCATATCCTTTGTTGAGTGCATCAGAGAAACCAGCAACAACACCAACTAAGTTGACAATGAGAATTGTGGTTGGAGGGATCAAGACTGTTGTCCATTTGAATAGGTAGAGATCGGCAAACTCTCCATCGTCTGCTGCTTTGGTTGTCACTGTGAAGTTTGTGTCTATACCAGCAAGCATTTTGAGGAATCCTTGGAAAACTGCAAACAGATGTGCAGAGACACCACCAATCACCCAGAACTGCTCGTTACGCCACCAGTCCTCTATGCCTATACCACTCCATCGTAGCTCGAGCACACTTGTTACAATGATGGAAAGGAAAAGACCAAGGAAGAGTATACTTGCAACGTTCGATAGCTGCATAGAAGGCACAAGAATTTCACTCAGTAATTATATATAGAAACTAAAGAAAGAGCAGCCGTAATACCAGCTCCTAATGTGCAGTTGTGCACTCATTTGCAAAATCTTTAAACATTTTCGAAAGTTGCAAACAAGACAGAGAAGTGGAAGCATTTACCGTAGGGATGATGAATTTTCCTGTAAGAAGGCAAACAGCAGGAAGAATACAGTATGCAATGAGGGGAAGTGAAGTGAAAGGATAGACAATGGTGTTGGTGTAGGCAAGTCTTTGGAGCCATTTGAGGCGGCCGCCTCCAAATCCATACCACAAAGGACAATGCCTACTCAAGAAAATCTCAACCGATCCAAGAGCCCATCGAAGAACTTGGTGCAACCTGTCTGACAAGTTGATAGGAGCTGACCCCTTGAAAGCAGGCCTCAACGGCATACAGTATATTGATCTCCATCCCCTGCACTGCATCTTGAAGCCAGTCAAAATATCCTCTGTCACTGAACCATAAATCCAACCAATCTGAAAAGGACATACAAAGAGAAAAGTGTTAGCCCCTTCTTTCCATATGTGAAACCAAAAGAGAGATTCAATTTTTACTTCTTTTCCCCATGCTGTCTTCTCTTCATAACCACAGCCGATAACATGAATTGCTTCCCTGATCAGTGTCGATGGATTAGCAGAATCAGGTACTCCTCCATTTTCCATCAATGTAGACTCAATAAACACGGATGACATGCCAAAAGTTTTCTCAAAACTCATCTGAGAGATAAGCAAGGACCTCTCGTGATCGTCATAATCTGAAGACACCAAAATGATAGCTTCAAGGTTAAAGTTCCAAAGATAATGGAGGCCAATTTCTCACTAGTTCCAAAGATACTAGAAAACTCACTTTCAATTTCTCTTAGGTTGAAGATTGCGGAATTCAGATCTTCTCTTTTTGCCTCACGATAAACCTCAGTAAGATCCTTCTCTTTGGCTGGTTTCTTGCGGCGACAGCAGCAAGAGAAAGATGAAGAAGATTTATGTATTGTAGGCAGATTAGCAGGGCTGTAACCATAAAGTGCTTGCCTATTGAAAACAGTTCCTGTACCGACATATACAGGTCCTTGGATGCCATCCAAACCTTTCATGTTAACCTGAAAACATGATAAAATCCTTCTCAATCCAGTTGGCAACATCAAGAGATTCAATACTAAACAACTGATATTATGTGTATGATGTTGAATGAAGCAAGATTATTCTTAAATATTCAAATAGATGAAGAAAATCACTAGAGAGGCTTAACGTAATATAATAGTAAGATATTAATTTTAGTTGCTCATGATACTTACATCAAAGAAGACTATGTTTCTGTTGGCATATCTGTCACTTTTATCAATCCCATCAAATCTCTGAGGGAACTGCACATAACAGACGTCTCTGCCGACTTGGGGATCCATTAGGAAACACATAGCCTCACGAATGGCTTTGCTGTTATTGACGTAGTGATCACAGTCAAGATTGAGAATATAGGGTGCATTTGTGAGAACTGCAGACACCCGTATCTGAAATAAAACAGTAAGTTTGTTAAAGGAATTAAATAAAAATATTCTGAGATTAATGCTAATAAATTGCATCTGAACACACCAGAGCATTTTCAGCACCAGCTTTTTTGTGGTGTTGATAACCAGGTCTTTTCTCTCTTGAGACGTAAACAAGTCGTGGAAGTTCATTTCCTTCAATGTCATGGACACCACTATGTCCCAAGAAAACCTGTGAAGAAGAAATATTATGGTGCTTATTTGAACTCCAAAATGCTTCTGTTGAATAGTCAAGTTTCACAAATACTAGAACTTCAAGAAGCAAAATGATCTGAAAGCAGCGAGTACAAAGATAGTTGCAAAATCAATGACCACTTACCTGAATCATTCCAGGATGGTCACGCGGATTGTTTCCTGGCCAAGGAGTTCCATCTGCCATGGTCCAGCCATCCTCCGGTGTTTTCTGTGCCTTGGCAACTAAAGCATTTACCCTTACTTTATACTCTTCATATTCTCTCTGCAATACCAAATATGATTAATCATCTAAACAATGCAGCCCAATTCTTGAAGCAGATGTTTAGTTCATACAAAATCCTACTACCTTCATTGCTCTGCGCTCCTTGACGAAAGAAGGCTGCACTTTGTCTTTCAAGTAATCAAACTTTTGCGTGAAGTAGAACTCAGGTGCACGCGGTTCAATTGAAAATTTCTTGCAGAATGGTACCCATTTCCTTGCAAATTCAGAAGTCTCAGCTAGTGACTCAAATGTAAGCATTGAGCCACCATCATCGGATACATAGCAGGATACTTTCTCGACAGGATAGTCAACTGCAAGGATCGAGAGAACAGTGTTGGTAGTAATCAATGGAGGTTCTTTCATGGGATCCACCGTACTGACAAAGAAATCGACAGGTGCAAGCTGACAAGGCTCTCCCTCCCTTTCATACCTAGAAACGTTCAAACAAAGTTAACTTCAAGTGAAAAATGCAAAGAAGTTTGGATATGTTCTATTAGCAGTGATATGAATATTTGTGCAGAAGATTTCTAACCTTGCAGAAAGCCTGTCAAGATATGTCTCTCGGTTGATAGGAGACCATTTAGGGAACTGATCCAACACCCACGAGAAAGCGAACCAGATCTCACAGAAAACAGAAATAAACCACAGGGGATAGGCACTTTCAACTGGATGTGTTACTCTATAGTGGAAGAAAAAGCAGAGAACTATCAATCGAACAATAATTACAATCCTGTATGGAGTAATTTGAGACTTCGGCACTGGAATGATTCTTGAAAGTGGCTCTGCAGCATCTGCTAACCTTCACAAGTTATATTACAAGTAATTAATACATGCATGATAAAGATAGAGCAAGTTCAAGATTCAAAATCACTGAAGGTGGATCAAACATCAGTCTTTTACAACTAGAAAATTTCCTGTTTTCTTGATAGTTAATTAGACATCTAGACAAAAGAAAGAGAACTACGAAATCAGAACAAAAACTGCAATACTATTTATAACATGGTTACTTCCCAATTCCACGAAATGCATCGTCTAGTTAAGTTTCTTTTGCAAAAGCCTACTTACTGTGGCTTTTCTTCCATCTGCTGCTCAGGTGGAACTTCAGCAGCTTCTTGTACAACAGCTTTACTTTGGTTCTTCTTTTTCTTGTTTTTCTTTTCCTTCCAACTTTCCACTCTATTCTTCCATATTGGATTCCCGGTATCATCATGATATTCTTCATGAGGAAATAACAAATAATTTAATATAATGTTAACTATTGAACTAGACTAGAAACAGCTCTTATGAATGTTGTGCAGCAAAGCTTCCATCTACTTACCGCTGTCCACAGTTGAAACAAAACTGACAGTTCTAGCATGAACTCCAGCATCCTATATTGGAAACAATAATTCGTCACCAACTAAAATTCAATTTGTAGACTATAGATGTGAAGTTTCACCAGACATGACTTAGTACCTGTGAGGTATCAGGATGAGAAGCCACTATAGCATGGTTAGTAGATTCTTGCTCATTTTCTGCATAATAATAAGCATAGTACTATGTTAGACTTTCCTTAGTACTTTTTTTTTTTACAAATAGTCACATGGGATCAGAAATAAAGCCAAATATCAAGATCTAGTCATAACAGAAAACAAAATTTACTTACCATCATATGGAGTTGCACAGCGTAGACATGCGTTGCGCCTTTCTTTGATCTCATAATCCAAGCAAGTCTTACAAACAGGATAGTTACACTCATGACAAGCCACAAAGACTTCACCATTATTAGATAACCCCACTTGTTCGCCGCAAATGTTGCATATTGGAACCCCTGACTCCATCATGTTTTCTACTCACAAAAACAGTACTAGTCACTAGTACTCTTGGCCACAGATAGCACACAAATGATGGTTTTCTCCTGTGTCAGTGGCAAGATATAAAGAAGGAATGTTTTCACTGATTTGAAAAGAGCTAAGGAATGAGAAATATTATTGTAATGGTGAAGGAAAGTTTGGAGGGTGGTTACAAGGCCTTGTAGGTTGAGAAGTTGGTATCAAAGGCATATTTTTCAGACAAGAAAGCAATGTGTTGGCAGATTTTTTTAAAAAAAAATTGCTGGAGTTTGAAGGAATGAGTATGGTTGGAGTTTATACATCTTAACCAACTTATTGTACCAAACTTTAAGTCAGGCTGCAGCTTCAAGACTGAGCCACCCTCCACACCTCATTTGAAAGATTTAGTCAAGCCACATGCCTTCTTTTCTTCTTTTTTTCCTTTGGATTCAAGTTATATATATTAATAGTGTATAAAATCTTTCACACTTGAATTATAATATGTTAGTTATCATTTTTATTAGACTAGCAAATAGTAATACTTATCATAGAAACTTGTCTGTATTAAGTGTATTAAAAAAAATTATAACACCAATGCGCTCTTTTTTCTGATCAAGGAAAATTCTCTCTTAAGATCTATAGATTTACTGTCAAAATCAAGGAAGAATAAAAGCTTCTAACATGAAATGATGTGATTCAGACCTAATATCTTTTTTTTTACCTCCCCTCTATTTTCTTCTCTCTCTAAGTTAAATATTTGGTCTGAATCACATATTATTTCAATCCATTCTACCTGGAATAGTAACTAAGCTCAATTTATTCATGTTTTTACACTCTAATTAAAGATTGCCTATTTTTTTATCTCAACGAATAAGATTATTCTCTTCACCAAATAAATGTGAATACAATCACAATAACGACATAATCACTAGTTCGACTGTCTGACATCATCCTGTTCCAATTAACAAGATTAAAAATTTTAACATCAAAATATGGAAACGCGCGATAATCAAAGGTGAAATTCATGTTACCTTTACATATGGTGATGTAAAAATAGATGTTATACATACCATAAAGTTCAATATCAATGTATTGGACACATCAATGACCTAATGTACCAAGAAAAGTGTTTGAAAGAGGCCCACAATTAGGTGTGCAAGTCTCCAACAAATAGGTAGACCTCACAATTGCACGCACACTCAAGCACACATGCAATAGACATCTTCATTCAAGGAGTATCTTTGTACTGCTGCTTACAGGTTAAGAGAATAATATACAAATAATATCACGTTGAAGCAAATATCTAATTAAGTAATATCAATTCTCAAAATCAATGTCTCAGGATCCAAATCCCAATCCCTACCAAAAAAAGGGAGAGAAAATGAAGAGACAAGCTCAGATTCTTGATATCTTAGATATCTTTTTGCAATTACATGGGAAAGAAAACATCTAATCCTACAGAAGCACAAGCATAAGCCAATATCATTGCTGTAGCACCTAGCTGTTTAGGTCACAACCCTGCTGGATAGAACCTTTGTTTGGCAAAGCCATGCCTGTCCAGTTTAGCATACAAGAGAAAAGACCCAAAACTGGCATATTGGGAGCATAACTTTCTACGAGGGTAACATCATGTACAAGTAGCAATATCTCTGCTCAATCTGTGCTGCTTCACCCGATGCTGTAAACCTTCACTATCTTGGATGTATCACAGACAATTAGGTTCTCTGAATCAGTAGGAGTTGTGCATAGCCAATTTACCTAATTAATTAAAGAGCCAATCGTGAGACAAATATACTAAACAATTGAGGCATAAAGTTTCAGACAGAGAGGGCATAAAAGGCAATGAAATGGAACTCACTTTTCTGCTCAAACTTAAGCTAGAACGAAGGAAATCGGTGCCACTGCTTGTCTCACCAGACATGAAAAATTTAGACCAATCCCATACTTTTACTTGTCTGTCATTTCCACCTGAAATTATGAACTTCCCTTTGTCTCCAAATGTGGAAAAAGTCCTAATAGAATTTCAGCAGATTAGTGCCAGCTGGTGAGGTAGATTTGAGCCTGCTACGCTATAAAGAAAACTTACACACAGGATACAGCAGCAGTGTGTCCTCCCAAAGAGTGATCAAGGTGCAGGTCTCCTCCATTTTGATTCTCAATTTCAGGATCAGCAGAAGAACTGCCAACTTTAGGGGTTGACTTAGAACCTTTCTTGGGTTTAGCCGAACTCTTAGACTTGACAGCATTGAGCTCTGACTCAACGTTTATTACAGAAACAACTCCATCACCCCTAGCCACAGCACAAATCTTCACAAATTTATCCACCACATCAACTTCAGGAAGAGCCAGAGCATGAACAAAGGCAGGGTTCAAACATTGTCCCGTATTACCTTTATTTCCTGCGTCAAGTGTGCCTACAGCAAACAAAGATAACTTCAACAGCCTATCTAATAAGCTAGATATATAAACATGTAATATTCTATTACATTAGCTGGGTCATGAGTATTGGATGCACGTATGTATCTGACACTACATTCAGCCATTCTAGGTTTTGTATGCACTGTGAAGGATCCACTGGAAATTCCCATGTCTGTCCAAGACGGGTGAACTTATGTAAAATGATTAAGGGGGTACCATAGATGTTGCAGAAAGGCTGAGTTAGATTCTTTTGGAAAATGGCAACGAGAGAACCAAAATTAGATGTCACTGGCAGGAAGCAGTAATCATTTTTTAGGTCTCACGAACTTGACTGAGCAGTAGGAGTTTTGAGCATTAAAGTAGGCAGATCCCACTAGAGTAGTCCTGAACTTCTTCTGCCCAAACTTGCTAGGCAGACAACTTGAAATATAGAAAATCACTCTTGCAAAAATTTATGACACACCCAAGCTAAGAGCTCTAGAATAATATTTAAAATGGGAGGAAGATACTTTATTCAAACAGTAAAAATGGGAGGAAGATAATAGACTAGCGACTCTCAATTCCCCTTTCTCACCAACAAACTGAAATGTCAGTGATGTTTCTGAGCAACAGAGGATACTTTTAGATAAAATTCTAAATGTGGACCATTCCATGCTCCAACAATTGACCAATGACCAGTTATCTGATTAATAATTTACTCGTATTTCTTCTGCCACATGGCCAATATCATAGAAATTGGAAAATAGAAAGCAAAGTTACACAGTATTACACACTTGACTCATACTCCTGAAACTTATCTCTCTGAGAATCCATGTTTGCTTATAACAATATCATTTTATCTATTTAGACTTAAGGGGAAAATATTAATACTGTCTTACACATATTCAACCATTACATATCCTATTTAAACTACTATATGAAATATTCAATAAAAAAACATCTGTTCTTAATTAACCAACTACTATAATGGAATGGGAGGATTGGGAATTCTTGCTTCTCCTACTTTACATTGTAAGAAGGATAAGTTTAATCCCCTGTGATCAAAATATAGGGAGATAACTACCAGATATTCTAAAACTTAGTGATTTCGCTCCTTTTCCAGCTAGTGTAGTAAGGCAAGCCTATAACTAAGTGGGTATGTAGCTAGTGTAGTAAGGCACACCTACAATTCAGATATGCAGTTCTGGTGTAATAAGGCATGCCTAAACTTGAAGGTACATATTACCAAAGGAATTAATACTAGAAATTGCAGTTCTAGAAAAGAGTGCATAGTAGAAGGATTAACGTACCAAAGTCCCAAATCTTCCGCGGCCGTCCCTTGGAGAAGTCCCATAGCACAAATTTTGAATCAAGACCCCCAGTAATGACTAAAAAATGACTCAAAAAAACACAACATACTGTCAACATCAGCTTATAAAAAACATGCCTGGAAACTTTAGCTAGGAGGCGAACTTAGCAAGAGCTTTAGCAGATTGACAATATATACTTTGGCATAGCAATTGACAGTAAATATTGTTCTTCAAACATCATCAGAAATTAAATAATATGTAGCAGGCTGTCATAATTTGCATGTTTTACGAAAACCTTATGCGCCACAACTTGCATGTTTTATGAAACCTTATGTTGCCATCCCATATAGATTAAACTGGTGATTGGTTGCACGAGGAACCCTACATCAAGATACTCTCATAAAAACTAAAGGGCCAAGGGATGTCATATACTGTGTGTCTGCATCTCTCTTTGATGTCTCACTCTCTATGTCTCTCTCACACGCACACAGTAAGAGCGAGAGAAACAGAGAGACAGCAACTGTAAAAGAAGTTTTAATTGATTTCAGTTATCAAAACACATAACTTGATTGCAAATCGCAATTACTTGTATATCATTGTAAAAATGGTATCATTCTTTACAAGATTATGACTAATTTGTCAAATGCTAGCCAATGCAAACCTTCAGAAACCTACCAGCTTAAACTCACAAAGAGATTACAAGTACAACTTAGAGGAAGAGTTAGTTTCTCCAAGAAAGCTGCAGTCTATGTATAAGTGGACATCATATACCTCTAAAATAACTTTGGATAAAAACATTATCATACTTCTTATGGTGCTAAAATTTCCAAGTGTCTGGTTCATGCATTTACGTAGGCCATTCAGTTCAACGTGTATGTGGGTCATATGGATATCTAGAGGGGGAAGGTCAATTTCACGGAGGGGGATGTAGGAATTCCGAAAATTTTAGTTCAAAAGTACCTTCCCAAGGTCTCCAAGGGATGAATTGAACACTGCTACATATCTGATAAGATAGTGAAGGTCACAAATGATGATAGGTTCGGAATAAAAAAATAGTGCCCTATGTGAAGTTTGGGGAAGAAATATTGGAATTAACCTTCACAGCAAAAATACAAGTAGGACTTCACATGCCAGCAAGATAATATAAGAAGGGCAACAACAAATAAATAGAATGTAGAACAGTAAATTTTAATTAAAATGAATGACATAAAAAAAATCACCATGTTTCTGGGGAAAAGTACAAACTTATTATAGTAATTATATAAAAAAGGATACACTTGTGTGGCCATCTCTCAATGTTTTGTACATGCGATTTTGGCGGATGTCAATGATCTGCAACACAAGTAGCACTTAGATGTCCAACATACTTATGGAAACAGAGAAACAGTTTTTATCTTTTAAAAGTTTCACAACTCATCAGTTTTATCTTTTATGGGAACAGCGAAACAGATGTCCAACATACTTATAGAAACAGAGGAACTGTCTGTACTACCTTGACATCACCATTATCATCTGCAGCAGCGAGGAATGATGACTTTGAGCTGCAAGCAATCTACAAAACAGAAAGGTTAAGCACACAGAAACAGAATAGGCATTGTTTGAAGATATAGTACACCTAATTGAGATACCTGAAATATGACCTTGTTAGATAGGAGAAATCATAAGAGATTAAAATGTTGAAGGGAAGATATTTAAACATCACAAAATTGAATGGACAAAGCCTAATACATATCCGAATGAACATATACAGAGTAAAGCCTACATTTCTGTTTTTAAGCCTGTACAAGGTGAATCTGTTGGACATGACATTTAGACTAGAGCCTAAAAACAAAGAATTGAGTGCACAATTGCCTAAAAGAAACAAGGGACGCTTCTCGAACAAAGTCCTAAATTTATCAGAACTTCTTTTTTTTTTTTTTGGATAAGGAAAAATTATAATGAGGCTAGTTCAGAGTTCAAATTCGTCAATGTGGAGATCTGGTACAGTTTATTGCAGAGCAATCGATCTATTCGCGTGGTGGTTGAAGCAAAGGGATTTACAGAATGAGATGGACAGATAAGTAGTATAACTTTTCCCTGGTTTGTGTACCTAGTCCTGAAATTACATCAACATGTACCACTATTTGGGTTTGAAAAGCAAAGTGATCCATAAAATTTACATGTGTGAACAGAAAACCACACGAGAAACCTCCTAAATTGATTCTAGCTAAACTCCTTGAGCTAATGCAAAAAAAAAAAAAACAAATAAATGGATCAGGTTAAGAGATAAGAATGGTAAATAACTGATACATTTACCTGAAGTTCTTGGAATCAAAGTCCCAAAATACACACAAGATGAGAGGCTCAAGACTACTCCTCTGTCCCAATTTATGTGGACTTCCCATTTTTCGAGATCAAACTATGTGAACTATGACCAACATTTTAAAATGTATTTTTCATCATATTGTCATGAGAAAAATTGCAACTTAAGGTACTTCTCGTATAGTTTTTGAATATCTAAATTTTAATTTTAAAACATTAAGTTGATCTAATCCAATCTAACTTCAAAGATTTAGTCAAATTAACTCTAGGGAAACGAAAGGATCCACATAAATTGGGACTGAGATAATAATAAAGAAGATGCTGAAGATGGTAAGATATTGTATTGCCAATTGAACTAATGATCGGGCATACTCCTGATAACATGACAAGTGGAAAATAACAAAACGAGCACAATGGCAGATTTTTTGCAATGAGGAGAGCAAAGTTAAATTTATAGTGCTAAAATCCATTCTTAAAAGGTATGGACAGTGAGAGAAAGGAAAAAATATAAGGATAAAAAAAGAAAACAAACAGAAATCATACCTGATTTATCTCATCCTTGTTGTAATTGTAACTGTGCAACAGTTTCGATGCAGTAACCTTGAGATACAGTTAAACTGGATTAATAACAAATTCTGTGCCCAAAAGTGATAAAAGAGAATTAAGTGGAGAGAAGCCAACTCAAACCAAATCACAACATAAAATTAAGGGAAAGCATTTCATTTAGAGAGATGTTGGTAAAGATCTAAATTTAGAAAATAAATATGCACATTAGCAAAGAGTGCTAAAGCCTTTACATGCCCATGGATTCAATGTCGCTATAGGCTTTAGGGACATTTACAAAGAACGTTAATTGCCACTAAAAAACATATTTAGCCATTTGTGAGGTACCATAATCACACAAGATGCGGTAAATTATAAAACCACACAAAAGAAACAAGTTTAAAAAAAGCACAAGAAAGTAATGGTGGAACAATTTAACATTACCATGTTCACATCAAAGCATTTGACTTCACTTCCCAATGAGACATAAACAACATCTTCATTTCCTGCACCATGGATACCATGTTTGAAATTGACGACTCTCACAAATTTCCAAATATGTTATCAGTGCCAGTGGAAGGTTATCATCCCTCCAACTAACTTATTGCAGTGCAGAACTAACAGAGAACTCAAAATCAGTAGTCACTTAATTCTCAGTAACTGTCCTAAAATAGCATATTATTTTGTCTAAAACAGCAGCATATGTTTTTAGTTGGAATGTTCTTTGTTAGTGTTAAGAGTATTAGAGTTGGAATATTAGAAGTTCTTAAGTTAGAGTGGTATATGCCATTTATTATCTTTTCTCTTCTTTGTTTTGAAAGAATATGGTTTATGTATTATGTTTGACACATATAATTAGGTGTCTTGCATTCATCAATTATCACGTCACCAATACAGTTCATTCCTGTTCATATTTCTCACAGGTATCAGAGTTTGTACGATCATACTAGAAACTTAAGTAGAGTTTCTACACCATAGTAGATAGTAGAGACCTAACTAGCTTTTATTTCTTTGCTTAAATAGTTTTACTATCCTTATATCCTTCCCATGACCGTTCAACAATACCATGTCTATTCTTGGAGACTATTCCAGTAACACTACAACTCATTCGAGGCACCTGTTTTGGCAACATTGTGCCTCTTCCCAGTTATCATTCTGATGGTGCTGTGCATATTACTTGTTATTATTACGGTGAAAACACATCTCTTATCCAATGGCATTTTAGGCGACCGTTGTGGCGGCAGTGTGAAACTACCTTTGTCACCACTTATATTCCATTAATTTTCAGTGTGATCTTCTGGCAAAATTTATGGCATGTTTCCTTGGCAATTCTCTGGAGACTTACTTTATTTTGTTATCAAAATGAGCAAATATGTTTTCTCACCTTGAGTTTGAGGGAGCAAGTTAGTACGTGAAATGCTAGCGTTGGAATACCAGATTTAGAACATTAGAACTGTAAGCTTTTAGTATTGTGTCTCATTGAAGAATATGACATATTTAGTGTTTGACATCTATAAATAGGTGTCCATTGTATTCATCAAATTGTCAAATCATTACATTTTTCTTTTGCCATATTCAGGGGTAGATGTAGCCTTTCGTGTATGGGTTCATCTGAACCCTTAACTTTCAACACGGAGAATCAAGACATTGTTGTCTCCCAAGCTTTATCTCCTCTTCCACTCCCCAAATAATTTGTTCCAACAAGATTTGAAGTACTTCCATTTAAATCTTTAGTATTCAGACTTCTCAACTCCATAGCATGTGTAATCATAAACATTGTCAAAGTGCCAAACAAAAGATACATGATTTTTTATCTAACCCAAGTGGCGCACAGTTCAAAACTCAGTGGATAGTGCATCCACCCTCTCCACTTAAATACCGGGAAATTTTTTCCTGCAGCAAGATTCGGACCCGTGACCATCCAACCCACACATCACACGTTTTGCTCTCACCACTAGACATCAATCAACTATACCTCAATTCTAGTTGGGGTGGTTTACATGAATTCTCTGCATCCATAAGGCTCCATTTAGGTCTTGATTTGTTAATTGCAAGGCTGAGACAAGCTTTAGTCATAACTTACAGAAGATAAAACAAAGGGACCATGTAACAAATCCAGATATGATGCAATTAACACAAGGACAGAAACACCAGTGGTCTCTCTAGAATGAAATGAAATCCTCATAGACCAAGATGTTTTAGCTCTTAAAAAGTCCCAAAACACCAGCCCCCTGTATTGCTCTGTCCATCATCTTATGGTTCTCATTTGGGAGTATATAGATGCAATAAACCTTAATAAATACATACTAATTATTTTGTCTAATCACACATCACCAATTAAATAAGAAGAACCAGTGATGGAAAAAAAACACAAACCTGGCTTGAAACATATTGATGAAACTGGGTTGCCATTTCCAACATCCATTGTAAAGATTTTATCTTTGCACCGCAAATCGAACCAGCACACACAACCATCCTAATATTTCCCAATAAAATGATCAAATAAACAAAAAGCAACAGTCGAAAGTAATGCACTTTCAATAAAATTTCAATCTTTATAATCACAAAATTCAAGATTTAGCAGTCAAAACTACCCCTCAAGACCTATGTTTCATCTGGGTGTCTAATTAAACAAAAAAAAGGTTCTTGGAATTAAAAGGACTCACCTCATCTGCAGTGGCAATAAGACCAGGGCGGTTTCGAGAGGCGATACAGCAAGTGGTGCTGGCTTTGTGACCTTTGAGTTTTCTTGGTTCCTCCATTCTACTCTGCTCGCTCTTTCAGTTGCTAACTTTGTCTCTACCAGTAAGAACCCCTTTTTATACCCTCTTGAGAGTTGTGAAAGCGTTTTCTTTTTAGGGCATCAAACGATGTCGTATTTGTTAGGAAAAATAATACTCCTATTTAAGTAATAAAAATAATATTTTAAGCCACAATATTATACAAAAACACATCTTATGAACTTTTTAGTGTGATGCATGCAAGAAACAAGTCTTAATATTGCTAGTAGGAACTAGGAATCAAAATGTTTTTGTGATGTTGGAATCAATCTATTCCGAAAAAAGTATAGCGATCTCATAAAATGAAATTCACTACAATAATTTCGGATTATATGATAGAAAAAGTGGACTAACATAAATTTGAGATACATGTGACTTTCTTTTTTGGTCTCCAAAATCGGTGTCTAGTACTCCATATTGAAGCCTGCGAAAGTCCTACGTTAAAAGTAAAGCATTTTCAAAGATAATGAATGAAAATCAAAAGATTACAGTCTTGTCGTTACTAATAACTTCCTTCAAAGTAAACCCACGCTATTTGGCCATCCATTTGACATGTCTTCCTCAAACAGTAATCAATGAATCAGAACTGACCCCAACAAACAAAAAACGAAATCTATGTATATTTTAAACAGTAACAATGATAAATCATGGCCGACTTTTCAATTTTATTTGGAAAATCACAATGTTACGCCTGTAGCTTAAAGCAAAAGGAATACCAACACCTAGAAGTCAATGCCATTGAATTACAGAAAGAACAACAAAAAGTTCCGACGCATGTGAACAGACGGTGCATCAAATAGAAGATTGACAGGCTTCTAGAATCTGAGTTGCCAAATTTCTATAGAATCACATATCAAAAGGAGAGGGAAAAGTAAAAAGTTACACAATACATAACACAAATATACACGATACGTTTGCTTTGGAATTTGATTATGACATAATCCAAAAGGTAACTTTGTGAAATCTATTAGGCCAAAGCGAATAATGTGTAACATAGACTTGGTTCATAACAAAAGAAGAAAATGGAGCTTCAAAGCAAAGTTCAATTTTGTAGTAACTCGGTTTATTTCGATATCATTTTTATGCCATTCTTGACAAATATTTACATTCAACTGAATCCAAATTAGAACTTCGATAGATTATCTCATTTGGGATTCCAAAACCCACTACGAAAATACAATTTTCTCGTACTTTCTGAAGAAAAAGGAGTTTGCCCTGTTCCTAGTTTAATATACATAACACTGCAACTCGAAGCTCAACAATGTGAGTCAAGAAGCAGAAAAAAAAAAGGATCAAAAGGCGAACTTTACTCTTCTTATACATTTTGTAGAGGGAAAAAAAGGAGAAAAATTTACAAAGTTTTGAAGTTTATGCTTTTACTGTGGAAGCAACAGTATGAGCCCACAATTTGAGATTATGTTTGACGTCAATTTCATTGCTCATGACTGGTACCTTCCAA
Organism: Solanum verrucosum; assembly: GCF_900185275.1. Lineage (NCBI taxonomy): Eukaryota > Viridiplantae > Streptophyta > Magnoliopsida > Solanales > Solanaceae > Solanum > Solanum verrucosum. The sequence goes on from NW_026020332.1 coordinate 135,096, forward strand.
TTCATCAATGGATTCATTCTCTTCTTCGTTTCAACAACTTCCCATGCTTCAGAAAGATAAGGTCTTGCTCTTAACTGATCAGATTTTTTTACAAAATTCAATTTTTGCTTATCATCATCACTGTCCCTGTTTTTGCTTAATTTCTGTAAACCTGGAATAATCTCAACCAAACTTGAATTTACATCATCTTCTGAGAATTCAAATCCAAGATCCATAAACCCTTTTAGCTCTTCATATTCAAGCTCCGATAAGCTCTTGCCAAGACACTTTTCGCTTCTTCTTCTTCTCCTTAATTCCCTTCTTCTACGCTTTACTTTCTTCGATTCTGCATTTTTACAAAAGGGTTGAAAATGGGTTACTGGGAGAACTGAATCTGGTGAAAAAGAATCCGAATGGTAGCTCAAATCATCACTCTGTGACTCTATTTTGATTTCTAATTTTGGTGAATCATATACAGTTTCTGCTAAATTTTCTTGAATTTTGTTATCTGGGGTTTTCTGGTAATTCAATAATGGGATTGGATTTGAATGTTTATTGAGAATTTCGAGATTAAACCAGCATGAATCGAAGAGGGTAAGAACAGCCTCAAGGTCCATTAATGGAGGCTGAAAGAAACTAGGAAATTATTAAACACAACTTCTTTTTTTGGTTTTATGAAGAACTAAGTTATCTGTGGGTATATATATTGATCCTGGTGACCAAAACACCCTTCATTATTTCTTATATTACAAAAAAGCTTCAACTTTATTTGTTTACACGTTTTGCAGAGTCAGATGGAGTATTAATTTATTTAGATTTAGCAAAATGTCACTGTACTTAAAAATGTCCACAAAAATTGTTTTAGTGGACAAAAGTACGTAAGATCTCCAGGTTTAGTTCCACATTTATCTTCTTTCAATTTACTGTATGCTCTTCAATTTTAAATTGGGATTTGTTGAGTGTGCACGGACGGGTTAATAAAATTTGTGGCCTAAAGCTAATCATCTCTCTAAAAGGCCCTAAATTAGTCAAATAAAAGAATTATTTATTTTTATTTAATTTTATTTATGATGATATATGAATCATGTATGTATCTCGATCATTATAAACTATCTTGTACATATTTTGGTCATTCTCGGTTTTCTATCAATTTTTGCAAAAATGTGTTTTAACTTTAAAGTAAAAATATTAATACTAAATATGAAAATTATCTTTTTAAAATTAACTAAAAAAAATCACATATATGGAGTTAGAAGAAGTAATTAATAAGTATCCAAATAATAATTGACATTTATACTAACTAACTTGATTCCACAATAAGCATTAAAAAGGTTGAATATTATTAACACTTGAATTACAGTTTGTTTCACTTGAACACATGATAAAGTGTTTCTATTAGACACTTCTTATTCAACTTTGAAACAACTTTTCTTGTGTTCTCAAACGATTATTACAAAATAAGTTAATTACATAAAACATGTCACTTCCTTTAATATACTCCATATCAACATTAATCAGAATAGACTCAAGATTTTACAATCTATCAAGATCAATACAAAAAAAGATGATATATTTTAAATGATTTATTTACCTACATGATAAATACTCATATGTAAATGCGTATAAAAAGTTTTTAAAAATTTGAATCTGTTCATAAATAAAATTTGATGACAAATGTAAAGGTTTATCGATGTATTATACAGACTAAAAGGCAAGAGAATGGAATATGGAGGATGATGATGTGGTTTAAAAGGAGAAGCAAATGATTGCGTGCGGTGCTGACTGAAATGTCAATCTCAATAAGATGCCCTTACCACAAAGGTTGTGATCACGTTGATGCTGAAACATGGGTAAATTGAGGCCTCACTTATTGGAGTGTGGCATGGCCATAGATAGAGTTAGGTGAGGTGTAGTTAGTTTTTTCGTAAATTTTGTATTTATATTAAAATATTAAAGAAATATATATGCATATTAACAAGTAAATTTTTTAATAAAATTGATTGATAATTCAATGATAAGAAAAGGTGGTGAAAATGTTTTTCACATTAGCTTGTGGGTTCAAATCCCACTAATAATAAAAATTTCTCAAAAAAGGCATTTTTGCTATATTTTTCTCATCTGTCCTAAAATTTAAAAGTCCTAAAGTCATAACTCTGACTCCGCCTATGCATATGCCAAGCACCAAACTCAAACCATCATGTTAGTGAAATTACACCTTAAATTCAATGATGACTTTTTCATGCTCTTTTACTACTCATAGACAACTAATCATTGAAGGGCATCAATCCAACTACATACACAAAAAAGGTTAAATTTCACTTTCTATTACTCTACACCCTAATGATTCTTTACTTCCAATCAAGAACTTCTTAACATCCTGGTAATTTAGATAATTTTAGATTAATCTCTAGGTAATTGATAATGACTCAAATACAATATGTATCAATAATTTTTTTTGCGTAGTGATTACTTATTTCTAAACAAATGAACGTTCTAAATGCAAAATGTCTAAAATGTGAATTATGTACGTAGCTTCCTTGATTATCAATGCAACATGTCAAACGATGAATATCATGGCAACCTTGCAATTAAATAAACTAGACAGTTCGTTCGATGTCGATATCGATATCGTAAAGTTGTTATCAATCACAAAGCATAAAATGCATATCGATTTGAAAGATGCTGGTTATAATGAGTTTGAGTGCTTCTATTAGTGAAAAATAAAGTGTAAAAGGGGGAAAGGAATTAAATAAAAAATAAGGAAAGGGAATAAAAGAAAGAAAATTGGCAAATTTGTGCAAAAAATATTAGTACTACATGTGTTTGTGTTGATGTTGAAATTAGAAACTTCGAAATTTCCTTTTCTTTGCATAAAACAATTTTTAATTTCCCTTTCAGAAATACTACTCGTACATCTCAAGCCATGTGAAGGGTAGTGTAGTAAAATACAACCACCTATTATACACCAATAATCATGGGAAGTCAAATACCAAAAACCTCACGTGTCAAATAGCAAAACTCCCGTGGCTGTTAATTACTGAATAGTGTAGACTGTAGTTTAGTCACGTAACAAATCTAGATTATAAAAAAGAGTCTCGAGTCAAAAGAGCAAAAAAAATTACCAAAAAATTCAAAAGAGCACATCAATTTTTTAAAAATTAATAGGGCAAAATCGCTCCCGACTAAGTGATTTCCCTCTGACACATTTTTTTTTTTTAATGACAAGGGAAACCCGCAGTCGCTACCTTTTGGGTGCGCACAAGGTAAAAGCCCTTCTCCTATGCAATAGCTCGCAAACCACATAGGAGAAGCAACCCGCTAGGCAAGCCCGGTGCGACAAGCTCTACCCAGAAGGCAAACCCCTTCGACACATTTTTAACGCCGTCAGTCCATTAAAAATAAAAATCACTGTCAAGGTAGCAATTTTAAGTTCAATTTTTTTCCCAACTAAAATTGTTGTTGTGACAACGTTTTAATTTTTTTTAAAAAGTCTCTAGAGAAATCGCAGCCTGGTAGCGATTTTATTAAAAAAATGCTGCCCCCTCCAATTTTTTATTTTTTTAAATTGTAACTCAATTTGTTTTTATATGAAATGTGAATATTGAGTTACAATTAAAAAATAAAATAAAATAAAATTGGAGGGGAATGAAAATGCTGCCTTGGCTGCGATTTCAGAACTTTTTTTTTATATAAAATCCCAAGAATTTTGTTAAATTTTTTTTTTAATTAAGCTCCCATAGAATCGATTTTTGTTGGGAAAAAAATAACAGACAAACGGCGTCAAAATTGTGTCAGAGGAAATCGCTTCGTCAGGAGTAATTTTGTCCTTTTGATTTTAAAAAAAATTAATGTGCCATTTTGAAATTTTTGATAAATTTTTTTTACCCTTTATGACTCCAAATTCTTATAAGAAAATAGGGATACTTGCGGGTAAAAATCATTCGATCATTTAGTTTATAAAATATGTACAAAACGTATATTTTATACTGACATATAATTATAATACACATGCTTATACACAACATATTACATATATATATAGTAGTAGTAATTATATATCCCTTTAAATATTGATTCCGTGTTTTCATACACGCAATGGGAATGATATAACATTATAACCTATGGTCCTACCGACCGTTATCTTTTGTAAATATAAAATTTATGATTTGACTATATTTAATTAGATTTTAGTCTATCTATTTCTAGTGAACACTGCCTCCTAATGTAGATAAAATAGTTAAAATGAAGTGAAACGTGACTCTTCAAGCTTTTATTCTTGTCTTGTTAAAATAAATGCTTCAACTAATTTGGACGGAAAAATAGTATAAAAAGAAGAGAGAAATCAAAATAAGTCACATAATTAATTATATGATAGTTGACACTCTTCTTCTTAATTTATATTTCTCAAGAAATTAATATTAGTTTCTTGCCCCTCCCTCTTCACAAATGTTTTGGCCGGTTTTTCCATTCTCTTATTCAGAATTTGTAGTGGAATATTTGGTCTTTGATATGCGTGGTTCTCAATTAATGTTTATTATTATATAATATAATAATGTTATTTGTGATGATCATACCACTTCTTGAAACTTTATAATATATGCAATAATAATAATAATTTGAAGGCAAAAAAAGAAAAGGACGGTAGAGGGAAGAGTATGTCAAATTGTATTGGAATGGAAAAATGGATTGACAAATATATTTAATATCATGTTTGGTACGAAGGAGTTGTTGTTAGCCCAAAATTCACACTTTACCTATTAATTTTGAAAATAACATGCTTAAATATACACTTGTATAAATTTTTGATTAGTTGACTAGAATTATTATAACCTTGAGGCTAAAACGGTAAAATTCATTCATTCAATATATTCGAAAGAAGGATGCAATAAGTACATTTTGCATCTAGATGAATCAAATTATTTTTTTGGAAGAAATCAACACTAAAAGCTGGACATTGAAGAATCGTCTTCTGGTATGTTTTGTGAGTTATTTTCCAACAAATAATTTTCTATCATTTACTAGAAAAAATATTTTTGTTACTTTTAATGTCGTATAACTTGTTCCAACAAAATGACTTCGCTGGGTTGATTTCTCATATACCAAGATAATATATATAGGATTATATTAAATATTTGCTGGTTTGGCTTTGGAAGACTTATCAAACAAATAGTACTCCCTCCGTCTCGTCTCATTTTTAACTTTTTTATATTTTTATTTTTTTGGTCTGTTTCAAAAATAATGTTATTTTACAATAATTAAACAATTTAGCTTGAAAATTTCTCTTTTATCATTAATAAAATGATTTACAACCACACAAACATCTAATAATTATTTTAGATCACAAGTTTTAAAAGTGTTTTTTTTTTTTACTTAAATATCATATCAAATCAAATGGTGTCAACGGAGTATATGGAACAAAATAAAGATATTTTTGACTCATTCTGATTTGGCCTTAGCCTGCAGATTGATTTCCTTGAGGAAAAATAATACTACAATATACACTATTAAAGATGGACTCATTCTTTTCCATTTCTTGACACATATCTAACATCAATTTTTATCCACATTACCACTTGCATCAATAGTTCAATGCAAATTCCAAAAACCAACTACCAATGTACAAATTATTTTCTCTAGAACAAAAGGAATTTGCTTTTGGATTGCAACTTCAAGCTCAACAATGTGAGTCAAGAAGCTAAAAAAAAGGTCTATGTAGACATACCCTCCCTAGATTCCACGGAATATGTTGTCGTTGTTATTAAAGAAGAAAAAAGAAGAAGGAAATAAGTAGGATTTTAATTTTAGCTTATGATCTGTTGTTTAACAGAGGAAGCAACAGTATGAGCCCACCATTTGAGACTATGTTTAATGTCAATTTCATTGCTTGTTTCTGGTACTTTCCAATTCATCGATGGATTCGTTTTCTTTTTCTTTTCAATAACTCCCCATGCTTCAGAAAGATAAGGTCTCGCTCTTGACTGATCAGATTTCTCATAAAAATTCACTTTTTGTTGATCATCATCACTATCCATGTTTTTGCGTAATTTCTGTAAACCTGGAATAATTTCAACCAAACTTGAATTTACATCTTCTTCTGAGAATTCAAATCCAAGATCCATAAACCCTTTTAGCTCTTCATATTCTAGCTCCGATAAACTCTTGCTAAGACCCTTTTTTGTTCTTCTCCTTAATTCCCTTCTTCTACCCTTTACTTTTTTCGGTACTGCCTTTTTAGTATCCGGTTTAAAATGGGTTGCTGGGAGAACTGAATCCGGGGAGAAAGAATCTGAATTGTAGCTCAAATCTTCGCTTTGCGACTCCATTTGGATTTCTAATTTTGTTGAATCTAATACAATTTCAGGTGAATTTTCTTGAATTTTGTCATCTGGGTTTTTCTGTGTTGGATTTAAATGTTTTTTAAGGATTTCAAGATTGAACCAACATGAATCGAAGAGGGTAAGTACAGCCTCGAGGTCCATTAATGGAGGCTGAAAGGAAAATTGGGAGGGGATTTTGGTGAGAAGTTGCTTAGAGAGGATGATTTAGTTGCGTGTGAGTATATATATAAATTATTTCTGTTCACAAAATTACCCTTCTTTAGTTGCTTATAATACCAAAATGCTTCAACTTTGATTGTTTACACGTTTTCTAGTGTGTGTACTATTATTTTATTTCGAATATGTTGTTGTACTTATCAAAAAGGTCGTACCAAAGAGGCTTGATAATGGAGTAGTTGACAAAAGACTAATTCTTCTTATGCGAGATAAAATAATTTTATATATTATCATCAAATTGTTATATCATATCTCGCATAACAAATGAGTCATTCAAACGTTATTTGAAGCAATTGGTACAAGGTCAGATTAGCATATTTGAGCGAATTTTACGAAAAACTTAAAGGATGGTCAGTAACTTAAAGTCTTAAACTTTTAAATTATAAATAACCCTAGCTAGATATAGGAAGATGATTAATTAATGAAATTGCCTCATTTCAAAAAAAGCAAGACAAGGGAATATGGAGAACTGATGATGTGTCGTTTAAATAAAGGGAGAGTATATGATTGCGTGTGTGGTATGAATAAATGACTTGTTGTCAATCTCATGTAGATGCCCTTTTTATTATAAAGGTTGAACCCATCGATAGCCCTTTAAAGTTGACATCAATTTTCACTAAGACATCTTAATTATGCTTTGTTCATTTTAGACACCTCATGTTGAGTCCCGCTGTGTCATTTTGACACTTTTTATTAACTTAACATGTTGTGTGTGCTGCACCCATTTTGAGCGTGTGAGGAGTTTTTTTAAAAAAAATCCTTCTTCCTCTTCACTTTTTAGCCCGACCGCTTATTCCACCATGAAAAATCATGATAAAAAACTTTACAAAATATGAAAAAAAATAAATTAAAAAACTATCACACTAAATTTTAAAAACGTTTATAAGAACAATTTTTTTTAAAAATCATCACACTAATTTTGAAAAGATTTTTTAGAACAAGACACACATTTTTTTTTTCAAAAAAGTAAAAGAAGAATGTCATATATGATTTTCAAAATCAAATTCACAACAAAAATAGAAAAAAAAACTAAAATCTAATGTTTTATTTTTTAAAATTTTTTGGAAGAAGAACCAAAAAATGGTTGTAGGGTTGGGGAGGCAAAAGGGACGTAAGGCAGATGGGGTGGGGTGGGATGGTAGAAAATAGTAATTTTATTTATTTATTTTTGCTGAAAAATTAGTTGCTTTTTAATAATTTATTTTAAAATTATTATTTTTACACTCAAATGCCGCATGTCAACTTTTAATTAGTCATCATGTCATGTCATCAACAAGTGTATTACACACACTTTGTAATTTTAGTTAATTGTCAAAAGCTGTCAAAATGATACATAGGACCCTTACTTGAGGTGTTTAAAATGAACAAAGCCTACTTAAAGTGTCTAAATAAAAATTGGTGTTAACTTTAGGGGGCTGCCAATGGATTCAACCTATTATCAAGGTTATGAGGATGCTAATATGGTATTAATTGGGGTGTGACATGACCAAGGAGATAAAGGGAAGCACCAAACTCATAACCATCATGTTTTGAAATGACACCATAATATTAAATGAAATAATGATGGTTTTTTTCTTGCCAATTTTACTACTCCCTAACATTCATCGAATCATCCCAACTAAAGGTGGGTCAAATTTCAGAATCATATTCTTTACGGAATTCTAATGATCAAGGGAATCAATCATGGAGTACCATTGATTAATTATTCTCATAAGCATTATCTAATTTAGATAAGTTTGGCATGTCTAAGATCTAATCTCTAGGTAATTAATGGATAATGACTTAGATATAGATACCCATTTTCTCACTATTAGACTAGTGCCCTAAAAAATTGTTCAGTCCGACATCAATGTGGAGGATGCAATTTTTTTATTTTTGTATATCTAGGATAAATTTTTACCATATGAATTAATTATTGAGATTGAGTTACGCTTAATATCTATTTGTTTAATCCCATAATGGTGAAAAATGTTAATTAAATCTCTTTATATTATATAGGGATAATGGTCTGAAAAATACCCTAACTGTGGTCGGATTTGCTGTTGCGATACTAAACATTCATAAGGACCTATTACCTCCCTAGACTATTTAATACCGTATTTTTTATCTCCTGAACTATTTAATAGTGTATTTTAAAGGTATATATGTGCCCACGTGGACACATTACTATTTATAATTTTGCATTATTTTTTATGTCCACGTGGGAAAATATATATGTTTTAAATACGGTATTAAATAGTTTAGGAATGTAATAGGTCCTCATGAAAGTTTAGTATCGCAACAGCAAATCCGACCAAAGTTGAGATATTTTTCAGACCCTTATCCCTATTATATATTGAAAGATCATATCACATAAGTTAGATTTTGAGGTATTTTGAGGTTGAGGTACGAATAATATCTATTTTCATATCAAGTTTACCCCCATAAAGATATTGCTTTTTTGTTGGTCTTTTGATATTTTTCATCACTATTTAAAAACAGTCAAAAGTGTCAATTTGGATTATTGTTTGCTGTTGAAATAGAATATTAAAGGTTCAAGTAGGGTTGTGTATTGGTTCGACTTGTAAATTTTTTTATTTCTAGACACGCTACATCGTCATAGAATTATTAAGATATGGATTTATCAATTATTGGTTATTATTGGTTTACCGGCTAAATTCACACACAAAAAAGTATTGAAAATCACTTATAAACAAGGTGACAAACTAAATGAGCTATGCATATGAGTTGACAGATATTGCATATTACTGAAAAGCAAATACTGACACCTTGTGAAATAACTAAAAGTTTAAGACTATAAAAAATGAAAGTATTAAACTAAACCCTAAGTCAAGAACTTTATATACTAAATAATATAAATAGAATTTATTAATTTACTATCAACTTATCAGTAATCCAATATTAAAAAAGGCAAAACAGCTATCAAAATCGCTAAATCAATAAACTATAAAAAAAAAATCAATTCAATTTTGAACCATCCTAATTTCGAGCCGATATGAAGGGTAGTATAGTAAAGTGAAACACCTGGCAACTCCAACAATAGTGTACGCGGGATCTTTGAACTTGGTAGAATGGCGTTCGTGGGAATTAAGTCCAAATCTCACGTGCCAAGTTTTATAATATATATATATGATTCTTCACAAAAAATAAAATACTTTACAAAATATCTGACCACGTTAAAAATGAATTAAAACATAATTTTGTGTTCCCACTCACTCAATGGCATACCTACTTCTGGTCATTCATTATCACTGTATCTTAAGAAAAAATAATTTAAAATAAAATAATTGGGGTTTCATTTTATTTTCAATTTTTAATTAATTATTATTTCATTTATTCACTGAATGGCATACCTACTTCTGGTCATTCATTATCACTGTATCTTAAGAAAAAATAATTTAAAATAAAATAATTGGGGTTTCATTTTATTTTCAATTTTTAATTAATTATTATTTCATTTATTTGACTTAATCTTCTTTTCCATTAATCTTCTTTTCCAATGTCACTGCGTCCTCATGTTCATAAAATAATTAAAAGGAGCTGATACGTGGCGCTTGAAGTGCCTTTAATTTTTGCTAAATAAATGTTTTCAACTAACTAGAAGGTATGAACAAATATATATACTCTCCGTCCATTTTTAGTTGTTATGATTTCCTTTTTAGAATCAAATTATAAAAAAATTGATTAATATTTTATGATGTAATTTTCACAATATTGTTATACAAAAATTACAGTTTATAGTATTTTCGGGTAGTTTTTGAATATCTAAATTTTTTGTTTAAAATATTAAATTAATGTAATATAATTTAACTTTAAAAATTAATTTAATTAATTTTTAAGAAATACAATATGACAACTAAAAATGAACGGAAGGGATAATACAGTAGATAAATACAAAGAGGGGAAGGGCCAGCAGTGGGAATGAGCACATGAAATTAATTAGTTTATGAAAAAGGCTGTTAATGATTTCACAAACAACTACTTTTTAGTATTTAATTTCTTTATTTTCCTAGAGGATCTCTTTATTCTTATCGTCCTCTCGATAATGTCATATTTATTATGTAATGGTCTATTTTCCTTATATTTATATAAGTCGTATTTTATAGCAGTGTTTTAAGAGGTGGAAATAAAATGTGAGATATTTTAATTATTTAACATCGAACATAAGGCGTATGCTCCAACGCATGAGGATTGAGGAGTAAGTTCCATAGAATTAAAACGTGATAAACATAAAAAAGATTTAGAAATGTATTCAAGGATATGAAATTATTCTTTAGGCTTATGAAATTTTTTCAAGTAAAAAATGGTTTAAGCTAATTTAAAGTACTTTAGACGATGCATGTTTTACATGCGGCAACAGAAAAGTAATGAATTATCTTATTGTGTTCCCACACAGTCAAAGCAGTGTTAGTAGTTGGCAATAGCATGGCACGGTTCAAATTTTCACCAAGAGAGAATTTAAAATTAAAAAAAGTAAGTATATGAAGAAAAAAATAAATTATATATATATATATATATATGGCTCTGTCTCCAATTTTAGTACTCATGTTTTTGTTGAGATTAAAAGAGAAAAATATTGAAAATACCTCTAAACTTGATGCGAATTTTTAATTTCATCGATGAACTATTGACAACCTTAAAACATCCATTTACTTGATTAGCTGAACTTAAATACACTCCTGATCATTGTCACATGGGTGAAATACACCCCTAAATTCTCTCCAAGTTTAGAGGTGTTTTCAACACTTCTCTTGATTTTTTATTAAGACTCACACTACTACAAGAGTTTGAGACCACTTGTTATACCATGTGGCAGATCAAGGATGCATTTAAGTTCATTTTGTCAATTAGAGAATATTTTTAAGATTATCAATAATTTAAGAATGAAACTAACAATTCAAATCAAGTTCCAAAACTCTCATATTAAAATGAAGTACAGTATGATACATAGTGATATTAAATGCTACAACTAACCACAGTTGGGACAAGGAAAGTAGAAGAAAGAGATGGGTGTTTATTTAATAGCAATATGACACGACCACACGAGTATTAAAATCGGTTCTGCTTAGTAAAGAATTGTATTATTTTTTTCGAAGACTTTGGTTATTTTTTTAGAAAAAGTGTTCTTCTGAAAGTGATGTGAGATATCAATGCATTTGTTCATATGATAAATAGTCAAGCGTATCCTTTAGGACTATTCACACACTGGAAGTAGAGCCCAATTTAATAAAGATGACACATACAATAATACCATGAGTTGTGTGCTTTAAGCCTGTAATATCAATTTCTACGGAGAGATTATAAATTCATTTATTCAAAATTAGCATCAAAATTCTCCTCTACGTGGAGGTATATAATTGTATTAACATTTACGATCAAAATAGTAGGTAAATATAACTAGAGGTGTCAAATTAATTAGCTCATAAAAATTTCATCTATCTATTTCGTTATATAATTCAAATTGACTCATGCGGAGGTTTCTTAGATGATCAATACCCCAACCCCTTAAACTTTAAAATTATGGGTTACGTTCAAGTTATCAAGAGAACAAAAGGAGTGGAAGCTCCTAGAAAAAAAATCTTGTCAAACTAATAAAGCTTTTTGTTTTATAGTTTTATTAGATACAAAAATTATAAAAATGCAAATAAATCAATTAAAACTTAGTGAAAGTTGTGCATGTTGGATTTATGACCCCATTTCAGTCCAAGTAACTTTGGCCCGCCCATTTATTAACTAATAGTGCATTGTAATTCGTTTAAATTCAGCTTAAATAACTTTTGAACGGTTCAATAACTCGTTCATTTATTAACTCAATTCATTTTAATTTATTCAAATTCAGTCGTCTAACTGTTGGAATCATTTTTCCATTACTATTTGATACATTTCGGTCATTACCATTAATGAATTAGGTGAAAGTGCAAAAAGAGAGAAATTCGAACCCTCAGTAAATAAAAGCCTACATATTCACTTGACACCTCTAATTTCTAAGTATAACATGAAAATAAGTATATACATAAGCGTTATTTAAGATGTTATTATCATGCAATATGATTTTGGAACAATGCACATAGACGCAGAGCGTCACTATATCACACCTGTAACTCTTATCTTTGTCCAACAAGAGCAAAACTAAAGCATTGCTACCATAATAGATAGGTCTCATTTATATTTTCTAAGACCCTACTTTATATTTTTAATTAGAATATAATCATTATTTTCTTAATAGAAGAGCGAAATATGAAAGAACCTAAGAATATGACTTTAGGATGGTAAAATTAGTCAATAAAAAAAAGAGGAACTTTCACATATAGCAAACAGAAAAATCATATTTGTATGTTATAACTATAGTTTGCATAATTGCGCTCCATAACAAACTTTTGTTTGCTATGGAGCTTTTGATTTGTATAATTCGCTAGATACATCCAATTTTATACAAATTGTTCAGTTTTGTATAAATTCATTTATACATTGTAATTTGTATAATAAAATCTGTATTTGTATAATTATAAGTGTATAGGACGAAAATATATGTATTTGTATTTGTATATACACTTATCTCTCGTTTTATACAAACACAAACACATTTTATACCGAAGTGTATAAAATGACTAATTGTATACCAAATCAGATGGCAAAAAAATGGGATGTTTATTGCGACTTACAAATAAAATAAACTATGGCTATATCATTTAATTTGAATTAATAATTTGCTATTTCATATAATTTTCCCATAAAAATATGGTCAAGTTTGGGAGAGTTATAATTCCGTCCAAATTTAATTAATCTAAAAGTTAATTTGGTGTACGCATGTCATTCAAATTGATTTGTCATTTGTTTTATTTAAAAAATGAGAAAACGATGGGTTTTTAAGAGTCGCCACTTAATTTTAAAAGGAAAATTAAGAAAATTGATTTTTTCAAAAGATTAAAACAGAAATCTAATGAAAATATTAAAAGGGGGTTTGGGGTTCATATTAGCATTTCAGGAAGGATTTGAAAGCACCTGAAATATCCGCTAACACGCGGTTATCCAGCAATTAAAATATTTGGCTGAAATTTGAACATGCTTAGGAGAATAAACAATTTTGAAAGTTACAGTAATCTCAAGGGGGTACGGAAAAAATTAAGATACTAGTTAAGTTAGATATCTTTTTGCAAATATGTTTTCAAAGTCAAGTGAAAAGAATGCTTACTTAATTTTTAGAAAATATTCGGAATGGCTTCCTTAGGGATATTGAATTGTAACAACCTTAAAACTAATTAAACAGACAAGCGTGCGAGTAATGACAAGTAAGCAAGTATAAAACATCAGTAATAAAGAATGGACCCAAGTCTGGTTTTCTGTCCGCCTGGGCCAGTACTTGGGCCCATTTTCATTTTGGGCCTTTGGCCCATTTACGTCACATGCACCTGTCCTAAACTAACATGAAAGAAATATATTATTTTCTTTGGGCCTTAGGCCCAATTTTCCCACCTGTCCTAAATTCTAACAAGAATAATGATAAATAAAATGACGAGGGCTTAGGTTAGATATCTTTTTGCAAATATGTTTTCAAAGTCAAGTGAAAAGAATGCTTACTTAATTTTTAGAAAATATTCGGAATGGCTTCCTTAGGGATATTGAATTGTAACAACCTTAAAACTAATTAAACAGACAAGCGTGCGAGTAATGACAAGTAAGCAAGTATAAAACAAAATGACGAGGGCTTAGGCCCAAAATAATAAAATACATCTCTTTGGAATTAAGAGTGGGCCTTTGGCCCAATCTTTTCAATTTCTCCGATCTGCTGCATATTCCCTTCAACTTCGGGACCTGTTCGTCAATTTTTATAGGATGGCCGACTCGAGTAAAATAAAATTGGGACTCCATGACCCAAAGAAAAATGCAAGGATAGAATCCGTGAGGACTCGGACAGATTTCACATGCAAAACGAAGTAAGGGAAAGAAGTTAACATATAACCCAACATAAACGCACAAAGGATAACTTACTTCACTGAAAATGCACATTAATTCAAGAGTGCGTAAATTAACACATAATTAGCCCATACAGAGAGACATTAAAATATAACAACTTTAAAGGAGCAATTAAGAGGGTCCAATAGTCACTTAGTCACTAACAATTAATGAACTACTATGCTAACTAATAATACATATATGAAAGGCAGAATCATGCAATGAAAACAAGAAATGAAAATTAGTACCTGATAATAATATTTTAAGGATGATTACGCAATCACTAAAACAACAAGAACCAAAGGGAATTGCAACTGTAACACCTCAAGCAAAAGAAACTAAATAAAAATTATAGCGACACAAATGACAAATTTCACGAACATAGGAGAAAACAAATTTTACTGGAAATTGGATAGACTAAATTGTGTGAACAATAATAACGTACTTTTAAAAACATTAAAGATGAACAAGAAACCATAGTTAGCAATTTTGATTGCATTATCGGAGTGCCGAATCTGGAAATTACTCTAAGGTGTAGTGAACTTGAAATCAACATGAGTGGGCAGTAAACTTGAGTTGGTGAAAAAAAAAATAGTACGAGCAAACGAACCAAAGAGAATGTTAACAGAACATGTAGATATCAATACGGTGGTTCTTAATAGAGAATGCAAAATCGAGCAGTGAAATAAAGGCATATTATAGTACTACACAACATATGACAGTAATGGTGAATAGTATTACTCATTCAAAGCATTGCCCACCAAACTCTGGCAATTAACATATTGATCACACGAATCTTAGTATTTCTAGCCAAAACGAAGTCGGACAGGAATATAGATAGAGGGAAACATGTATGAAGGAGATGACAGTGATCTCAAAGAAACAAGAACTCGAATAATTAATCTTCCAAAAGAAACGGTATGATTTAGTCAAAAAAAAATATAGAGAAGATTAGACAAGGTGTTCAAGAGGACCAGTCACATATAGCAGGCAAACAGTGAGAGAAAAAAAAATGAACAAAAAAGGCACCACTTATTTTAGATCATGTTTAGCACATTCAATCAGAATCATAAGCTACAAGCAAGAACAAAAATGAGAAATGAAAGAAATACAAAGTAAGTAGACATTTAAGCAAATTAACTAAGACTACTGGAAAAACATATGAAACAAAAAACAACTCACAGTAAAGAGATTCAAGAAACTTAACAAAGGAAAACTATGAAATTTCAAACATATAAAAGAACGAGAGTATTACCTTTTGCAGAGCAGCAAACGGGACGAAACGAACTGAACAACGAAATTTTCACACCACAGCAACGAGAACTCCGGCCGACTCCGGGGAACTCAGGCGAAGGAACTTCGATGGAAGCTTATATGAAACGGAAAGTCTAGAAATTTATGGCTATATGAATACTATTAGCTTTGGTTTCTTGCTTAGTCAATGCCGCCTGATTCCAACATTTTTTCCAACTTTTCCCTTTGTTTTTTCCAATCAATTTTTCTCTTTGTTTCTTGCCAAAAAAATTTCCAACTAAATTTCTCTCAACTAATTTTTCTCCCTTCCAACAGTGAGTCAAGAGCAACATATATAGAAGGGAATTTAGGTTTCGTAAAATGGAGGAAACAGACAGATTTCGAATGGGAGTGAGACCCAACCAAAATTCAAACTTCAAAAATATTTCACCAAATCGGCCAAACATCCTTTTTCTGAGATTTCATCCCATTCCGGAAGAGGAAATGGAGACAGCCGCATGCTTGTTTTAAGCTGCTCTGTTGTACAAATTGAAAGGGACGTAGGAGGAAGACGACATAGCGATTGGGCCTCACGATTCTGAGCTATGTCGCTACTGGACTGCACTATTTTTGATCGATTCTGGCTTGGTTTTGTAGCTGCTCGTTCGCATCTGGGCTTGCTGAACCTGCTGGAGAAGAAGAACAATGTAGGGGTCGGTTTTGGTATTGTGTTGTTATTTATTTTGGTATAATATTGTTGGATATGGGCTGCTGTATGTATGCTGGTTGTTTTTTGCTGGAATGGGTCGGTTGTGGGCTGTTGTACGTGTATATTTGCTGGACATGGAATGTTGGGCCATGATTTTGATCAAATTTGAGAAAAGGACCAAAATTTGGTCCTTTAAAAATTGATTAAGCTAGAATTGAATTTAAACTTTGGCCATATGAATCTAAATTTAAGCCAAATGTAGTCAAACTTAGTTGATTAGGATAAGTTCGACTAGTAATTAAGCAAGATGAATTAATATAGATTAATCAATAAGCTTCTTAATTTCAACAAAATAAAATAATTGACTTAATTATAAATCAAATAATTTAAAATATTAAATATTATGTAACTAAACTAATTAACCAAATATTTGATTTAAACAAAAATCTTTTTGCGACTATTTTCGAACATTCATAAAATATACTAATTAGACACATAATTATATAATAATTAACTGAATTATAAACTAATTAACTCAAAATATAAGCTATTAATTAATTTAAACTAAATAACCAAATATTTAAATGAAACTAAAATCCTTTAGAGACAATGTTCGAACATTCATAAAATATACTAATTAGACACATAATTATATAAAATATTATATTTATTATTTAAAATTATAAAAATGACAAAACTACTTAAAATGACTTGAAAATTATTTGAATTTTATAAAACTAATTATTCTAAATCGTTTGGAAATTAAGAAGCTCGTGAATTGATTATTATTGGGAAGGGTCAAAATTGGGTGTCAACATCATTGCAATAGTTACACATATAAACAAATACTAAATACTTATATTCTATTTAATTGGGTGTTAAATGTCTCTCATTTGTTTCTTATATAAGGATCCAGTCAAATCCATTACATATAATCGGACGAACCCTAAAAATTTATTTTACCTTTTTTACTTTTTATTTGTAATTTCTACACCATGGTGATACTGTTGAATCCAAAAATTATAATTTATCCTCTTCAAATAAAAAAATCAGCTTTTCTTTCTAATTGTTTCGTGACCACTTCCTATAGTTGTGCCTAATAATCCCCCCTACCCCCGCCTTTCTATCGTCCCTCGTGCTATATATTTTTATGATGAATGAATTTGTATTACTCTTACGAGTAAGGACATCTCTTTTTGTAATATCGTCTAGAGAAGTCATCTTCCTTACCTCGAAGGAAATACCATCTCTTTTTATAATCTTCAATATCTGAGGGCAGTCCGATGCACAAAGCATTCTGCATTTTGTATCTTTGAAATATTTTTAAAAAATAATATTAAACGCACCAAATGTCATAAAAATAAATCAAGAAAGAAGCATTAACTAATAAGAGCTAAGATTGAACATCAAAATTAGTAAATCACTATATGAAATAGCCATATATCATACTAATGTATTAATTCTCCGTAAATAAATGTATACTTACCATTATTATGCGTGCCTTACAAAGTTTCTGGAAGTGATATCGTTGCACTATAAAATTAGAGAACAAATCTCCTTTGGCAGACTTCACTAATTCTGCATATTACAAACTAAGCATATATCATTGCATTATTTGCTGTCTGCCAAATGAGATTAGCCCTCTAATTTATTTGCACTCTACATTATAATTTGCTACACAACCATTATACATCGTCTGCCTTATAATTTATAGGCGCGGTTGGTTAAAAGGCTGAATTTAAAGCTTCTATTGCAATCCATACGATGAAGGAAGGAATATTGGATAAAAAAAAGTATATGTTAATGTGATACAGCAACACGTACGTTCGCAAAGACGTTTTATTCCTACAAAATCATTGTACAAATGTTGTGCCTAGTGAGTACGAATACGATTATGGGGAAAGAAGAGAATTTGTCTTAGGCTAAGTTGATAGTTCATTTGTGGAATAAAGGATCCAAAGTAAAATATGGTCCTTCAAATACAAATCTCTAGTCTTATGATCTTACACATAAGTAGATAAAAATATCTTGCTTCAATCGAGTATTGTCTGGGAATAAATTTGCTGGTTCTTCTAATTTTAACCAATATAAAAACATAAAGCAAAAAGGAATACTGGCCTCTTGAAGTCGCAATAACTATAACACATATAAATTGAGATAGAGAAAGTATTAGCTATATATCTTCATCAACGATAGCCGATTAAAATAAATAAATCAATAATTAATTGAATGTTTTTTCTCATGGATGGTACCAAAGGGGACCATGAGTGCAAGTAGAAAAGTGAAAGAAATATATACTTGTGATCTCCTAGCTGGAAGGGTTTGTGCTTTAGCATATACGGATTCGTTAAGAGAGAATATGCAATATTTTGTGCGAATTACTTCAAAATAAAACAGAAGATCAGTTCAACAATTCACACAGGCTGTAGCTTGATGAAGATTTTGCTTCTTTTAACAAAAAATACTAAGTAGAAGAGAAGAATAACAGTGTAGTTCTCCTTTGGTCAATAATTTTTTACTGCCACAGGAGAATTGACCTAATGTATTTCGAGATCTACATGTGTATCTGAACGCACTAAAATTTGATAAGATACGTTATATTACAAACTAAATTGTATCTAAGTAATTAACTCCTAAACTAGTGAGATTCTTTAATAAACCTTAAGTCTTGTTATTTACATAAAGAGCCTATGTGATATTGGATTGAGCTAGACATTAAAGTGGTGGGCCAAACTGATACGTCAAATATTAAAGCCTGTATGAGTTGAGCTGGGCCTTTCTATGTTGACAACTCTAGTCATTTTTATCAAGTGAAAAGTATAGAGCTGCTAATTCTAGCCACAATTATGTACATGATGTGATGACTCCAACACTGCTTAATTTGTCATTCGTTTAATGGGCCCAAAATGATGCTCTTCCACCTATCATATTTTGCATTTTCCTTTTTACCTTTTCTAATTTCCCTTCCTTTTCTTCTGGAATTTCTGCCATGTAGTTTTGCACTTTTGCTAAATCAGGTATTATTAGTTGCCTCTTTTAAAACGAAAAGTTATTTAAAAAAAAATTACTACATAGTACTTATAGAGATGTGTGTTCGCCTTATTTACGAAGGTGAATTCAGAATTTAAAATTTGTGAATTTTCAGTAGTGAAAAAGAAACTTAATTACAAGTGTCTAGAGAGAATTGAACCCTCATCGAGGAGGGTAGTATAGCTTAAGCAAATTCCATTTATACTTTGTTTGCAAGATCAAGAGACTACAACAGCATCAACGATAACATACCAGTAAAATTCCATCAAAAGACTATGTACTTTGTTATTTAGTTTCTAACAAATATTTTTTGTATATTTAATAGATTTCTCAATATAAATATAGGATCTCCGTGAAAGTTATTAGGTTTCTAGAAACAAGCACCCAATAGGCTAAATCTTCCCTTCTTATTTGTATACATATTAAATCATGATTATAAGGGGAAAGAAACAATATAATGTGAAAATAGTAGCATAATATTTTTTCAAAAATATGACTTGCATTACTAGGCTTAGTGTACTAGTTTAATATTTTGAATTAAGGGATCACGTTATTTTACTATACATACTCCTAGAAAGATTTTGTCCTATTTTTAATTTCCTCACTACGCGGTTTAATCATCTTTGACTTTGCTTTATACAATCTAATGATTTTTTAATCATAAAATGACGACAATAATGATTGGTAACAAGGTTTTAACACCTTTATTCAACTACGATAATTTGTGACTGATTATTCATACTATATAAACAATCATTTGATCTCTTTGTTTTAGTGGTATAAATTCCATGTCTTTTGATATTTAACATTCGAACTGAATTATCTTCGACATTATTATTAGGTTAAAGTTTGTTTAGTTCATACTTAAATTGCGGACATTTTAATTTTTTTTATATATATGAGTGTGTTGAGCTAATAACAATGAATTTAACTAAATCTACAAACTTTATATTTCTTTTACGTGTACTTTTACGATCACTTAAATTTTGTACTTGATTTAATTGTGATAGACATCTATATAATAACACGAAAAGTTTACGGTCATCAAATCCTTAAAATAACTTCAAAAAAACTCCAACAACAACCTAGATGAATTACCATTATGCAAAAAGTTCTCATCTATATTTGTGACACCATAAATTGGATTTGATCATGGACGTTGTCTCCCCCTTATTGGACACCAAGAAATAAAGATTTTTATTACAATCTCCCTTTTGTGCACCCAAAAGTTAGACAATAGGCTTTTGAACACATTAATTAGTGATGAGGAAAAGCTTGGCCTATACATTGCTGCTACAATAAATTATTTACTTCCTCCCTTCACTTTTACTTGTTCATTATATTAAAATATATTTTTATTTTTACTTTATCATTTATGACAATTTTTCCAATAGATTAAACTATATATTAGTCAGTAAAATTATTTCTTAAAGGACGTGTAAAGATACCATGAAAGTATTATTAAAGATTGACTAATATATATATATAATGTGCTTTAACAAGTCAAAATTTGGAAATAAAGAAATAGAGTAGTGTAAAGTAGGGGTGTACAAGCCAAAACCATAAAGTCAAACCGAACCGACGAACCAAATCAAATCGGAAAAAAAACCCGATTTGTGGTTTGGTTTGGTTGGTTTGGTGGTTGAAAAAAAAACCGACCACTCTTGGTTTAGTTTGGTATTAAAAGAAAAAAAGTCAAACCGAACCCAAATCAAACCGACATAATATATATAATTTTATTTTATAGATAAAAAATATTATTTGTAATCTACTTTGTTAATATATTTTTAGTTAGTTTATAGTTTTAAATGTTTATATATTTTATTTCAAATTTGGGCTTGGAAAATTTTGCAAATATCATATATATATAATTTTATTTATAGATAAAAATATTATTTATAATCTACTTTGTTAATATATTTTTAGTTAGTTTATAGTTTTCAATGTTTATATATTTTATTTCAAATTTGGGCTTGTAAAATTTGTAAATATTTTATTTTGTATGAAGATCCGAAGTTACAATTATATTGTTATAGTTTGGGAAAATGCATAAGTAACCCCCCAACCTATGCCCGAAATCTCAGAGACACACTTATACTATACTAAGGTCTTATTACCCCCACCCCCCCACCCCCCAAACTTATTATATAAATAATTTTCTACCCCTTTTCGGCCTACGTGGCACTATCTTCTGGGCCCAGTGCGTGTTGACAATTTTTTCAAACTATTTGGTTGATAGTACCACGTAGGATGAAAAGGGGTAGAAAATTATTGGGAAAATGCATAAGTATAAAGTACCGCCCCCCCCAGCCTATGCCCGAAATCCCAGAGACACACCTAACCTTTACTAAGGTCCTATTACCCCCCCGAACTTAATTTATCTATAATATTCTACCCCTTTTCGGCCTACATGGCACTATCCTTGAAAAAAATGTCAACCCCCGAACTTAATTTATCTATAATATTCTACCCCTTTTCGGCCTACGTGGCACTATCCTTGAAAAAAATGTCAACATGCGCTGGCCCCACAAGATAGTGCCACGTAGGCCAAAAAGGGGTAGAATATTACATATAAAATAAGTTCGGGGGGGGGGGGGTAATAGGACCTTAGTAAAGGTTAGGTGTGTCTCTGGGATTTCGGATATAGGCTGGGGGGGGGGGGGGTAATAGGACCTTAGTATAGTATAAGTGTGTCTGTGGGATTTCGGGCATAGGTTGGGGGTACTTATGCATTTTCCCTTATAGTTTTTCAAATTCAAAGTTAACAATTTACTTTGTAAATATTTTGTTTTGTATTCAGATTTCATGTAGCCTTTAATCTTATTAATTTAACATAATGAGTGTTGATATTTCAAAAAAAATATTTTATACTCATGTGAATTTTACCGTCTTTTCAAAAATTTCTATTCATTTAACATTTTTTAAGTTTAGCTTATCACACAGGTAAGTGAAAATATGTTTGATCTCTTTTTCAAACACCGTATAGTTGTAAAAAGTCGAAAAAGTCAAAAAACCGAAAAAATCCAAAAGAACCGACTAAAGCCGAAATCGAAAAAACCAACTTTATGTGATTTGATTTAGTTTATAGATTTAATAAATCGATATAATTGGTTTAGATTTTTTTTAATGAAAAACCAAACTAAACCGACTTATGTACACCCTTAGGGGTCGTTTGGTTTGAATATGAGTTATGATGGGATAAGTTATGTTGGGATAAGTTATGTTGGGATTAGTTATGATGGGATAAGTTGTCCTGGGATTATTTCTTATTGAGTGTTTGGTTTGTTATATTCAAAATAATATATATTGATAAATTTTAAGAACAAGTTGTTTGTTTACAAAATTACCCTTCACTTTATTTAAACTTTTTAAATTTTTCTTTGTGAGCTTTAGTTATTCATTTTTTAAAATAAAATTTTTATTTTTTTTAACTTAAATATTTTTGTTTATGTATTCCCATGATAAGTACCATGTGTATTTAAAAATATAACTTTTTTCTTATTTAGCTTAAAAATAGAACTTTCCTCTTAAGTTTATTAAAGAGAAGAAAATTTATGAGAAATCAAAATAAAATAAACATAAGAATTAGTCAAATAAATTCATAAATAAAAATTATATTTATATAGTATAATTTTTTAATAGAAAAATATGTATAATTATCATAAAAATAAGGAGTAGTAAATATTATTATACATGGTATTAAAAAAAATGTAAATATACATAAATGTAAAAAATGATATATAAAAAGGATTTAAAGGGACATATTTGTCATTTACCTATTCTATCTCGGGATAAGTTATCCCGGGATTACTATACCACCCATGGGGAGGGATAACTTATCCCGGTACTAATTATTAATCCCGGGATAAGTTATCCCGGACTTGCCAACCAAACAACATAATTTTTTTTTTATCCCATCACTATTTCCTTATCCCATCACTATTATTTCTAATCCCTCACACCAAACGAGCCCTTAGTGTAAAGAAGGAGAAGGAAAGCAAGAGGAAGTTTCACATCATGATTTGAATAATAATAGTAATACAGGTAGCTCTATTTATTACACTATGTATTATATTATTTAATAGAATAGTATTTCAATCAACTGCCAACAATGGATGCAACATGCTGGGGATGAAGAAAGTCAGATGATTAGAAAAAGTCATCCAATTGGGCATTCTTACGTAACTTTTTGTCTGCAAATATTTAATAATACCTTCATTTTATACTTTCTCATATTTTTAAAATTAATAATGCTTACTTAATTACCATCTCATGGCAATATTTCATCCCTTTCCTTTATTTAGGGTACGGCAAATATTTTTTTTGGGTTTCCCATTTGGTGTCCGGTATCCATATTGGAGCCCGACTAAATTCGGATTTACGACGGAAAGTTCCACATTGGGGTAAAACGCTCCCTAACAAAGGCGACTCCGTGTCCAAGGAGGCTCAAACCCGAGACTTCTTGGTTAAGGATGAAGGAGTACTTACCACTCCACCACAACCTTGGTTGGTTAGGTAGGACAAATATATTGTTGCTGAGATTAATTTTTCATAAATTAAGACATAGACTTGAATGTATATATATTGTATACCGTATATAACACAGAACTCTCTCAACTTATTAAGGGGTTCAATTGGCTGGAAACAGGGCGGAGTCAGCCTTCTGTTAGGGGTTCATCCGAACCTCCTTCGGCAGAAAATATACTATTTATAAAAGTTAAAATTATTTTTTATGTATATATAGTAGATGTCGAACCCCCTTCGATTAGTTCATGTGTTTAGTTCTTTAGATTTTGAACCCCCTTATTAAAAATCCTAGCTCCGCCACTAAGTGGAAATAGAACTTTAACTCGTTTTAATTAGATTATGGGGGTAAATTTAACAAAGAACTATTTTCAATTTCTATAGTTAAAAATAATTACCGTCATAAGGTTTCTAGAAGATCATTATTGTGGAGTTTCACCTGTTACTTGAAAAATGTATAAGTAGTAATTATATTTATTAAAGACACGATCATTAAAAAAGTAATCAATGAACACTATTTTTTCTGATTTATATATTGGTGCTCTTTCACCATAATTTGTAAGCCCCAGTTTTATTTTTGTTTAAATGAAGAACAAAACTTTAAATTAGGGGACCAAAGTGATGGTGAATTGGTCATGTGCAAAATAAGTAGACAATAAGAAACCCGAAAAAGATTCTTGATTTCAGTTCCATGATCACACATTAAATTTTGATTCTCTCTCTGCTCAAACACCCATGTGATTCTATAAATATTTTAGTGTTTTTTTTTGTGCCTGCAGTTTAATATTTACATATAAGGAAAAAAATTGTTTTTTTGGTTAACAACTTTGTTCTTCACTCAAAAAAAAAAAAAAAAACTTTGTTCGTCACTGCTTTGGACTGTGGGGCTTACTTCCTAATCCCAGTAGAAGTAGTGACTAGTGTTATAGGTAGTTGGGCGGCCGAAAGATTGCCACAAGTAAGTAAGTTATGATTTCACAAATGTGATATAAAGAGTGTAAGATGTATGCAATTTTATCTCTACTTTATGAAGTAAAATATTTGTTTTTGATAGACTCTCCGCGACCCCTTTCTTTATTGGGGCTTGAGACCGAACATATGAGTGAGCTCACACAAGTAAACCTTTTTTTTGGTTAATTCAAAGAAATGCATAATTAGAAACAAACATATATTGTATACTCTATAAAATTTTATATAAATCTATCGTCTGAGGTCATGGTAGATTAGTAATTAGAACCTTTACATTCTTAATAAGAGGTTTTAGATTCGAGATTGGAGAATAAAATGGTAATTTGTTAAGGAGATATCTCGTTAACTCCTAAATAAGACTTTTCTACACATATATGAATGGATTGGTCCAAAAATAAGTACCGAACACTGAATTAAAACACTAAAAAAAAAGATGAAATAATATTATGAATAGTCTATCATTCCTAACTTTTGAGTCTGTATTTTATCCACATAATGAATGTGATCGTGATTACTGAGTCCACTGTCCATGGGCATGATCTACAGATTCAAAATAATGAGGAAAGAGATTATATAACACATTTCAAGATTATAGAATATAATTTCTTGTTTTTATTTATTCAAAGAAATAACTCAAATTCCTCCATAGTTTTTATTTTTATTTTTGATGTTAGGCCAATTAATTTTATCTAGATCTTATTTTCTTTATATACAAGTAAAGGGTAAGGTATGACTTATTTTCACTTTTAATTTGCTATAACAATTTTGATTTTGAGTATCAATAAATTTGTTACGAGTTACTTTTGGAACAATAAATCTGTCTGACTATTTGTGTGTACATATATAAGAGTCATCTTTTTTGCTATCCCTTCTTTCATATTATATATCTGTATTGTGTGATCTTATAGTATATATTTCCTATTAATGACGTAATAGTGATAACTTAATTTTCATCACTCTAAAATAATAATCAAAGATAGCGTTATGAATATTTTAGCTAATTGCTAATTGTTTATGCTATCCAAAAAAGTATGACGTCAACATGAATATGGACACATTGATTTAACAAAATAATACAGTATCTTAATTTAGGAGTTATTCAAATTAGTTTTTAATTAAGAAATGCTTTTGGTGTTGTCATCTCTCTTCTTTCTTCAATGCATCGAGATTTCTTTTGAACTAATCCAATTAGTAATTATAATATGACATAGTATATAGTATACTAGACTTGAGGTGCACTTTAATTTAGGTTTGGGAACTCCTACAAATCTAGAAAAAGTATCCATTAAATTTATTGAAATCCTTAATTTCATTTTCTAGAGAATTTTTTTTTCTTGAAGATCATTGTTTGAATTTCCACTAAATTCATGTTTTTAAAACTTTTTCTTAAATAGCCTGCTTGCCAAATTTTTATACCACTAGATAGTAAATTAAATAGAGAAGGGGTGAGGTAAGGCATCAACTAACATGCTAACAAAAATAGCCTTTAACAAGCTTTTAATTAGTCCTTAAGAGAATTGGACTACAATTCAAACTCTGTTTGGCAAAACAACTAACATACTCTTTGTTGGTGTCCATGCTAAAATCAGGTAGAGTTTTTTTTATTCGAGTTTGAGTTTTATACATTGACTATATAAAAGAATATTTATATTCAAATCACTTAATCAAAAGGTAATTCCATATAACTCTAATTTTTTTCATTGCTTAGTAACCTCTTATAAATGATATATACTCCATGAAGTAATTGTTATAATATGTTAAATCACTCTAATTGTGGAACTATCGAGATACATAGACAAACATTTCTATTATAAGCGGTCATTTTCTATACCAATCAACTTTCGTTTTTGAAATCGACTTTTTAATTATGTAATATATATAATAGCATTTTGCTATAATAGTAAAAAAAAAAAAAAACCAAATAAACAACGTTGTTATCAAAAAGATCTGACTGTATAATTTAATTATTGATCAATTTCCTTTAATTTCTTCTATCCATGCTTAATCAACAAGAGTAGATATCATTTAAATTGGTGAAAAATAAAAAATTAAATTAAATTAAAGCATGGTCTGATGAGGTCTAGGTTATGTAAATTTAGACGTCTAGGTATAATTAAGCATATAGTCCAAAAATGGTGGCGCCCATAAATAAATAAATAAATAAATAAATCAATTAGGATTAGTATAGCATAACAATTAAAAGAAACGTTAAGGTCGTTTTCAAAATAATTGTAATATTAAAATTGTCATTTGGATTAGTTTCACACATTTACTTGCACGTCCTCTATAAACAAATGCAATGCCTTTCCCTATCTGTCACCTTTCACACCCTTTTTATACTCTTTTTCTCCATTTTCTTCTTCTTCTTCTTATGAAAAATATAATCTCTTTCTCTCTCTCTTAACTACTTTCTTATCTTCTATATATCATTATTAGAACCAAAAGAGACAAAAAAAAAATTAAACTACTTCACAAAAGCAAATATGAATGGAAGATTCAATAACTTTTTTGTTTCTGAGCAAGAAGATTCCGAGAATTCACCGGAAAACAGCTCCGATTCACCGCGTTCCGGTTTGTTCAATGATAACAAGATGATGACTTCAACTTCGTCCCCTAAAAGAAGGTAAATAATCTCATATACATATAGTATATATATTATACCTTCTTTGTTGATTGCCATGAGTATGGGATCTCACTACTAGAAACAAGGGTTATTCCCGCAATTAATCAGTGGAAAATTTGTGTTATAGAATATGATTTTCTCACTTATTTTCCGCTCAACATATAATGGGAAATAGATTCTCACTGAATTAGTGAGAAATTTCAAAAAAAATTATATGAAAACATTAATATTTTTTTTCTTTTTTTTACCTATTTAATCAAAATATATACGAGAATATCTACTGAACATTAATATGTTTTTTCACTTTTTTTTTTCTTTTGCTTCATTTTTTTGGAAGAAAATATTTAAGAGATTTTAGGGTTTTGATATTTTATTGATCATGTGCTTGCATGATAATTAATATATATGGTGCTTAATTATAATGGAGTAATTTTAAAAAAAAAAAAAAAATTTGCAGCAGAAGATCCATAGAAAAAAGAGTGGTGTCAGTGCCAATTAAAGAAGTTGAAGGATCAAAAATGAAAGGTGAAATAAGTATGCCACCATCTGATTCTTGGGCATGGAGAAAATATGGACAAAAGCCCATCAAAGGTTCCCCCTATCCCAGGTTAGTTTAATTATTAGTAGTATTTTTTTTGGTATTATCGTAATTTGATAAACTTTTAGGTCTCAATTGTATGAAAAATTGAAAAAATTTAATTATTGAATTTTTGTGATAATTGTAGGGGATATTATAGATGTAGTAGTTCAAAAGGATGTCCAGCTAGAAAACAAGTTGAAAGGAGCCGTGAGGACCCAAACATGTTGGTTGTGACATATTCTTGTGAACATAACCATCCTTGGCCGGCTTCTAGAAATAATCAACACAACCATCGTACATCATGTATTATTAATAATAATACCAAGACGAAGATGAAAACAATAGCATCACTAACAACAACAACAATAACACCAATATCAACGACAAATTCTGATATCGCGATTTCAGAAGAAAAGGTCACGAGTGATTTCACCCGTCCATCGGAGCCTAATTCAGACGAAAAATTTGTCAATCTCGGTGAATCATCATCGTCTCTAATTAGTGCAAATGAATTCGGATGGTTTTCGGATTTAATTGAGTGTACTTCAACAACTATGCTAGAAAGTCCAATTTTGACCGAAGTTAACTGTGATATTGACATGTCATCAACGTTGACAATGCGAGAGGAAGACGTGTCACTTTTCGCTGATCTCGGAGAGTTACCGGAATGTTCAACGGTGTTTGGCCGTGGAATGATGGAGAGAGATGAGGAACATCGTCGACTTAGCTTGACACCTTGGTGTGGTACTACAGGCTAAGATGGTTACGATATGTGTTATTTGTCTTGACCAAAAAAAAAAAAAAAAAATTATAACTTTTTTTTTAATTGATTCATTAGGAAATTGCGCGTCGTGCGCCATAAGATACCAAAGCAATTTGGTTTTGGCTTTTAATATTTGTAAGTTTTCTTAGATTTGAGTGTAGGTTTTGTAGTATAGTAAAATAAAAAAAGTTGTCCAATTGAGAGGAATCTGTCTCATTCTCATTGTAATTAGCATCATTGGCCGTTTCATTTCTAACGGCTAAATTTCATCCGATGCCTCTTTTTACTTTAAGTAAGATGGAAGAGATTTGCCAATTGGGTCTACCGTTTTTCTCTCTCTTTTGCTTTCTTTATATTTCTATTAGATGGGTCCGGACTCGGGATGCAGCTATATAATATTGATTATAAATTCGAACGACTCAGTGATTTTAACTTAGACTTTATATTTATATCAAAAGAATCATTAAATATGCATTGTGAATTCAATAGATCAAATTGAGCTATAAAGTTTATGACAAATTCAGAACTCATCAATTTTAAATTCTAGTCCAATCCCTTTATTGACGGAAGATTGAGAAAATGAAAGGAAGAATATATGAGGATAGTGAGAATTGAACTCAACATATATCATGTGAGATACTACCACTAATTTCATTAAATTATATTGGTTCTTATGTTTCAATTTATGTGACACTTTTCACTTTTTGATAGTCAAGTATATATATATATATATATATCAATTTCTTATGATATATTTTTTCATCATATAAGTGACCAAACAAGTAAGCAATGATGGTTCAGCCTGTAAGCTAGCAAGCTTACAAAAGGGATGAATTGCAACTTATAGTCCTTTTTTAATATCTAAATTTTAATTTTAAAATATTGAGTTAATCAAATTTGATTTAACTTCAAAAATTAGTTAAATTATCTCTTGAAAAAACGAAAAATATCACGTAAGAGGAAGTGGTAATAATGAATACCTTCACCTCCTAGGCTTTTACTCAGTTTATATGTATCAACCATTATTTTTGGTAATATGTCATACTGGGAAATAATGCTACGTTTTTTAATAGTTCATGATTTCATTCTATGTATTAACAAATATAGACCTATTGAGTAGTCAGTGAATTTTAAATTCCTGCATATATCTCATTTAATTAGTTCCAAATTTTAATCAAGTGGATGATAACATATTACAGTCTGTTACTTTTGGATGATGCATTTATTACAACTTCTACTAAAGTGAATTGTTAATAAAATAATGTTCTAGTCAGATCCTATATATTGAACCACCATGTGTCAAAACCTTTGCTTTAGCCTTACAAACCGGTAGTGTCATTAACCTGTTAAAGAATTCTGGTTTTAATTTGCAATAAAAAATAGGGTAAAACATATGATATAATAATAGTGAACAAGTATGTATAATATATAGTATGTTAATCTGGTTTAATTGGATAATCCAATCCCTTCTTACAAATTAAGGAAACGAGAAAACTGGCAAAGAAAATTGAGTAGAGCTTACCCAACTAGTGAAAAATGAACAAGAAGACAAAAACTATAAGATTCAATAATCCTTTATTAATTGTTTCTTATTGAGTTCTATTAATGCAAGCAAAGTGGCACAACTCTATTCCCAAAATCCCATGTGTATATTTTATTCATAAGCATCTTTTTTCCTCATTTTTGATAGTTGATTTCATACTAGAAATTTCAATGGTTCTCACGTTAATATAACGAAAAAAAAAAACATTTTAGTACATTAATCAAAATTTACATAGTTTAGATTTTGAGAAGTCAAAATCGACAAATAATTTAGAACGACGGAAATATGTATGCTTGCAAATTTGATGATTGATTAAAGAAAAAGAAATTGGTACACTAGCTTTTATCATGATTCATGTAATAGGAGTGGCTTGATCCCTTATTTGATCAGGAAAAAAAAAGATAAAAAACAAATCATCATAGTTCGAAGTCCAGCTCCAATAATTTCTTCATAAGTAAGGTGAAGTGCGTCTTTTGACTTGAATTTAGGGGGGGAGGTGTTTGGTTGAAGTAGCTACGACTTCAGTAGTAGTCAGTTTAAATTCATAAACCAAAATTCTTCCACTCTATTGTCGACATTCCATTCCCCTTAATCATAGGTGTTTCGTTGTGTTTTGATTTAAATGAGCCGGAATTACCATATAAGGATGATTTAAATGAGCCGGAATTACCATATAAGGAAGAATTAAATTAAATCATAAATATTGAATTTATAGTAATGGAAAATGACTTTCATAAATCACTCAAATTTGATGTGACTAATTACGAACTTCACTAGCTGACTGCCTTAAAAGTCAAAATTAACCAAAGTTTTGACTTTTTAAGCTATATTGATATAGCTAGCTGTACACGTTGAATAAGAGTTGTCCCACATTTTTATTTTATTTTTTGCAGAAGAATAATTTTGATTGGTTACATATGATTATGATCATCAATTTCCCATATATAATGGTGTTTACACATGACTTCGAATCAAATAGCATTATCTTAGCTTGCTAAGACAGGGTATTAAGAATTAGTTAATCATGATTAGAAACTAATTAAATATTGGGAGAGGAGACTAATTAAATATTGGGAGAGTAGGTAAAGAGGCTTAAATGAGGGACCCAAATTGTCCTTACATTATTCGTAAATAATTGTGATTTTTAAATTGTAATTTATTTGTATTGGTTAGAGATTAGGGCCGGTTTTTTATTTTTGCTCTTAAAATCTATTATCAAGTTGTTTTTAGAGCTTTTAATGAACTTTTAGAGTGATACGTGTCCCCACATGTTGCACGTGCAAGTCATGGATTAACGTCAGTGATGAGATTAAGAATCTTTATCAAGTGTTTCTTCTGTGCTAATCTTATCTGTTAATTTTAACTATAAATTAATTAAAGTATGAACTAAGGTGATATCTTGCTAAAAGTCTATCTGGAGTTATCTCTTTCTGTTTTGTTTAGTCATACTCCTTCCATTTCAAATTAATTGAATTGTTGATACATTTTTCATTTTTCAAATTAACTTAATTGTTCAATTTTCAAGACTATTTTTAGAATGGTCTTCCAATTTTACCCTTCATTAGTTCGTATTGGAATTAGTTATTAATTAATGTTTAGTTATTTTAATCATAAATTTGATAATATAAATAAGGGTAAAAATAGAAAGTTATGCCTAATTGATATCTTAATCTTCTTTTCTTAAAGGGTCTGAAACACCTCAACAATTCAATTAATTTGAAATGGAGAGAGTATAAAGCTTTTGCTTAATCAAATTTGACAAAGTGACGAAGCAATGGCGGAGCAAAATTTTCATCAAGTGGAATAAAAAATCAAAAAAGTAAATGTACAAAAGAATCAAAGAATTTCAACATATGGATAGCATATAATTTATTTACTTTTACCTATTTACTCTATGTAATTTTTCATCGAAAAGATGTTAACAAGTTGAGAAATGGGGACTAAAAATCACTTTGTTTGGTTGTTAGAGAAAATGATAAGAGTAGGTGGACCAAAATAATTTCCCTTTCCTTATTTCTATTTTCTTCATTCATACCAAACAAAGGAGTGGAAATTACTAACTTTCCAATTTTCTTTTTCTTCATCTACAAATGAAAAAGGCATGTTGTCATTTTCACTCAATTCAGAATGTTTTATGTTTTTGTCTGACTTGTCTCTTATACCAGTGGCGGAGCTAGTAAGAGTTCAGGGTTCATCCAAAACCCATTTGACTTCATGTGTTTACTTCTTCACATCCTGAGTCCCTTAGTGAAAATACTAGATTCATCACTGCTCTAAACTATGCCAAGTGATTTGGTTATGAAATAAGCAGTATCAAAATAGCCAAGATAGTTACCAAATGCCCATCTCCTACAAAACCAACCTAGAGTTAAAACTACTCTTCATCACAAGCACTGGAGTATCAACACCAGAGCAAGCACAAGCTACCTAGAAGTCAATTAAAGTAATTGAAAAGAGAGAAAGAATGATTCAATAGTTAAGCCATAACAGGTCTACACAAAGGGTTTGGTTCCATTAGAAAAAGGTTCTCTAACATTGATATTCTTTACTACCAACCAAAACAAAAACCAATTTCAAAGGTAGTAGTATCAAATAGGATCGTGTCAAAGGTAGTCTGGACAATTTTACACTACCGGTGCACCTAGAACAGGATACAGCAGCACAGATTATAGCCCTTAGGATGAACAGCAACCAGCTTTCTTGACATCAGATACTTCTTTACCTATATCAATCTTTTCTCCTTTGGAAGGCACGTTTCCGTTTCCATTCTCACCATTTTCCATGGCTTTTCTACTCACGACGTGGTAGATTTGAGTGAGAACTTCAGCAAATGCATTCTCAACATTTGTAGATTCGAGGGCAGAAGTTTCCATGTAGTAGAGGGATTCCTTCTCCGCGAAAGACTTCCCGTCCTCAGTTGACACTGCAACCAGATGCCGCAGATCAGATTTGTTTCCAACAAGCATGACAACGATGTTTGGATCTGTATGATCTCTCAACTCCTTAAGCCACCTCTCAACATTTTCAAATGTAGAATGTCGAGTGACATCATACACAAGCAGAGCACCCACGGCACCTCTGTAGTAAGCACTGGTGATGGCACGGTACCTACAGAACAATGTAGTACAGCCGTTATCACATAGAAACAATACCAAATAGTGTAGAAGACAATTTAATAACTAAGGAAAAGCTTATTAGTCAACATGTAAATAAAATCACTTGGGATGGGCATCACATTAAGAAACTATTGATGACAACATGGTAATTTTAGTGTCATATTTATTTCTCGTCCTTTCTGAGGCATCACAAAATATGTTAAGCACAGTCTCATAGAGTTTCCAACCCTCAAAAATAGTAATATGTCCACTATAATAGATTAAGAAAAGGGCATCTCTTGCCCCTTCTCACCACCCTCCTTACCTAAATAGGGGGGTGGGGGATGTAAGACAATAAACTGTTCTACAGTCAAATGGTTCTAAAAGAAGTATTCTTGAGCAAAGTACATGTTCATCTCTCTAAACGACGGGTAGACATATGATAAACAAATATTAGCTGAAATCTCATGATTTGATGGAAAAACAGAAATCACTAGATATGGAAGAACCTAAGGTTTCCTATAATATTACGAGAGAGAAAACAAAAAGAACAATAGGATCGAGAATTTGGGAGAATAGGACACGCAGGAGATGGAGGAATCAAAAAAATTTAAGCTCAAGCAACATTTATAATGAATTAATAAAATTAAATATAGTAATCCTCTATGGAGTTTAAGATGTTAACCTATACACTAAACTAGTTATAGTGGAAGAACATAATATTAATGATTGAAAAGTAGTTTGATAAAGGAAACAACACAAATTTAAGATTTGAGTAATTTAATGAATTTAAACTATTAAAACTATGAAATGAATGCACAAGTGACCAACAAACTATACTAGTTGGATTCGTTTACATACATAAAAGTCGGTACTAGAAGTAGATAGTTCTTTGCATCATGGGGTTAGCTCTTGAGGCTGGGAATGATATTTAACAGGGAATGATATATTCGTCTTGATGCCAGATAAATTGCAACTAGTTGACTTCTGCAAATAACACATAACTAACCTAGACAAATGTTTCATTTTTCCACAGACTAGAAATATTCACCCATGAAGGACAGATCTGAATACTAGAATTAGTAGCCTGCTAGCTTGCAGCCCTTAGTACCATGGCAAATGGTGTTCCTAAAGGTACTGCTTAATCTTATTTTTATTCAGCCTTCCATTCCAATCACCTCCTTCAAAACCCCACCCTCCCTTACCAAAAGGAAGAAGTCAGAATAGATAAAATTTTAAAAATACATATCACATTCTTATTCATATTTAGTGATTGCTGGTATCAGGTTATCCTTTACATACCGAATGAAAAGGGAAAAAAGAAAGAGATACAAACTAGAATAGATTATAGAAAACTGACTATGTCAAAACTGAAATCACAAACAAATAATCTTTGGAGAAAATCCTTTGAAGCTCTCTTTGTGTTAGCCCTCTAATTTGTCTTTATGTCATTGATTGTTAGTGAATATTGTGTTGACTAAAACGAAATGTGCATTATGGGTATGTATTTGTTGATAAAAAGTCTACAAACACATGCACTATGCAAGGCGGCAGATGAGGAGGATCGACCAAGATGAAAGTAGCAGGTAAAGCTAGCGCACTGTGCCTTTTAAGGACAACCAGGAATGAGAGGTACCAGCAAATTTCTAAATGAGTTTTTAAGTTAGGGAAAGAGTGGAATGTTGTCATAGGTCAAAATACCTGCATAACCGAATTCCCCTGTTTTTAGCTTAGAGTGGTAATGATTGTATCGACTCCTTTTCTAATGAAAAAAACTTTTGAAAAGTTGATTTGAAGGATGCATTTCACATGATAAAATAATTATATTCGAGCAAGGTAGTTCTTAATGTATACAATGGCACATTGCACCTCTCTCCTACTTCGCAACAAAAGCTAAATATGCCCACAAGCACTTATTTTTTCCAGAAAAAATAAGTATTATTAACACTAGTTCCAATGCATGATAGTAGATGAATAGTTGAAAACTGACTTTACAGCTACTTGAAGTAAATTATCTAGAACAAATTACCTCTCAAGAAGGCTAACTAAAACATAATTAAGAGCTTAATTATTCTCAAAAACAAAAAAAGATAGGAAAACATAAGCAGCAACTTCAACAAGAAGAGAATATATATCTAAAACACAGTGTGAATACTATCATAAACCATCATCGCAGCTTCAAACAAGATGGGATCTTCCTCAAAAGTGTATCGAATGATCATCCTATCTTCAACCACACAATCTTCACCCTTAATAATAACCAAATTGACTCCATTAAGTTCAATATTCTTCTCCGATATTCTAACAACATTTACCATCCACCTTTTCCTCCGAAATCAACAACTTCAGCAATCAATTCTTCCCTCATAGATGTTAAACCGTTCCTAGTTTAAAAAAAAAACTATATTTTGTATGGATGAGTACAAGTTTCCCGTCTTAGTATGACGGGCCATACGCCAAAAAAGCTTAAAAAAGATGCGAGAAGAAACTCATCTATTCGGATAAGGTTCAGGAACAATAAACTCATGAGAAATGTCATGTATGTTCTCTCGAATCAACATTATAAAGTAAAAATCTATTACTGAATGACAAAAACCCTCCATTTAACGTCCTATTCCGGTTCCACCATCCGGTTGCAGTAACAGTAATAGGGGTCTTTTTCAAATTGTTTGTCTTTTTATCAAATCGCCTTTTCGGTGTGTATCAAATTTGCTAATGGTAAGAGAGTTTTTTGCTTTGATTGTTGGATTTAAAAAATCCCCAACCCCCTTACCTCCTCCTCCTCCTCCTTTCCCAAATCTTCTTATTCTCGCACCCCCACTATGCTACCAATTTCTTCTTTGCTTGATGTTTTTGTTGCATGTATCGATACCGTGAAACAATCAACTTTTTTAACTGACATTAAAATGGAGGGGTTTTTGTCATTCAGTAAAAGATTTTTACTTTATAATGTTAATTCGAGAGAACATACATGACATTTCTCATGAGTTTGTTGTTCCTGAACCTTATCCAAATAGATGGGTTTCTTCTTGCATCTTTTTAAAGCTTTTTAGGCGTATGGCCCGTCATACTAAGACGGGAAACTGGTACTCATCCATACAAAATATAGTTGTTTTTTATACTGGGAACGGTTTAACATCTATGAGGGAAGAATTGATTGGTGATGCTGCTGATATTGTTGAATTCGGAGGAAAAGGTAGAAGGTGGATGGTAAATGTTAGAATACCGGAGAAGAATATTGAACTTAACAGAGTCAATTTGGTTATTATTAAGGGTGAAGATTGTGCGGTTGAAGATAGGATGAGCATTCGACACACTTTTGAGGAAGATCCCGTCTTGTTTGAAGCTGCAATGATGGTTTATAATAGTATTCACACTATGTTTTAGATATATATTCTATTCTTGTTGAAGGTTTTAGACTTGTTGAAGCTGCTGCCTATGTTTTCCTATCTTTTTTGTTTTTGAGATTAATTAAGCTCTTAATTATGTTTTAGTTAGTCTTCTTGAGAGGTAATTTGTTCTAGATAATTTACTTCCAATGTATATCTATAAAATTGAAAACAGTTCCACTGATGGCAGATGGGGAATATATTCCCATCTACTAGATCAACAAACTTCAGCAATCACAACTTCTATTTTTCGAGGAAATAATGATTCCTAAAGATACAATGTAAAAAGATAGACTAATGTAGTTGGAGATTGCAAGTTAGATCCTTTAGCAATATCTCAAACATGTCACCAAGTTAACAAAAAAGTTTTTTTCAAAAAACTAATAACAAAAACAATAATAATGATAAATAACTTTACTTTTGATCCACATTCATGTTGGGATTTAATCATCTATTATGGACACATTTGTATTTTTTACTTCCATAACAACTGCAAAAATAGAAGATGCCCCAGAATTAATGTTAACACAAATCATATATCACCAGATGAACATGCTCATTTTCCGATGCAAGACAATCAAAAAAACTACAAGGAGCAAAAACAAATGCATGCTCCCAGACACACAAAGCATATGCACCAGATATCTCACTTTATATCGTTCAACTACTTTAGCTCAAGTGCCCTTTAGAATTTGTTACTACACACTTTGACATGCCAATTCAGCATGCTGCTGCACACACTGTTCAGCCTTACAGGTTCCTAGAAACTAAATTGTTTATATTTTCATTGCTACTCACTACCAACCAACTTTTGTGCACAACCCCAAAATCAAACAACTGTCAACTACCTTCAAATTCTTTGGTCCACTGCCTCATTAAATAATCTGTAATAAGATAGTGGTTGCATCACTTCACAATTTTTAGGTTGGAATTTGGACATCAACTCTTTGGTTTTATTTACGTATTCATATGACTATGGAAGGTACTATAGATCACAATTTCTTATAATCGAAGCTGTTGAGGATGTTTGAAAAAATTAAAGTAAAAAACTGTTTGACCATGCAAGAATTATGGCATCCTATAAAATGGGACTGACAGAGTCACACTTTCTTCTTCCTATAGAACTCTACAGTAGAACATGGCTTGTCAACTGGTCTACTTATGTTCAATCCCTTTGTCATTGCCAATATAGAAACTACAATCTAAAACAAAATTAATAGCACGACACAATCTTCTAAAGCAAAAAAGTTTGCATCATTTGTAAGTGCATTGAAATGAGGTATAGAAGAAATCATCACAAAGGTGATAAATTTGGGGCTTCCTTTGGCTATAGTCACCGTATCCAACCAGGCCCGTAGCCACATTAATCCCATGGTGATCACTCAAACACCCTTAGCAAATGATTGTATATATAGGT
Source organism: Solanum verrucosum (assembly GCF_900185275.1). Classification (NCBI taxonomy): domain Eukaryota; kingdom Viridiplantae; phylum Streptophyta; class Magnoliopsida; order Solanales; family Solanaceae; genus Solanum; species Solanum verrucosum. Next base: position 173,457 of record NW_026020332.1, read on the forward strand.
CAAAAAAAAACTTTTTAGATATATATCCTGAAGTTTTGAACACCCTTACAAAATTCTTAGCTTTGCCATTGTATCCAACAGTTGCAAGCACATCTTACCTTAGAAAGGAAGTCAATTGAGTCAAAAACTACAATAAGAAAGTAAGACATGGAAGATCTAACAGATCAAGAAACCAAATACCCATCAGATCTACTACAAACTACATCTCAAATTCCCAAAGTAATCCAGCAAAACACCACACAGAATACTCACATTGCGCAAACCAATCATTCAGATCAGGGCTTTACAATTCTAGAAACATAAAGCACATTTCATTCCCAAATCTCAATACATATACTCACTATAAAATTCCCAAAAAATACACCAGATCAGAGAAGAATGACTCACCAAAACAACACAAATCTTCTCAAACATAAACAAAGTATGGTCAGATCAAGAAAAAAGAGAAATGGGGGTCTGAAAAATGTTACCTTTCTTGACCAGCAGTGTCCCAAATTTGAGCCTTGATGACTTTACTATCAACAGTTAAGCTTTTAGTAGCAAACTCAACACCAATTGTAGATTTAGACTCAAGGCTAAACTCATTTCTAGTGAATCGTGAAAGCAAATTGGATTTGCCAACACCTGAATCACCAATTAGTACCACCTTGAATAGGTAATCATAGTCATCTTCAGCTCTGTACCCAGCCATTACTCTCAACAACTTCAAATTGAGAAAAAATATGAACAAAAACTATTGTTTTCCCTTTCACTCTTAGTAAACAAATCTTCCTTTAAATTTCTTACCCTTTTTCTCTCTTTTTTTGGTGTGTTTTGTTTGCTTTTTTTCAACTTTTTGACTCTTCAGATGAAGAGGGAAATGGAGGAGACGTATGTTTTCCAAAGAACAAATATTATAGGAGAAGTGAAAAATGAAGAGTCACTTTTTCGAAAAGAGAAATATGGAAAAAGACAAAACTACCCATATAGACAGTGGGGATGTAGGTCATTAGTTCTGGTATAAACTAAGTCATGGAGGGTAGTTTTGTCTTTTAAGGAGGTTGATGTGATTTTGGATCCCGCATTCTGTGATGAGTGTTTAATTCTCTACTAAACATTTTTTTGAAAAATATTATCGTTACGTATTTTTCAACATGAGTAATTAATTAATTAACATTAAGATCAGTTTTTGTAACGGAAGAAAAAAATATTTTGCACCCTGGATCCCTCAAATCCAGATTGCATTGTCCATTTCTTGATAAATTCCTTTTTTTTAAAAAGGAAAAATCACCTCATATATATATTTAAGGCTTAATATTACAGCCTTTAGATGTACTTTTTTTATATTACTACTTATAACAGTTTAATTACAAATATTAACAAATTAGTTTTAATTTATAATTTAATTAATTAGTTATTATTTTTATAATTACATATAATTAAAAAGTAAGAGAAATAACATTAATATTAGAGAATCAATTGTCATTATCTCTTCCACCATTTTAGGGATAACATTAATATTAGAGAATCAATTGTCACTATCTCTTCCACCATTTTAGGGATTTTTTTCCAGATTTCACACAGCAACCCCCACCTTCCTCTTTTACCCACACGTAAATCCCACACCCCCACCCCCACGTTTCTCTTTTACAGAGAACTAACTTTAATTTTCTCTCTCACCATCTTCAACGTTCGTCTTCTTCATTCAAATAGAAAATAAGTAGAACTCCCACATTTATATGAATTAATGGTGGGATGAGATCTACATACGAAGAATGTTGAAATTCCTACAAAGTGTGGTTCTTCTCAGTCAAAGGATCAAAAGGAGAAAAAAACGAAGCAAAGAAAATGGTGAGTTCGGCAAATCAAAAGGGAAAGAAGAGGAAGGGGAAAATTGTAGAAACCCCTTTTGATTCGAATTCTGATTTTGATAGTGAAATAAAAAAGAAAAAAAGCAACAAATGTAGAAATTGCTCAATCTTCAAAACCATCAAGAAGAAGAACAACAAAAAAGAAGGAATCAGAAATTCGAATATCCAAAAAAGGCAAAAAAAGTTGTTAGGGTAAGTATTATATTTAATTTATTTTCACATTATTCAAATTAGTGATTTTTTTGCTAAAAATATCACATTATGTTTATTGTTGTTTCGGAACTTTTGTTTGGGTGAAACTTGTACGAAATGTGAATAATATTTATATGAATATCACTTTAATATATGATTTTGGGATATTATATGAAATGTGATATAATATTGGTATGCAAATGGTATGAATTGTGTTTTGACGTTAGTATGAAATTGGTTTGATATCAGTAGCCCAATGATATGAGTTGTTAAATTGGTATGCAAATGGTATGAATTGTTAAATTACTCTGTTTTGTAGAATTATGACTAATATTGATATGAAATTGCGATTTTTTTCTAATAGGAAGGTTTCTTTTTCAATTTTTTCATTAATGTATTTAAATTTTTAACATTGGTATGAAAATGGTATAAAATGATTTTTCTTTCAAAAATTTTTCAGTGATTGTGGTTTGTACACGTGTCTATTTGTTGAATACATCAGTAATGGAGTTTTTGATAAGCGTTCTGTTGATATCGATGCAAAGTACCATCGTCAAAGGTATGCCACAATCATATGGCATTATGGAAAAACAAAGAATAATGATGGCGCGACCAGTGAGAGTGAAGTAACTCGCACTATTGCTAGTAAATTTGATGGACCTCGCATAGCAAAAGAACATGCTCCGAATACCAGCAATTATCCCACACCAAGACCACGGAGATCAAATTTGAGATAGTTGATTGCACCTTAGACTTTTTAGAATTACAAGTTTTTTTTTTTTACTTTTGGACGGTATTTTTGTGTTTGTTACAGCTTTAAGTATTTGATATATATAATATCTACTGTTTTATTTCAAAAAGATACCACTTACATATGAATTACAGATTGACTATTGTAATCGCAGGATACTAGTTATATACAGACTGCATTCCAAATGGATACACCATTCTAAAGATAAATTACACATTGACTATAATAATTCTCGGGATAACAGTTATATACAAAATGCATACAAATTGGATTCAACATTTAGAGTTTATGATTTTACAATGTCTTATTAACTAGAAAGAAATCATACTACTAATTTAGAGTTCATGAACTAACTCTGACTTATAATTGGTATCCAAAATGTACACCTTTGGCATCCAAATTCATATTCTAACACAAAAAAATAAAAAAATAAAAAATAAATGAAGTTGGTATCCAACATGTATAAATACCTTGTATAAACGATTATGCCAATGTAAAATAGTGATAATTGTATTTTGTAACAACCTCAATTACATTTTTGTTTTACATTTTTTTCATCCTGGACAATTTACAACCTAATTGTAAATTATATTGTCTTAACAAGCGTGGATTAAGTATTTTTAAAGATGTATGAAGTTGTATACAATCTGTATAAATACTGGAATAAACGAATCTTACAATTTAAAACAGAGATCATTAAATGTTGCACCAACATCAATTACATATGTTTTTTGTTTTTTTTTTGAAAATGGATAAAATAAGACTTTTTAATTAATTTTAACAGATTAGAGTGAATTAAGGAAAACAAATATTCCTAATTAGTTTGAATCTCCTAAATTTATGCTAATTAAAAATTATCACCAATCAATTCAAAATTAATTAATACATCTATTTTCCATTTTTTCAGTTTTTTTTCTTTATTATTTCTAATTCCATTTTTTTAAAATTTTCGTTTATCTTTTTTTTTTTAAAAAAAAAAAAGTTTTTTCCAAATAATAAAAACATTTATTTTTTTTGTAAATTTGTTATAACCTAAAATTTTTAATGCTATATCTTGAAAGTCTAAATCTACTGCTATAGCTTGAAAATAGTACTATAATATATGTCATATATGAAATTTACACTTTAAAAAAAAAAAAAATCCAAAGTCCAGTGATAAGATGGAAAGAAATTGTTAACATGATAATTCTCCAGTTTACATACTTCAAATCAATGAGGATTTACATCTAAATTTTTTTAGTCCCTGCTAATGAATTCTAACGAAAAACTTCAAAGGTTAATAGCATGTTTGATCAAACTTCTGTGGCGTGCTCAACTACAATCTCAAACGAAACCGAGAGTGTTGGGCCATAAGAATGGGCTGTTTGTTGTTAAGTTCGGGCTACTTTCTCCATTCTAAATTCAATTGGGCTCATCAGTGAATTGAGACGAATCCATATGAGTATGCCCACTTTTATCCTTTTAATTGTTTACTTGACCTTCAAACGAACAAAGAGAAAAATTCTCATTGTTGTATCTTGCATAAATTTCTTTGATATATTTTGGTAAAGTTTAAAAGGATTTTATTAAACTTCTATTTGTGTGTAATAGACTAATAGGTTGTCATACCAAAATACCCTTGTCACCTATCTAAATTGATTAATTTGAGTCAATCTTGTCATTAACTAAAGGTTATTGGAATTTACTCAAATAAAGATCACATATATACTTCTAATAATTGCATACAATGATGTGTGTTTAGTGTTTACCTTACATTATTATATGTACAAGGTAAATCTTTATGGCTGATATTTTGGTGGAATCCAATGATCAATATGAGAAAATTATGCTTTCACTTCCTTAAATATTACTCACGTCAATTCTAGTCCATAATTTATGATCGATAATGATACAATATCTTGTTTGTTTAAGAGAAAGAGGATTATTTGACCCATAAGTAACAATAAGCCTATTTTGGATTATACTATTAGCAGTAGAATTATTTTTTGATCAAATTATTGACGATAAAATATTTTTAGACCAAATTATTAACTTAATACATTTATGTGCAGTGTTAACCCTTTTTTGTTTTATATAGTATCATGTTTGTCATTGTCTTGTTATGATAAAATGGATCAGATCTACAATACTCACCACTCCTTTGAGTACATATTAAGTAAATTGTTGAGAGTTTTTTTATTATTTAAAATAAGTTAATTATTCAAAGTTTAAGAAAATTATTGAGTCTTTTGTCACATTTATCTTTCATTTAAGGGAGTTCTTAACTACTTTACATTTTTAAAAGAGTAGTTTAAAAATAATCAAAAAAATAATAGTGTTTAATAACCTTTAAATTACGTCATTAAATATTCTTGTATACCCCTAATAATATAGATGATGATACCTATAATTATCACTCACATTTATTTGTTGTCGCATCAATAGTTAATAACACTGACTTACAACCAATCTCGGTCATTGTACGAAAGTGTCATACGATGATTTTGTCTCTGCAAAATATCTTTTATTTTTGTCCTAGTTATATGTACATTAAATGACATATACTATATCTTATTTTATCAAAATTTGCTAACATGGGAATTAAAACTATTTGCCAGATCAGTATTTATCCCAAAAAATGAACATATAATTTGTATGTGGAAAAATAGGATGCAGTAATAGGAACGAATCAGATCATGGCACGTGACAAAATCAAATAAGACGAAATATTTGTGTCAATCCAAAGAGAATACAAGAGATTGTCCCCTCGTTTTTCATAAAAAAACCTTAATCGTTTGTTATTTTAAATTGACACATGATCGGACATTTGAAAGAGGTTTCACCTAAGGAGTGCCGCCTTTTTACAACAGGAAGCGATCATAATGACCTTCGGAAGCTCCAGTGGTACGAAGCTAGAAATTATGTTAAATGCTTAATGGTTGAATATTCATTGTATGAGACTCATTACTCATTATTAGTATCTTCTATTGGAAATTTTTATTTTGTTTAACGAATATGATATTCACAAATCACTCTATATGTAAGGCACATTAGAGATGAAAGCGCTTCTAGCATTATTGTGATTTCGTTTGGAATTGATCTAATAGCAAAATACATGAACTTGAAGCCACTTGCACATAGAAATAAGGTGGCAATTAGGATCCAGATCTTAAGGTAGACTAGAAAACTTGCAAATCTTGGATATGCCAGCTTAAAATGATTGTGTATTAATTGTTTGTATATATTGTACAGTCATTTTAGTCTATTGTTAACTCCCATGTGAGTCTACTTTATCAATATGCATAGAGACTATGATATATATAGCAATGATGGAAAAGATTAAATGTTTCTTGGCACAAATTGTCTTTGTTGATTTATATCATTGTTAGGTGAAAGGTCATTTAAGACCTCGAAATTTACAAGTTACTTATATATAGAGGATTTAATTTGTCATAATTTGATGCTATACAAATACATAGTAACTCTAATGAATTACATCGTGTGTGGATGATAAATAAGTAATGTTTAAGAAACAAATAAAGAACAATATTAGCGATTATCTTTTTTTTTGGACTTGTGTCTCATCTTATTAATGAGGACCACTCTCCTAATCGAAGGCATTAATAACTAATTTTCATAGGAAATAAGTCCTATGATTCAACATCCAGAGAATTAAAAAAATTAAAACATTTCCACCAAGAAGGGAACTTAACATATATAGGAATCATTAACCTTTCGAAAACTCACAATAAGAAAATGAGCATTAGCAAAGTAGTACTCCTTCTATATCGTATTACTAATTACGTGATACCTCCATTATAAAAAATAGTTTTAATTTACTTATCCAATTTCTAAAATTAAATGAATTTTACGTGGCTTAATATATATAATTAGTTTTTTTTTAAATTTATAAGCAAATTTCATTTATGTGCGAACTATTGTTTGTTCTAATTGAACTCCTGAACGCATGATAAAATGTTCTAATTAGACAATTTTGAATAAAGCTTTGGAAAATAAAAAGTTGTGTGAGTTCTCAATATTCTATTAGATAGTTAAGTTAACCACATAAAATATTTGGTCATCTTTAATTATACGCATTAACCTCAATTAGAAAACATCTGAATTCTTACAATCCATTAAGAAAAATATGTACAATTAAAAGAAATAATATATTTTATATAATTAACTTAACTAGAGTCTTAAAAATATACACTAAAGTTGATTCGAAAAACCTATACTTATTAAAATTCTTTATCATATATTGAGATGTTGAATAAAAACATGTCATAATTCGAGCTCGATGGACTACTCACCAACCACATAAGGGTATATTGATATATTGTAACACGAAATATGAACCTCAATTCACAAATAATGCTACCCACGTCGACTTTTCTCTTTTCCCCTCGCTCACCATTATATGATTGCATACATCCATCCACACACGTCCTTATCATGCATTCCTTTTTATATTCTTCTCTATAATAAATCTTGGCTCCTTTTTCTTTACTTCCTTTTCTTCTTAAATCTCTTTCTTTTTCAATTAAAAAAATAAATATGCCCACCATATCTGAAATCTCATCTTCCTGTTCTCCAAGTTCATGGCAATTAGAAGACGAACCTATAATTTCTTCTCAATTGAAAATTCAATTAGTTTCCAAGTCAGTATCAGAGAGACTGCTCTCTAAATTCTCCGATTTAACAGAATTTGGTTTTGATTACTCTAAAAGTGGATTATGGTCTCCTCCAATCGAAAGAAGCCACGTGTTCTCCGGCTCACCAACTGGCGAAATCCTTTCACACAGAGAAATGGCTGATAAATTGAATAAAGTATTGAAGAGACATCAGAGAAGAAGACGTTGCTTCAATGTATCAATCTTTTCCCCCCTCTTTTATAAAATTCACGTATTTTAAATAGTTCAGACGTATTTTTGATCCTTCTTTTTCTACTTTTAATTTTTATTTTTGTTGATTTTTTAATATGCAGGCGTGTTTATGTTCTCCGAAGAGATTCTGATCTCAAGCCACATTGAGAGACTAAGAAAATATGCAGGAAAGATCTTTAGTTTCTAATTATTAAGTATTATCCAATTCAAAATGTACATGTTTTTATGTAATTATTAATTAATTATATAGAGGAAGGGATAATTGCTTGATTTATTTTTGTATTTTCTTGGAAATGGGAATTACAATTCTCCATGAAAGCTTTAAAAAAAAGAACAAAAAGATAAAGCCAGAAAGAAGTGGGGGGATATTTAGGACCATTTTTAACGTATATTCCATGGTTTACTTTTATTTTTTCAATAGTATTAAATTAGCATATCAAGACAAACATATATTTTGTTTTATGTTTTATCTTTAATATTTGATTACTTATTCTTCAAATAAATTTCAAAATTGAACAAGTGCTGTTGTACTTGATAACTCCAATTCATGTCTAATGTCTTCTTAGCAAATTTCCAAAATTTTGCAGATAAAATCTCTTTTGCATTTGTTGAAAGACTCAAAAAGTTAAAAATAAGACAATCTTTATTTTGCCAATGGCTGTCATGTCTTAAAGAAATTAATTAAAAAAGAAGTTTAGTACTACTATGCAATCATTCGATTTCCAATTTACTTGTCCTAATTTTCAACTCAATTAACCTTGTTTTTTTCCTACTCATATAGTGTAGTGTCTTAATTTGACAACTCATGCTCGTGGGGCAACTCATGCATGTGATAACTGAGTCTACTTTTGAATTTTTTTTCTACTCAAAATTGTGATGTATGTCCTTTTTTTTTTCAATCTTTTTTCGTTTTTAACATATCAAAATTGGAGCGAAGAATGTTTATCACATAATTAACCCCTCTTATCTCAAAATTGTAGTGTCCAACCTCAAGCAAATTAATGAGTTTGAAACCTCAATGACATGAAATAAAAGACTAAATGGACCAAAGTTATGACATGATAAATAAAGACTAAATGGAAAGCTACATTATATTGACTGTAACGATTGTTAGGCTGATTCATTTAGTTGACCCTATTGCCTCGATAGTGCACTAAATAATTGTGTTAAAAGATAGATTTTCAAAACCTAATTGCCGACTTTAATCTATCTAGTTTTTTTTATTTCACGTCATTTAGATTCTGAGCTTCATATTAAACCTTTTTATCTATAATAGTACTATTACTTTTGTTTTGTTGGTATTCGAAACTTGTTTTTCAATCTCATCGAACGACCTTTTTTCAACTTAACTTTAAATACTATTTTTTTTTTCTGAGGCTCAACAAACGTACCTATTTAGTGATTTCATGTCAATTTATTTTGAGAGTTGTGATAAAATTCAGAAACTCTTTCTCCACTAAATTGTACATTTCACTTTTCTTTGAAAGGAAGAAAAAAGAGATCCCCTGTTTGTAAGGTAAACTGATCAGTGAAAAAAGTCACTAACAAAAAGACATATTTTTCTTACCTAGATTACGTAGCTCATAAAAGAGTTGTCTTTTTCTCACTCACAGCTTTGAATATTGAATTTATCACTGCCTCTGTGCATTCTCTAATTTTGTCTTCTACTTCACACAACTGCACTCATATCTAAAGACTAAAAGGTAATCTTTTTGTTCTTTTGGTGAGACAGGTAATTCTTGTTTCACTTTTTTCCTTGTACCTATAAAGGTTCAGATCGATTTTAAAGTTTATTAATTTGATTTATTGAATATTAATTTATAGATATGTTAAATCGTTATAAATAGAACAACTAAGATATTGACTTATCAATTTTGATTTATTGATTATGGATCGTTATCAATATTTTAATTTTATTAATTTCTGATATGGTGATATTAAAGTACATTGTGATCTTTTCCAAGTCTGAAGTATCTTTTATTATTATATTATTATAGAATGGCGTATGAATGAATTAAATTTTATTTTTCAATTTTTCTTATTTCCATTTTTGAAATACAATAATGTTTGTGTTGTGGTATAGAGCGCAATCAAGATTTCCTGGTCTAGAGCGCAAAAGGAGACAAAATTTAAATAAATAAACTCATGAAAAAAAAACATACAACGAATATACATTTTTTTGAAAATAAATAATTTACATATGTACCAGTTCTATACCATGCAATTTTCCAATTGTAGCTCCGCCTCTTCTCCATGAATACATTTTTTGGTTACTAGAAAATTACCACTTCTCAAAAAGTTACCATCATTATTTATTTATTTTTGTTCATTGTTTGACTTATTCAATTAATACAACATAATAATTGTATTTTATGACTTGCAATGAAATTTTAATTGTAAGAGTTTATATGGTTAAATATCTAATATGAAGGCAACACAATATCTATTCAAGCAAACATGTGAAATAGTAGTTCATTTTTATAGTTCAATAAGGTTCTGCAGATTTACTTAACTCAGAAAACATGATTTCGAAAAAGAAAAATGTGTCTCCAAATATAAATATATATTTGGAAAAGAAAAACGCATCTCATACATAAGAAAATACTATATAAGTAATTTTGGAGAGATCAAGCTTTCCGTTGAAATGAAACCACCCTTATTCATAAGACGTAGAGGCCATAGTCCAACTTGTCCATTTGATGTCATGAATACGATCCAACTTTCACCGTCTATGCAGCGGAGTAGAACTTCACCATTTTTTGGTATGGTTCAAAAAAGTCCAGTATCTTGTATAGTAATAAATTCGGTCCAAAATGCATGCCTTGATGCCATACTCTTTCATTAGCCATAATTTAAAATTGCCCCACCTCTGAAAAACAGAAGTGAAAAAACAAAGCATTCCTTGTAATACTGAAACATCAAACATAAGGCGACTTATTCCCAAATGCATTTGCTCAAGCAATGGTATCTTTGATACACCTCATTTGAAATATTAAATGAAATCATAAAATACTTTTCTGAAAAACCGAGCCAATGAAATGCTCCATGTACAAAGACCAAACAGCTCCTACCATTCAACAAATAGCCAATGCCACTGGAATATTCATCAATTTTATTCCAGGAGCCTTTTTTTAGTGAGAGAAGTTCACTAGAATATACTTTACTAAGATCATATCTGCCACATCAATCTTACCTTATAGTCATCAGTAGTTGAGTCATAACACATTCCGTATGTTAAAAGTCCCTTTGGTGGAAATTCTGGATTGGGAAGTACTATTGATTCTCTTGTGAAGGGGTTCGATAGTAAAAATATATATCTATCACCATAATTACTAACTCTCATAATAGACAAGCCATTGAAACAACAATAGATTTTGACATGCCATGGTTTAAAGTCTGAAGGCAAATCAAGTTTTTGTACAGACTCAACTAATTGAATTGACGATAAAGAAGAGCAATAGTAGGAAAGTACACCATCCTTAAGGTGCGGTCGACAACTAAGAAATTTCTGATAATTTTTGGGCATGATTTAGATGTTTCCTCGTAAAATAAAGGTCGGAGATTAATTTCTTCCAAGATTTTAAAATACATTTGAATCGAAGAAGAGACTGTACAGGTAACCTGTTAAGTATGTCCATAATTATTTCCTCTGGTAAGTGAATATCCATTTCCTAGATAAAACAGACAAGTGAATGTGTTGATATTTTCATAAAATGCAAGATCAAATATGAAAAAAGAAAGGTACATAGAGAGCAAAAGGTTTTCAAGTACAACATGTACACCATACCTTGATTTGGTCGAGAAGACCAACGATTGCTACGAGTGTTGTTTCAAATAAGGAATACTAGTTGAAATAGAGTTCTGCATTGATCTAGTGATTTTGCTTTTACTAGTAACTACTACTATTATTATTTGTAACTTAATTGAAGGACACAAAGAATCTCTAGTCCTAGTAAAAATAAAATTTGATTAAAAAAAGCAGGAGTTTGGGGTTCAAATATATAACTAAGTTTGTTCTATTCCTAAAAAAGGACAAATACATCCCTTTTTATTTCTTAGGGCTCATTTAGTAGCTGGTTAGAGTAATGCATGGATAAGTTATTAAAAAAATGCATAATTACACAAATATTCCTATCATATTTACTTATTCTCTCTCTAGTTTGAAATAATTATATATTATCTCACTAATTAATAATTTCGTATCAGATTTCAAGGCAGATGCATCTAGATATATGTATTTTTGCTACTAGATACATAGGGAGAGAGGCGATCGAGATACGAGGGAGCCGAGTGTGATGGGAGGAAGGCAAGCAAGAGAGCCTGTGTATCCGAAATACATGTGAATCGCACTAGATACACGTATCTGGGATACCAATCCCAGATACATTCTGAACATAGATATATAAGGAGAGAGACGACCAAGAGAGAAAGGAGAGAGGCGAGCAAGAGAGTTAGATAAATTGTCACTACTAAAAAAACTGTGAATACCGACCTATAAATACCGACCTCCGGAGGTCGGTATTCCTTGAAATACCGACCTAAAACCGACATCCCAGCTTAGGTCGGAAAAAGCTTGGTCGCTATTCAATACCGACCTCTGGAGGTCGCTATTCAATACCGACCTCTGGAGGTCGGTATTTACTGACCTCTCGAGGTCGGTTTTTATTTTATGTCGAAATATTCATTTTTTTAAATTCCGACCACTGGAGGTCGGTATTTTTATATTTGTAATGTTGAAATTTCGACCTCCGGAGGTCGGTATTTTTATTTTTGTATTTTTGAAATTCCGACCTCCGGAGGTCGGTATTTTTATTTTTGTAATGTTGAAATTCCGACCTCCGGAGGTCGGTATTTTTATTTTTGGAATGTTGAAATTCCGACCTCCGGAGGTCGGTATTTTTATTTTTGTAATGTTGAAATTCCGACCTCCGGAGGTCGGTATTTTTATTTTTGTAATGTTGAAATTCCGACCTCCGGAGGTCGGTATTTTTATTTTTGTAATATTGAAATTCCGACCTCCGGAGGTCGGTATTTTTATTTTTGTAATGTTGAAATTCCGACCTCCGGAGGTCGGTATTTTTATTTTTGTATTTTTGAAATTCCGACCTCCGGAGGTCGGTATTTTTATTTTTGTAATGTTGAAATTCCGACCTCCGGAGGTCGGTATTTTTATTTTTGTATTTTTGAAATTTCGACCTCCGGAGGTCGGTATTTTTGTTTTTTATTTTTGAAATTCCGACCTCCGGAGGTCGGTTTTTTGCTGCAAAACAGGCAGCAAATTGCTGCAATTTTTAGTTGCCCACTTGCATATTTATACCAAAACAACCCAAAGCCAAATAAGCTTCATCCAACCAAAACAAACCAAAGCCAAATAAAATTCATCCAACCAAAACAACCAAAGCCAAATAAACTTCATTCAACCAAAACAACACAATATTTTCAACATATACAAACTATTTCAAAATAAACTTCATCCAACTTCAAAATAAACTAAAATACGATCAAATTAAACAATTCTAAAAATATAGAAGTCTAAAATGTCAAATAGATACAACTACTCTTCATCACCCTCACTCTCCTTATCATTCTCATCACCCCTCCTGATCAGATCCATCACTGCTAGCCGGACATGGAGGAAGAATATTTCCTGATTCAAAAAGAAAAGTTAGTTGGGCCTGAAGCGCTGCATACCTCTTCATTAGGAGCTTCTTCTACATTTTCTCCTTGTTCAAAATCAGAATGCATCCCAAAAACATCATTAATCATATCTGACATTCTAGAACCTTGGAAATAATTATGCTCGGTAAATCTACTACTTTCACCGACAACAAAGTTATTAAACATAGTGTCACTTTCAACCTCACCATGGCTAGTCCAAACTGTATACCCTGGTTTGAATCCATTCATCACAAGATGCATAGCAACAGTCTCTGTTGTATGATATCTCACATTTTCACAATTAACACACGGACACCTAATCAATCTTGAATTTAAAAAATCATCAAGTGTCATTGCATGATTTATAAATCTAGTGACACCTTCTGCAAATTCTGGAATCATACCCGCTCGATCAGGATTGTTTCTATTATACATCCAACTACGATCAGGATTCATCTACACAAACAATAATGATAATTTTAATTCCATCAACTAAATAACATTTGAATTTATTTAAACAACTTAACCACTTTCTAAGTCTAACTAGTTTTGACATATTTATTTTAACTTATTTAAACAACTTAACAACTTTAACTAGTTTAGTTTTGACTTAATTCGAACAACTAAATCCACCAACTAAACCACAATATTTATTTTAACTTATTTAAACAAACTTAACTTTTTAACTTTAACTACATTAGTTTTGACTTAATTCCAACAACTAAATTCACTAACTAAACCGACATTATTTATTTTAACTTATTTAAACAACATAACAACTTTTGAACTTTAACTACATTAGTTTTGACTTAATTCCAACAACTAAATTCACTAACTAAACCGACATTATTTATTTTAACTTATATAAACAACATAACAACTTTAACTAGTTTAGTTTTGACTTAATACAACAACTAAATCCACCAACTAAATCACATTATTTATTTTAATTTATCTAAACAACTTAACAACTTTTTAACTTTAACTACATTAGTTTTGACTTAATTCCAACAACTAAATCCATCAACAAAACCACATTATTTAATTTAACTTATTTAAACAACTTAACAACTTTATAACTTTAACAACTTTTTAAAGCTAAGTGTCAACACTAGATGGACACAAATCGATCTTCCAAGAAAATCAATTTTGTCATCTATAGGATCAACTAGTGTTGATACTTATGCTTAACAAACACATTATTCCTAAATTAAAGCTTAATAGCAACACTAGATGGACACAAATCGATCTTGCAAGAAAATCAATTTTGTCATCAATAGGATCAACTAGTGTTGATATTTATGCTTAACAAATTTATTATTTCTAAATTTAAAGCTAAGTGTCAACACTAGATGGACACAAATCGATCTTGCAAGAAAATCAATTTTGTCATCAATAGGATCAACTAGTGTTGATACTTATGCTTAACAAACACATTATTCCTAAATTAAAGCTTAATAGCAACACTAGATGGACACAAATCGATCTTGCAAGAAAATCAATTTTGTCATCAATAGGATCAACTAGTGTTGATATTTATGCTTAACAAATATATTATTTCTAAATTTAAAGCTAAGTGTCAACACTAGATGGACACAAATCGATCTTGCAAGAAAATCAATTTTGTCATCAATAGGATCAACTAGTGTTGGTACTTATGCTTACCAAATATATTATTTCTAAATTTAAAGCTAAGTATCAATACTACATGGACACAAACACATTATTGAAAACAATTGTACTTGAACTTTAGAAATTTAGAAGCACCAACCTTATCTCCTTCTTTGATGAAAGAAGCAATATAGTCTTATATCAACTTTTTTAGATGTTGAGCTTCCTCAGTTGCCTAGCACGAAAAGTTCTAAAATTAGTTATATATAAACTTCAAATCCAAGAATATTAGTTATATATATATATATATATTCAAGTTTTAATAAGTTCAAGTTTTCAATTCAAGTTCATATCTAATTTCTAAAATTAATTAGTTATATATTCAAGCTAATTAGTTCCAAGTTCAAGTTCAAATTTCAAGTTCAAGTCTAAGTTCAACTTCAAATTTTAAGTTCATGTTCAAAGTTCAAGTTCAAGTTTAAGTTCAAGTTCTAATTTCAAGTTCAAGTTCAAATTCTAATTTCAAGTTCAAGTTCTAAGTTCAAGTTCAAGTTCTAATTTCAAATTCAAGTTCTAATTTCAAGTTCAAGTTCAAGTTCTAAGTTCAAGTTCAAGTTCTAAGTTCAAGTTCAAGTTCAAGTTCAAATTCTAAGTTCAAGTTCAAGTTCTAATTTCAAGTTCAAGTTCCAAGTTCAAGTTCAAGTTCAAGTTCTAAGTTTAACTTCAAATTCTAAGTTCAAGTTCAAGTTCTAAGTTCACGTTCAAATTCTAAGTTCAACTTCAAATTCTAATTAAGTTCATGACATTCAAACATTCATCTTCTACTCATAACACTTCAATTTCTAATTTCTAACTTCAAATTAACACTTTACTAACTAGTCCTAAAATCAAATCCAAAAAAATCTCAATTTAACCTCAAATTACATATTCTCAAGTTTAAACTAGTTCTAAAATATAAAAATGTTAATTCTTCACTAACTAACAATGCCCAATTTAAAAATGTCTAATTTCTTTTTAAAAAAACCTTAAAATACAAAATCTTCAATTATCTATACCTAACTAACAATAATCAAATCAAATTAACAATTGAATAACACAACCAACAAACAAAAACAATAATATACTAACAAACAATCAATTATAATTACTAGCATTAAAGCCAAGTATTAATACTAGATGGACACAAACACATTATTCAAAACAATTCTACTTGAACTTGAGAAATTTAGAAGCACCAACCTTATCTCCAACTTTGATGAAAGAAGCAAAATAGTCCTATATCAACTTTTTTACATGTTGAGCTTCCTCAGTTGCCTAGCACGAAAAGTTCTTAAATTAGTTAAATATAAACTTCATATCCAAGAATATTAGTTTATATATATATATATTCTCAAGTTTTAATAAGTTCAAGTTTCAATTCAAGTTCATATATAATTTCTAAACTTAATTAGTTATATATTCAAGCTAATTAGTTCCAAGTTCAAGTTATAATTTCAAGTTCATATTCCTAATTAAGTTTAATTTATAGTAAATTCAAGTTGTAATTCAAATCCCTAAAATTCTAAATTCAAACTAGCTAGCTAGTGTCCCAACTTCAAACTATTAAATTAGTCCTAAAATATCAAATATAATTCAAACTATTAGTCCTAAATTCCAAATTCAAATTAGTCTTAAAATCACAAATTGAAAGTACTCCTAGAATTCAAAAATCAAACTATAGTGCTAAAATCCCAAATTCAAACTATTAGTATTCCTAAAATCTCAATAATAATTCAAACTAGTCCTAAATTCAAAATTCAAACTAATCTTAAAATCACAAATTCAAACTAGCCCTAAAATCTCAAAATCTAACTAGTACTAAAATCCTAAATTCAAATTAGCTAGCTATTCCTAATCCCAAATTCAAACTATTAGTCCTAAATTCTCAATAATAATTCAAACTAACTCAAATAATACCCAAGTTCAAACAACTCCTTAAATACCCTAATTCAATCTAATCTTACAATTCCAAAATCAAACTAATTAACTTAAGAAATACTGAATTTCAAACAAATCCTAAGATACCCTAATTCAAACTAACCCTAACATTAAAATTTTCAATTCACAATCAACAAACACAAACTAACAATCAAATAATACCTAATTCAAACTAACAATCAAAAACCCTAAATCATTCACTTACTAACTAACAATCAATCAATAAAACTAAGTATATTAGTACTCTAATTTTGAGATACTTCAACTAAATAGAAACAAAAGTAATCTATTATGGAGGTTCTAAAAATTCACCTTCACTAAGAAGGTCGGGGATGGAGGTGCTGGTCGAGATGGAGGCGGCGCCGGTCGGAATGGAGGCGGCGCCGGTCGTGATGGAGGCGCGCGACCTCCTGCTGGCCGCGACGTCCTCTGCTGCTGCGGCGTCCTCTGCTGCTGCGACGTCCTCTGCTGCTGCGAAGGTGGGTGGCTGCGGTCGGGGAAGGCGGCGTGACGCCGGTGTGGCGTGGCGCCGGTCGGGGATGGGTGGGGATCGGCGCGATGGGGGTGGGTCGGGTGGATCTGAAGTGGGGGAGTGAAAGTGAACTTAGGTTTTTGAGAGTTAGTGTTTAGGATTAAAACTTATATTGTCATTCTTTTTTAAAGAGAATTCTTTAATTTACCGACCTCGGGATGTCGATATTTTTAAAAATAATTATCTATATTTAAAAATATTTAATAAATACTGGCATCATGAAGTCGATATTATTTAAATAAAATAATAATTTAAATATATCGACCTCTTTAGGTTGGTATTTATTAATTAATTTTACTATAAATTCACCTCTAAAGGTTGATTTTATATATATATATAATTTAATTACATATCAACAGAAGTTTAATTTAATAAATTTAAATATTTATGTATATATATATGTATATATGTATACATATATATATACATATATGTATATATATAACTACATATCAACAGAAGTTTAATTTAATAAATTTAAATATATATGTATATATATAACTACATATCAATAGAAGTTTAATTTAATAAATTTAAATATATATATATATATATATATATATATATATATATATATGTATATATAAACTCACCTCTTGAGGTTGATTTTATTAATTAAACATATAAATTATATATATATAAAATTTAACTACACATCAACAGAAGTTTAATTTATTAAATTACATATGTATATATATATATATATAAATTTATTAAATTAAACTTCTGTTGATATTTAGTTAAATAATATATATATATATAGAGAGAGAGATGTATGTATATGTATATCATATATATAGATGTATACATATATATATGTATATGTATACATCTATATATATATGTATACATCTATATACATCTATATATATATATATATATATACATACATCTCTCTCTATATATATATATATATTATTTAACTACATATCAACAGAAATTTAATTTAATAATTTTTTTTTTATATATATATATATAGATATATACATATACATATATATGTATACAACTATATATATAATTATTTTAATATAAACTCACCTCTTGAGGTTGATTTTATTAATTAAACATATATAATTTAACTACACATCAACATATAATATATGTATATGTATACATACATATATATACATATATGTATGTGTGTGTATATATATATATATATATATATGTAAATTTATTAAATTAAACTTCTGTTGATGTGTCGTGAAATTTTATATATATATATATATACACACACACACATACATATATATATACATAATTATTTTAATATAAACTCACCTCTTGAGGTTGATTTTATTAATTAAACATATATATATATATATATATCACATTAAATTTTAAGAACACAAAATAGTCCTCCGGAAAACAATTTAAAAAAAATTAAATCAAAAGAGAAAATAATACCGACATCAAGAGGTCGGTTTTTATTGTAATTCATTTTCTGGGAAAAATTCCGACTTCTTGAGGTCGGAATTTGGTTTACCCGGAAACCGCAAACCGACCTCCGGATGTCGCTTTTAAAAGTAATTAGATGAAATAAAAATACCGACCTCCGGATGTCGCTTTAATTAATAGTCGAAATAAAAATACCGACCTCATGAGGTCGGTATTTTAATTACATACTATTTAATTTTTACCGACATTCGGAAGTCGGTATTATGAAATATTTAATTGAGAAAAAATTCCGACCTCAGGAGGTCGGAATTTTTAATGAATTACAATAAAAACCGACCTCTTGATGTCGGTATTATTTTCTCAAATAAATATAAAAAATACCGACCTCATGAGGTCGGTATTTTATATTAATTTATTTTTACTATTTAATTTTCCCAACATACGGAAGTTGGTATTATAATTTTTTTTGTTTTTTATTTTACACAAAACCTATTGAGAAAAAATAAAATATTGTTATTTATTTATTTTTTTAATACCGATATCAAGAGGTCGGTTTTTATTGTAATTCATTTTTTCCGAGAAAATTTCCGACCTCCAGAGGTTGGAATTTGGTTTTCCCGCTTTCCGCAAACCGACCTCCGGATGTCATTTTTAAAAGTAATTAGATGAAATAAAAATACCGACCTCCGGATGTCGCTTTAATTAATAGTAATTAGATGAAATAAAAATACCGACCTCATGAGGTCGGTATTTTAATTACATACTACCGACATTCGGAAGTCGGAATTATAAAATATTTAATTGAGAAAAAATTCCGACCTCCTGAGGTCGGAATTTTTAATGAATTACAATAAAAACCGACCTCTTGATGTCGGTATTATTTTCTCAATTAAATATAAAATATACCGACCTCTTGAGGTCGGTATTTTTATTGTAATTCATTTTTTCCGGGAAAAATTCCGACCTCCGGAGGTCGGAATTTGGTTTTCCCTCTTTATTTTGAATAAAAACCGACTACTTGTAAATACCGACCTTCGGAGGTCGGAAATTACCGACCTCCATTTGAGGTCGGAAATTTTTAGGTCGGTATTCACTGTTTTTTTAGTAGTGTGTGAATCCACTTGGATAAAATGTATGTGGAAGAAATTATACCGAAGTTTGATTTTATGTATTCGAGATACATGTATATGAGATCGAAGTAATTTAAAAAATTCACGAGAAGATATGTAATTAGATCCTAAACTAGTGAGATTTGTGTTGTTTGCCCGAGTTATTCATGTAGTATTAGTTATTCCACATTCTATCCTATATAAAATACTACATAGATTCTCTCATAAGTTATACATGTATTAGTTATGCGAGTTTTTAAATTGTCTACTGAACGTTATATAATTTTATACATAAATAGTTTATTTCCTATCTAACTATCAAATATCGAATCATATAAAAATTAATACATAAATAACTTATTTCTTGAGCTATCAAACGAGCCCTTAGTAATTTCAACTTTCTTCATAAACTCATATGTATTAATCGTTTATTTTATTAAGAAGTTGAAAATTATAATTCAGTAAATTTCTTGTCTTCTAAGGTTTCTGTCTTGGGGGGAAATTATTAGTTAAACTTCACAATTTTAAACTATGTCACATAAAAATTAAGAAATTCAGGATATCACATGAAAAAAAAAATCAATTTAATGCAAAAGTTAATTAATAGCAGTAAGGGTGAAAGAACTCACCCAATCAACATCCATCTGCTTCGTATTCTTCTTCGACGGCTTCATAACTCTCTTCCCTGTCTTTAGGGTTTTTGGTTAGGCTTATTTTAAGTTTTTATTTTATTTTTTATGATATAAAAAATTCTTTTAATTATTTATTTTTACTGGTATAATTTTGAAGTTTTATTTTGAGGTGTAATTTAAATTTTTAAGTTGTATGTTTTGCTCATAAACATAAAAATTTTATACTTATTCTTTAAAAAAGAAACTACAATATTTATTGATTGAACTTTAGTTCAATACAAAAGTAAAATTGAACATGAGTAGTAGTACTGTACTATATTTACTGAGCCATTTTTTTTATCAATAGCATTAGTAATAATATGATCTTGTTCATATTTCGTGATATTTCATCACTTCATTGGTATTATTACAAAAAGTTATGTAGATATAAAATGGTAGATTTTGTTTTTTCTTTCAAATATAAACTTGTAGATCAATTTTTGTATTTGAAAAAAATGTGAAATTATGATTTGAAATTTCAAATCAAACTTTTCGACAAATTTGAGATTTTCTCATCAGATAAAATTGCAGTCCATATGTTGATTTTATCTCATAATTTCAAATCACAACTTAACAGTCTATGTTCACCAAAGACATGTCTTATGTATGATATTGCAAAAGAAGTTATTGCAAGAAGGAAAGACTAATTTGAAAAACGGAGAATTGTGAATGATAATATATCATTAAAGATCATTACATTACATTTTACAAAAACCTTATTTGGAACGACCACGTATGTTCATCTCCTTTAGAACATATTTAATTTATATTCTTTGTATTACATAACATAATTAAAGATAAAATTAATTCCACGGTACATAATACCATTTCACAAGTCTTTTTGTATTAATAACAAAAACAAATTCAAAGTTTTCAATTAACACTTCTTAGGCAAAGGCGTCTGCCTCCAATCGTCAGAGATACCTTCTTTTTTTAGCTACTAGTTGAGATTTACCACTTCTCTCAAAAATTTCAATTTTATTTTTGTTATTGTTTGACGTTAGCCTCCTTTTCCTCTCTTTGTGAAGGATAAGTTTTTAACCTTGTGTTGTATTCGGAGGTTAGGCCAAGTCCACCTTTATGTATTAGTCTCGTGATATATATATATATATATATATATATAACACCTCAGATAACCTGAGATAAATTTATATATTCTTTTAAAAAAAATTAATAAAGATCATGAGTTTTTTAACATATGTAAAATAAAAATTGAAGACATAATTAACAATTTCGTTATAAATTTAACGGAGAGAAACCTCACATACCCAAACTTCAACCCTTGTTCTTGCTTTTCTTTTCCATAATCAAAAATCAATTTGTTAGTATCTAGTTTGAAAGTGAGTTATATGTAGGGGGTGTAAAAAAATTGGATCAAAAGAATGCTATTGATTTATTGCTATTGAATTATAGTTTGTGACTAAAAGTCTTCTTTTGTCACGTTCCTGTTCAAATAGTTGTTGCACTTATAAATATAAATGACGTGGATGTTATATTGGATGTGAGGACCAAGCATATCGAGATTGACTATTATTTTATTAGAGACAAGCTCAAGGTTAAGGTTGGACCTTAGTTGCTAATACAATCTACCAAGCAAGCCCTAAGTTTGTTATAACCATTGAGAGTTTTACTATTGACAATGTTAGGAAGATATTTTAGGAGATGCAACTATATATAGATTAATGATTGTACACTGGTGAATAAAGTCGTTTTCTTTGTTTCTACTTGCTTAAGTCCATTAATGGATTCCTGTAGTTTTTCATATTCCATTTCAATATTTTCATCTCATTTTTTTTGCTTGAAACGATTCTTTTTGCTTGCTCTAAGAAATGATGGAGCAAACTGGTTCTACTTCAATTAAAGATGATTCTTCTCCGCCTTGTTCCCTATTCTGCAACAAATTCATATCCGCATTGTGACGGAAGTACATTTCTTTGATCCGTTTGACACTTGAGCGTTTCTTCGGTTACCTTATAAATTAGTCAACTGTGAAAACGATATGAATATCTGAATTTGAATTGCAAACGGGTTAAATTTTTTATTTCCCAAAGATCTGATTTTTTCATGAATATTGTTTTGCGATGTTTGGATATAGGCTACAACGCCCCGTTAGAGAGCTATTGATCAATAATCTCTGCATCCCTATGTATAATATCAAAGCGTGCAATAACCCTGGCCGGCGGAGTAGCACGAAGCTTCCGATTCAATCGGGGTGTAAAAATAGAAAATTAAACATATGTATGAAATAATGTTGACCTATTTTTATTTTGAAATTAATGGTGAAAATAGAAATTTTAAAATTGATGCATGAGCAATATAATAGGTATCGTAAAACCACAAAATTTATAAAAGAGATCTTACGTTTATTTAATAATTTTTTATATATATATTTATTCTCATAACTTCTTAAAATATATAGTAGCTAAATATGATTTGATAAATAACTTCTTCTTTGTTTCAATTCACAGTATAACATTTCTTGTAATGTTTCATAAGACATGAATAGATATTTATAAATTATTGTATGTTACATAATACAACAAATGTTTATATTTTAGATAAGTTCTTATTGATTATAGCGTTGAAATTCTTTTTCAATTGAATTAATTGTTACATAAACTATCAAAATTATTCTAAAAGTTTTTAAAAATAGAATTAGACTGTGAGTATACCAAATAAATTTTCATTTTTTGCTTCTATAATATTTCATAATACATTTAATTACAAAAAATAGATTTAAATCATCATCATTATAGGGATTGTTATACTTTAGAAGACATTCAAAGTAGAATCTCTTTTTATATTTAATTATTAAAGATAATCTAATTAGTTTTGAGCTTGAAATGTCTAAAAAGACCTCTCAAAGAATTGAACAGTCTTATAAAGTCAATGTTAAAGCATGACTGATTTAAATTGAGATCAATTACACGAATTAAAAAGTAGAAACGAATTCTACAAATTTTGATTGCCTACAATTTTTGTTTATAACTAATCAATCATATTTTAAAAAAATAATAAAATTTAAAAAATATATGCATAATAATTAATAAAAAAATTAACCGTAAATATCTAGAAGTCTTATTTTGGAGCCCTAAAGTCATTGTTTTAGTGGCTTTAGGCTTAAGTCGCTCTTGTGATACATAGGTTGTTAATGTCTTTGATTAACCGTAAATATCTACAATGTAAATTCTGTTAGGCAATAGAAAACTAACGATAAAATATACTAAATTCTTGTTATAGTCAACCATTTCTAGCCATAGATCGAGCTGCTGGACCAGAATTAGGATGAAGCCTTAATTACTGTTTGGATTGACTTGTTATTTTTAATCTATAAATCAAAAGTCATAAGTTAAAATTCTTAATTTATAACTTTTAACTTATTTTTAATATTTTAGCTTAAAATCAAAATATTTTAAAGCACTTTCTTCACTTACCCAAACTCTCTAAAAATAATAATTAAAAGCTATTTTAGCTCAAAAAACACTTTTAAAATAAGTCAATCCAGACGGGTTGTCTTTTCTACTTTAGATGTAAACACAATCTTTTGGTAATATAGGGGATTTTAGAACTCGCATTGACAAATTGTAATCTTTATGTTTATAATTAGTGAGATTTTCATATTTGTATGAAAAATTACAACATAAAAATGAACCATGAACATTAGTTGACAAATTGCATCTTGAGAATAATTGAGATTTTGAGACAACTAGAAATAAAAGTATAAAACTAAATCCTAAGTCAATAATTTTATATACCAAATATGTATAAATATAATTTATTTATTTTCTATTAGATCATCGATTAACCCTTTAGGAAAAAATCTCAACCCATTAAAAACTGATAATTCGATAATTATTTACCATAAAACAAATATAATTTATGTATGGTGTCATTTAGGAATACAATATTTTTCTTTCGGAATATTTACTTCCAAGTTGCAATTAACTTTTAGCTCACAGGCATAGATAGCCCTTTTACTTGCCACAAGAAAATAGAGCATCATCTTTGTTAAAAGTTTTAATTAAATTTTTTTTTTTACTTCCTTATGATCATTATTTTAATTTTATTAATTTCTGGTATGGTGATATTGAAGTACATTGTGATCCTTTCCAAGTCTGAAGTATCTATCTTGTAAAAAACTTATCTGCATCGGATGTATACATCAAATTAATGTAATTTTTATTATTACGTGATTAATGAAGTAAAACACATGTTAATTAATTATGATTAAGTAAAATTGAAACTATAAATAATTTAAACACATGACATGTATGTATTGATTTGATGTATACACCCGATGCTGATAAGTTTTACCTATCTTTCATTATTATATTATTATAGAATGGCGTATGAATGAATTAAATTTTATTTCCAACTTTTCTTATTTCCATTTTTTAAATACAATAATGATTTGTGCTGTGGTGTAGAGCGCAATCAAGATTTCCTCTAAAGGAGACAAAATTTAAATAAATAAATTCATGAAAAATTCAAGAGACTTAAGCATACAATGAATATACATTTTTTAAAAATAAATAATTTACATATCTACCAGTTCTACACCATGCAAATTTTCCACTTCTCCATGAATACCTTTTTTGGTTACTAGAAAATTACCACTTCTTTCAAAAAGTTACCATCAATATTTATTTATTTTTGTTCATTGTTTGACCTTTTAAATTTATACAACACAATAATTGTATTTTATGAGTTGCGATGAAATTTTAACTGTAAGAGTTTATATGGTAAAATATATAATATGAAGGCAACAATATCTATTCAAGAAAACATGTGAAATAGTAGTTTATTTTTATAGTTCAATAAGGTTCTGCCTAGTTCAATTGAACAGCAAGTGTTAATTGTTACCTTAAGATTTACTCAACTCAAAAAACATGATCTCGAAAAAAAAAATGTGTCACGAAATGTAAATATATATTTGGAATAGAAAAACGCATCTCATACATAAGCAAATACTATACAAGTAATTTTGGAGAGATCAAATTTTCCGTTGAAATGAAGCCACCCATAGTCATACAACGTTGAGGCCATAATCCAACTTGTCCATTTGATGTCATGAATACGATCCAACTTTCACCGTCTATGCAGCAGAGCAGAACTTCACCTTTTTTTGATATGGTAGAAATATGTCTAGAACCTTGTACAGTAATTAATTTGATCCAAGATGCCTCGACGCCATAGTCTTTCATTTGCCATAATATAAAATCGCCCCACCAATAAATATCATTAGAGAAAACACAAAGCATTCCTTCCAATACTGAAACATCAAACATAAGGTTACTTACTCGCAAAAGCATTTGCTCAGACAATGGTATCTCTCCATACACCTCATTTGAAATATTAAATGAAATCATAAAATTCTTTTCTGAAAAACCGATCCAATGAAATGCTCCATGTACAAAGGCCAAACAGCTCCTACCATTAAACAAATAGAAAATGCCACTGGAATATTCATCAATTTTACTCCAGGAGCCTTTTTTTAGTGAGAGAAGTTCAATAGATACGTTACAATCATAATTTCCGTCCAAACCAATCTTAAGGACCTTATAGTCATTTGTAGTTGAGTCATATCCCATCCCGCATACAAAATTTCTCTTTGGTGGAAATTTTGGATTGGGAAGTAATACCGATTCTCATGTGAAGGGGTTCCATAGAAAAAATATGATATCTCTTTCATTATAATTACTAACTCCCATAATAGACAAGCCATCGAAACAACAATAGATTTTGACATGCCATGGTTTAAAATCTGATGGGTAATCAAGTTTTTGTACAGACTCAATTAGTTGAATTGACGATAAAGAAGAGCAATAGTAGGAAACCACACCATCCTCAGGGTCAGGGAACCGACGACAACTAATAAATTTCTGGGAATTTTGATTAGTCTTGGCATGATTGAGATGCTTCCTCGTAAAATAAGGTTCGACGATTAATTTCTTCCAAGATTTTGAAACACATTTGAATCGAAGAAGAGACTGTACAGGTAACCTACTAAGTATGTCCATAATTATTTCCTCTGGTAAGTGAATATCCATTTCCTAGATAAGACAGGCAAGTGAAGGTGTTAATATTTTCAAAAAATGCAAAAGATCATATATGAAAAAAGAAAGGTACATATATAGAGAGCAAAAGGTTTTTAAGTACATGGACATTGTACACCATACCTTGATTTGGTCGAGAAGACCAACGATTGCTACGAGTGTTGTTTCAAATAAGGAATATTAGTGGTAATGAATCAAGAACCGCAGAATGAAAACTTGAACAAGAATCCAAACTTGAGTTCCATAATTATCAAACTCTTTTAAGAAAAGAAAGCAAATAAAAGAAGACCTTTTTTTTTGGTTTGTATGTGTATTCTTGTGATGAGTGATTTTGATTATTGATACGTAGGGTATATATAGGCATCTAGTTGATAGAAATTAGTATTAATGTAGGATTAGATTTTTAGAATTTGGTAATTTTAGAATTATTTTTTTGAGTTGGATTTAAAATAGGAAATAAGGTTTTATGAGGTTTGGAATTAGTTTTAACAAAGATATTCTAAAGAGATTAGGAAGATTTTTTCCTCTTTTTTTTTTTTTTATCTTTTCTTTCTCTTTCCCTGTACGTGTTTTCTTTCTTTTTTTTTTTTTTTTCTTATTGTGTATGTTTCTTTCTTTTCTTCTTTTTTTTGTATTTTTTTCTTTAAAAAATATTAAATATCAATTAAAAAGTATTAAATGATTATAATATTTAAGTGAAAAAACATATAATTTTATTTTTTTTGAATTTTCTTTCTTTTATAATAAAAAAATAATATTAAAACCTAACTTTCAATTTATTTTATTAAATAATACAACTCAATTATTGTATTTTTAATTATATGAATCTATATGGTAAAATATCTAATATGAAGACAACATAATCTCTTTTCAAGAAAAAATGTGAAATAGTAGTCCATTTTTATAGTTCAATAAGTAAGGTTCTGCATTAGGATTTACTCAACTCAGAAAACATGAAATAACATGATTTTGAAAAGAAACACGCATCTCATACATAAACAAATACTATATAAGTAATTTTGGAGAGATCAAACTTTCCATTCAAATAAGTTACCCTTAGTCATACAACGTTGAGACCATAATCCAACTGGTCCATTTGATTTTATGAATACGACCCAACTTTCACCGTCTATGCAGCGAGCAGAGCAAAACTTCACCATTTTTTGGTATGGCTAAGAAAAGTCTAGAATCTTGTATAGCAATTAATTCGGTTCAAAGACACTATAGTCTTTCATTATCCATAACTTAAAATCCCCCCCACCCTCCGAATATAGTAGGAGAGAAACACAAAACATTCCTTTCTAACACTAAAACATCAAACATAATTCCCAACTGCATTTGCTGCCGAGGCAATGGCATCTCTTCATATGAAATACTAAATGAAATACTTTTGTGAAGACCAATCGATTTTATATTATGAATTCAAAAATTCAGAAAACAGCCGATGTTTGTTCTACATCATCACAAGATGTTGATCAATTTGATCCACCTGACATGGCTAATATTTCTGATCAACTGGAGGAAAAGTTGAAGATTCTACGGGTTAAAGTGAAAAAAAATGAAAATCCAATCTGCCCCTGCTACTGATGATAATGAAGGACACCCAGAGGCTTCTAGCCAAGAACATGTACAGGTGGAGTCTGAACATGAAGACTTACTCGATGTTGGAGGTCGATATAGCTTGCTCCTAATACTAGGCAATTGCCATTTGTTCAGTAGAAAGAGACGTCTAGGGAGATTGGAATAGAGTTGAGTGATGGGCATCTGGTGAGAATAAGAAGCCAGTTTTGTGGTGAAATTAGACAAGCTATATTGAGCAAAAACAGTCAGGTGAGCTAGTCTTAAGAATTAATACTAATGTGAGGTTTTTTTATTGAAAGAATTTTATAACATATTCATCATGTCCCAACAATAATTATGGAAGAAACTGCCATTATATCCATATGGCCTCTTTGATTTCATCCACGATTCTTCAGTAATCAAAGAGGGTATGCTATCAAGAATTGTAGAATTACAGACAGGATTACGGAGGTTGAAAATTTTCTCAAAGTGTTTCAGAGCAGCCTTAGCTACTTTATCCTCCTTCTGAATCCATCTACCCCTATTGTTCTTGATTCTTAACATCTCAAGTCTTCTTTTGTTGTCCCTCATAATACTGTCAAACACATTTAAATCAAACAAGAGACTGTGCTGCTGGACCAGAATTAGATGAAGCCTTAATTAAGGTTTGGATTGACTTTTTATTTTTAATTTATAAGTCAAAAGTTATAAGTTAAAATTCTTAATTTATAACTTTTGGCTTAATTTTAGCTTAAAATTAAGTATTTAAAGCACTTTCTTCACTTACCCAAACTTGCTAAAAATAATACTTAAAGGCTATTTTAGCTCAAAAAACACTTTTAAAATAAATCAATCCAGACGGGTTGTCTTTTCTACTTTTGATGTAAACACAATCTTTTGGTAATATAGGGGATTTGATAACTCGCATTGACATTGTATATGAAAAATTACAACATAAAAAATCTACATTGTATGTTAAAACAAAACTTCAACTTTTAAACAGAAGTTATAGCATCAGCGCTTGACACAGTAGATAATACGTGGTAAATAAGATGTCAACATATTTATGGTAGTTGGTAGACATTCTATTATTTATTTCAATATGAGACTGAACTTATGCCAGCTAAAAATATGTACAAAAAACACACCTCTCTTCTGCCTTTTGGACCATGAAGATCAGATTACCTTAGTTTCTTACTTTTAGGGGGAGTTGGGGATGATACATACAACACACCTCATCTGAGTTTTAATTTCTAGGTTCAGGTCACAAAACCCCAAAGCACGACCTTCTTCTGTTAATAATGTCGTTGCAGCTTGTAAACATTGTAATCTGCTAACATATGCATAGCAATATCAACTAGTGAACAACAGGTGCAGCTAAACCAAACAAATAAACCGTTACGTTGAAATGTGCTTTTGGAAAAATGAAACAAGTCTCATATGCTTAGATAAGTAACATACCATGCTAGGTCATTATACAGAGATAGGTGTTTTCTCTAGGCTTTCTTTCCCAGTGATGCCATCTTTCAGAGTCTTGAAGTATTCATTGTAATCTTTCTCCGGAGGAGGGTTTTCTGGATCCACTGTGTACGGCTCACTAAATGGAATGACACTTTTAACCTGACCACAGGAAATTGTGATTTCTTAATTAGTAACTTAGTACATACATACCTATTCCTATATATATGTATTTGTCCATTTTCCTTCTTTTTCCCCATGAAAAAGCAGGAAAATAGGTAGATCAGATCCTTCAATAATCAATTGATATAGATCACTATATAGTTGTTTGCGAACCTAAAACCATGGTGAGGACTTCAAACACATTGCAGGAAATTGTCTTTACTTTCACGGAACCTATTTCTATCAATTTGCAGCCACAGACGCAGTATCCGAAGAAGAAGATAGAATGGACTATGCAAGAATCTAATGAAATTCTCATAGCAGTAAAAATTAATTGGAGTTAATAGTATAACATGAAGTTATATGTACACAGTTCTGAAGATTGCTACTATTTGTCAGTGCTTCCAGACCCTTTAAAAAATTTATCTGCCTCCTATCCAAATAGATTTAGATGCATGAGTTTGAAAAGCTGAAAATCCAAAAACTGTGTCTAAATTAATGGCTATCCAGACAAAGATACCTTAAAAATAGAATATGCATATACCTTTATCCACCTAGCCAATGGATCTAACATTAGAGGCAATACAAGCACAAGATGCAATAAGTGTGGTTTAAAGCTACTCAGGATCAAGAGAGTAGTCATATAACACGTTTCTCGTCAGACAAATATAACTTTGCAGAGAGTAAGGGAACATCAGGAAAAAACACATATTTGTCATATTGTAAGGAAAAGCACCACCTCAAATGTCTTGTCACATGCATAGGGACTTTTCAGAGCTGCCACACATATTCGAGCAACTTCTTCACGGGATATCTTCCCCTGTACATACCAGATACAAATGTTCGCATGAGAAATTAGAAAGAAAGCTCAACGCCATCAACATTATGCAAAGTGATCTTCAGCTAGACTTTATGGAGGACATAAAAAGAATTATACAGACTCCACAAGACTTCATAAATAAGAAAACAACTCTCTAATTCTGAGCAAATACCGTGAAATTATACAAGGCTCCACAAGGCTTTATAAATCAGAAGATAAATTTCTAATTTCTGAGCAAATACCGTGATATTGTCGCCTTGATCGAAAATGAGATCAGCTCCTGCAGGCTCCTCAGTTAAGGCACAAGGCCTGACTATTGTATATGGTATCCCAGATTCTCGAATCTCATCCTCCCCCTGGCACGAAAGTTTATCTGTGTGAGAATAGGGATCTCAAATAGTAAAACACTCAAGATAGAAAGAGCTCAACGTCCTTTTTCCAGTCGATACTAATAACAGAATGCTCATTGTAAACCAAGATGTAAGCTGTTATCAAATGGAACGTATAGGTAGCAACGCATGCCAAGAAGAAGACTACTATCTCCTACATATTTCAGAGAAAGGTAATTGCAAAGGATCCTATCTCCTACTTAATTATAACTATTATCTACTTTGTATATGGTCAAAAATTTTACGACAACCTCCAACAAGGTTAACACTTGACAAAAGCACCAGCTTAGCATGTATGCAACTTTGGTTAACTTAGGAAATGTTGCAAGCTAACCATTTATGTTCAATAGATGACAAAATCTCTCTTAATGAGTCCTGGCCGCTGCAATGGGAACATCATCGATCCATCTCAATGACCATTTATCATTTTTAAATAATAAGACATTTTACTTAAAACATCACAATCCCATTTTACTATACTCCACTGCAGGGTCTAGATTTGGGACTTCATCCAGACCATTATAAGCATTTCTTTTGGTGGATAAGTATCCTAACCATTAATCATTTAACAAGGCATTTATCCTCGTTGTGAAAGATGTAGGAAAACTCAAGGTACAAACCTTTAACTTGAATGTCAGGATGAAGCCCAATTCCTTGTTCAATCGCACAGCTGGAGGCTGTTTGCTTAAATCAATTCCTGGTCTTTCTGGTCTAGTTACACCAGCAGAACTCACATGTACAAACCTGCAGAACAGTAGAGTTAGTACAAAACCCAAAAATAAAGGAAGAATGCTGCACCAATTCAAGTTTAAATACAAACCAAAAAATCAAGCAAGAAAAATTCACTGCTTCAAGTTTAAACCAACAATATAAAAGTTGGATCAAGAATCCAACCTGGGAGTAATGGGATCTTTAAGATAAGCTTGAATGCATGATACAGGAAGTTCAAAGGGACCTTCTTTGAATGTTGGATTCAGTTTACCATCAGATTCGAATTTGCTGAACATAAGCTGCAAATTTCCAGAAGAAAAAAAAAAGTAAAAATGCAGAAAGCTGGGAAAGAGAATGCAAAGATGAACAACTGATATAAGATACCTGTAATGATGTGATTTGACTGGGGTCAAAAGGCGATGCATCTAGTACGGTTCGTGCACGGAATATAGGCCTCAAAGAAGAAAAAGGCAAACGAACCTGGAAATGATGCGCTTAGGATAAAATTTAGATATGAGGAAAGTTGGAAAGTTGCTGAAATTCACAAGAAACTAACCGATTGCCAACCCTCAACGGTATCAAAGATTGATGTATAACCCACAGTATCCCAATCACTGCTAGTGCGAACAATAAGCTTATAACGACGGCCATCACCTTTAAGGCGCAACTCTAATCCATCATAAGCAGAAAGGTCTTCGGGTTCAGAAAAGTTCTGCAACACACGGACAAGGAAATCAAAAAGAAATAACTATCTTTCCCTGATCATATTGTGATTGAGGCAAATGTACAGTTAGCTCTTGGCTAAGCTGCTACTCGAGCTTCACTCATGAAAATTACATCCCACATGCAACTGTAATTTTGTGTAAAATCACCGGCCATACTCCCATAATGAAAACTCTTACTGGTTAAGTCACTTTTTAGGAAATATAATTTAGCTTATTCTTGGATAACACCATGCTAATTGGGGCGAAAATAGGAAAGGTGTAAGGAGGGTAGAATCATCTTCCATGTTTGATAAAGAAGTAACAGATAGCGGGAGGCTGGATACCCTTCTTGTTGGATATTTCTAGCACCTCTAATATGGGTAGTTAGGAGTGATCATATTTTTCTTTCATTTCCCTACACTGAATAATAAAAAGTGAATGATGAATACTCCAACTAAGGAGGTAAGTCAATGAATGTCTCTCAAGTCGACATGTTGAATTTTAGTCAAATATTATGCTGTCTGCAGAATATAACAGCTGAAATGTTTTTTCATTCTCAAATAACAAGGATTGTAACAGGCTAAACATAAATATTAAATACACGTACAAGGTATGGTAAAGGATCAGGTTATTGCTTATGAGCTTGATTCCAGTATGATTAAAGACAAAATTATAAACAAAAAAAGAGCGACAATAATGTTCGGGGTTAACGATACATAAACACATCCAAACAACATGAAAAGTTAAGCCTCAGGCATGTCAAACAACATGATTCAGCCTTCAACAACTTCATAACCAAACATGAAGTAGAAAGCGAGAAAAACAAAGCAGAAAACCAGCTTAATGATTTTTTATCTTTTTACCTTTGTCCTAATACTGGCAAACCCCCCGTTGTTAGCAGTGGTAACAATACCTGACCAAACACGAAACAGAGTTAAATTGATTATTTAAGAATTAGAGATCACCACGAACCAACAGACTACTAACAAAGTATCACCCGGAACATTGTATCTATGAAGAAGGGTAACCTTTGAAGAGTCCTGTTGGTCCACCATTTTCCCCACCAGTTAGATCTATCTGGAATGTACTTTGACTCACTCCACCCATCACAACATCATCCAAAGCCCCCCAAGGAAGTTCTTTAAATGAATTACCTGCATGGAAGTACTGAACAAAGTCAATCTATTGTATGAACCTAAACAACCTTATATAGACGTAAATTCTGAAAATAAAGCAGTAAAAAGACGGGAAAGAAAGAGGAACTAGCCTGGGTAATTATTCCATACAAATGCGAACTCAGACACTAATCAGGCACATAAGAGCAAGAAGATCATATATTATCCCTCCCCGGGCAGCCCCATTCCCTAATTCCACATTGTTATATTTTTATGGAATTTAATGAAAATCATTTTCAAGTACAGTTCCCGCTCTAGTGTCTGCCTCCAAGATATCATGAATACACAAATAAGGGGATATAGATCTTTGCTATAAACAGATGTCAGTTGTTTTACGCCACAATGATATAATAAAAATCTCGCTAGATTTTCTTTCTGTTCATTTTTATTTGTTCTAATGTTGGTATCTAATTGTAAGAGCCAAATATAACAGTTCAACAATGGATTCTTTATTCTCCAAAAGCATACCTTCATATCCAAATAGTAGTTTTCCTGTGCGAAGGCCAACATTTTCTTTAACAGCATTTATTAAATTCTTCATTCCAATGTACTCCACCATTTCAGGTGAGTCACCTTTAATCTGTTCTGCCAGGTAAACAAGGATGCTTAGTGAACTGGTGCTCCAACACCAAAGTTAGCTTATAAAATTGGAAGGGAAACAGTACAATATAACTCCAAGGATAGGCAATCAGTTGGCCACCTCGGGTTCAAAGAACTTGATTCCCTGCAGATTCGCACAAAGAGTATAAGCATAAGCAAGAAGTAATATTATGTTAAGCTAAAAGATGAAACCAATGAACTCATACATGGACTACAAAGAAAAACAAGTGATTGTAGTTTTAGTCAAAGAAGGACCGAGAGTTGAACTTATGGCCTAGCAACAGAGTGATGTAAAGAAGACACTACAGGAGTTTATCAAAAGTTACAGCTTATTTACCTGACTGTATTTTTCCCTGTCAGGGGTATCCCCTTCCTTCGGGCCAACAATGACAGAAACAGCATTAATTACGCTTGTTACTCCTTTGAAGTACTCAGGAAGCAGAGTGCTTGCTTTGGTAACATCTCCAACAACCTACGATTTTAGTAAGAGAAAGCACAAGTTCATTTGGTGGAATATGTGAGTGTATTGCAACAACTGTGTGTTGGTCCTGCTATGGATTTTCCGTGTTGCAGATATATTAATGAAAAGAATAACAGAAGGAAGTTCATGACAAGGACAATGAATTTGGCAGGCGCAGTTGCATTCTCGATGAAAAAAAAATACAGGAAGCGTCAACTGTAAAGCATAATGGGGCTTCTCAGCTGTAATTAGAGCCTAGAAGAGAAGAATCGATTTCTGAGTTTCAAACTATATGGGCAAAGATAAAACCATGCCTGATATCAGAGTAGAGAGAGTGAGAATAACATCAAAAGGATACTCACCAGGTCAACATCTTCACCAAGCATTCTTCTTGCCTTCTCTTCATTTCTGACCTAAAGTATTTAAGAATGTCAAGAAGAAGGAAATTTTAGTTAAAATAGAGGGAGTGGACATTATTCTTTTCTACTCAAATAACATGTTTTTCCATTTAGTAAGCAAAAGAAAGAGTTATACAAATCTTAGAAAGGAAACAACAAAGGTAAAAAAAATCAGAAGAAACATACGAGTACTCGGACAGACAATTTTTTGTTGCGTAATACGTCCACCACTCTTCTCCCAACACCACCAGTGGCTCCAGTTACCAGGGTAATTCCAGAAGAATCCATCAAGTTAACTGGTTTACTAGGCGATGGACCAGTTAGTTTCTCAATCAGTGATTCAAAAAACTTTAAGAAAAAGAAAAATCGGTTAGAAGTAATGAAGCGCCGTGAAAAGAGTCATATGCCACTTGCCGGAAAGGGAAAAGAAAGGCCAACCTTTGCAGGGGAAGGAGGGCCATTAAAAAAATACAATGTCTTTATAAATCTGCCAAAATCCCAACCTTGTTTTCCAGCTTCTGCCAATATGGCACCCTTAAACGTCTTCTGCCTGTAAACAAAATTTTGATGCTTCTTTTCAGGTCTAGATAATGGCCAGGAAAGATAAGATGGGGCACCTAAGGATTTCTGAGACGATCTTCCACCAAAAGATGAAACACCCTGCAATGTATTACCACATACAAAGGTATAAATGGTAAAAGTTAGAAATTGCCAAGAATGGAGTAAAGGAAATACAGAAAAGGAAAATGAAGCAATGCAGTCGTCCACAGATGAATCTGAAGTCCAATTTACACTTCAAATGAGTTGCAAGTCTAAGCATTTTTCCAGTGGTTAAAACAAATCCATATTATACTCTATTTTTTGGAACTATGATATCATCAAATGCATCACAAAACTGTAAATACGTCACAAAGCTTCATGGTGTGTCTAGTGGCAGAGAATTTGATAAACAAAGTCCTATAGCTATTTTCATGGTAGTAACTACTGACAGGTTTATAAATTCATGTAAACAACCAAGTATTTGGCATCAGCATCAAGTAAGAAAACACACACACCACCCCAGCAAAAAACCCTCAAGAAAAAATCATAGTTTTCATTCACCTCTAATACTTTCTTCCCACTAAAATTCCATGTATACCTCTGTTTCATGTAGACTAAGACTACTACATTATGGTTTAAACAATAGCTTCTCTAAAAAAACTAGGCTTTGGACACTTTGCACAGTTTTATGAAATATATTATGAGTGATCGATGACTCTCAGCCACCTACAAGTAATCAGAATCCAACAACTACGAGTCAAAAAAAAAAACCACTATACAGGAATGTAGATAACTAACAGAATTCGGTTATATCTCCTCCAATCTAAGCCAATGAGGCAGTATGGGCAGACATACTAGGAACTACATCTTTTGGTCTAGTCGGTGGAACCAGTGAACCACTCGAGCCGGTTAGATGCATGAGGCAGAGGGCTCGTAGCACCTTTGAACAACAAATATTGGAATATAACAGTAACTTGGTAAAAACAATCACTGAACTTACCTTAGAGTACATATGCTATTTATTATCCATTTAACCCGGGGAAAAAAAAAATAAGCATTTCTATCACCAACTTAAGGCAAACTCTTGCACACAAGCCTCACCTTCTCGAAGGATCAAGAATCAAACATCAATTTTTCAACTGCACCCAAAATTTATGTAACTAAGAATATAACAATAATTATGTTTTGCCTCCCTTTACACACTAAAGTTTCCCGTTAGCTAATTCACCCACTGATTAACTATAAAAATTGAAATACATAATTAGATAAGTATATTACATACAAAAAGGACACAAATATTTAAAAATGTAACAATTATTAAAGGACATGTTGAAAAGTTGTACCTGAAAATTCAGAATAGTTGAAGATGATGATGATGGCTTTGTTACAGTGAAATAACAAGATTCCATTTTCCCAAAAGCTAACTTATTTTTGCTTCTTGATGAGTGCAAAACTTAAAAATTAAACAATATGTGGTTGATAAAGTGACAATTGAAATTGTAAGAGTTAATTTACACCACATATTAGGAGGGAAAAAAAAGTATTTTTCTCAATCATACAGAGTACATGAGATTTCTGGAAGAAAATGTGGATCAAGCCATTTACTGGACAATTTGGCCCATATTTGATTTGATGCTACTTAGTAAACATTTGAACTTTGGACTAGTGCAGATGAAAAATTTCTCATTTAAAAGCCCAAAAGCAAAAACTCTCTCATTTAAAAGCCCAAGTGTAGTTGAATTAAGAGGAACTTTCGCAAATAGCCAATATAATAAACTTAATTATGTTTCATAGTTATAGTTTGCATATTTATGGACTATAGCTACAATTTAAGTTATCTCGTTTGTATAATTCGCGGATTTGTATAAATTCGCAGGTTTGTATAATTCGCTAGTACATTTGTATAATTTAGTTATTTTTGTATAAACTCGAAATAACAAATTTATACAATTACAAACATCAAAAGTGTAAACAGTTATACAAAATACGAATTATACAAAAGTTATACAAATTATATTATACAAATTCCAAATTATACAAAGTGCGAATTATGCAAAACTAAAAAGCTAAGCTGCATAATTATAGCTAAAAGTAGGCCGCGAATTGTAATTAAGGCAAACTATAGCTATGCTAATTAATTAACTATTATATGTTTGCTTATACGCGTATTTTTCCCTTGAATTAAAGAGGTCGGAAGTTGGGCTTACCATATCTAGGCTTGTCAACTTTTTTTTTTGTTTGGTGGGAGTCCATCCAAGGTGTCTTATGGGGCTTAGGCACGATCTCAACGTGTATATATATCAAAAAATGAGCAAAACACTACTCTTGATAGTCTTCCGAGTAGGCTATGCAATGCGTCCATAAGGATGACATCATGTTTTAACTTTCGTAGCTCTAATTTAACATAAGGGGAACCTTCACCCTCAAAGAAGGACATAAGACGTACAATAATTACATACAATTGGCAAATTTTAGCCTAGAATTAATTAGCATCTTTTAGTCCAAAACAAATTAGCAACTATTAGCCCAATACTAAAAAAGAGAAATATTGTATATTTTTTTTTTTTAAATGTGTCTGCAACTAATCGTCAAAAAAGGACGTGGGTTGATTAATCTTCCTCATTATTTATTAACTCCTACATTATGTATCCTTTAAAGAATTAGTATTTGTATACATTCAATTGTAAAGATTATGCACCAATGTATACACAACCGTGTATACATAAGTATTCGTACGCATTCAATATTAATGTTTCTGCACCAATGTATACACACAAACATGTATGCATACTTGTTTGTATACATTCAATTGTATTGTCTGCACTAATATATACACACAACCATATATATAGTAAATATGATTAACTTAAGTATGCTGATATAATTAGATTTTATATCAACTCTACCGTATGGCAACAATGTATACATTAATTTTTTGGAATCATCATCTCGATTTTTAACATAAATCTTACAAAAGGTTTTCTTACCCATGAATTTAACAAAAATCACAAACACCAAAATCTATATCCCCAAAACAAACTGAGAAACCCAAATAAATAACACTAAAATATCAATAATTTACCTTACATATAAAAATACGGAACAAATTAAGGCAAGAAAATAGAATTACCATTAGAAAAAATTTAGAACAGAAAATTTTGAAAAACTTATAAGGAATTAAGAAAGAAAGAAGAAAGCGAAAATGTAATATTTAATATTATTTAACTTGTTGCGGTTGACAAATCTGATGAAAGGGATTCGGAGTAAATTAAAAAAATTACCTTTTTAATAACGAAATAAAAGGATCAGTGGGGTAGTTACCGTATCTCAATATTAGAGAGAGAAAAGAAAATATATGAGAAGCATTTCAGTTTTCAAGAATATAAATTGGGCTATTTAATGCAAAAATAAATATTAAAAAACTTTTCATGCTAAAAAAATAAAAAGGGGTTATTTATTGCCAATTTAGAGAATGTAACATAAGGACTTTCCCACTCATGTTTCATTTCTTAAAAAATAATCTGAACTAGAGAGTTTTTTTCTGGATAAAACTAACAAATACCGACTTAAGCATGCATAATTCATCATAAATAAGAAAATGACTTATGATACATGAGATTGGAAATTAAAGGGGCGTTTCTTAAATAGGAAAAAGGGAAGACATTAAATCTAAATCAGAAAGGCATACATAAAAAGCTGAAGGGAAAAATAGGAAAAACAAGTTCTCCTAGATGGTATTTTACATTGATTGTCCTCCTCGAACGTTTTTGACCTTCACCTCAAGGTCCCAACCCCGACCCCTAAACCCCCTCGACATCAACCCCAAGTCTCCAACCCCATCCCAACTCCTATCATCCCGCCACCAGCCCAATCCATTTTATTCGTCTGTGTTATATATAAATGCTTTTCAAACAACAAGATTTTTACTTACTTTTCAAACATTAGAACAAAAATATATATTTTTCAAGAAAATATTTTTCGTGATACTAAACATATACACTCGAAAATGTTACTTTTAGTTATTCGACAATAACATAATAAGTCTCCTCATTACATTTTCTACTTAACATTACTACTTGCTTTAAACTAAGAGTTTGCTAGTCCATTAATCTCAATTTATACTAATTAATTCATATTTAAAAGGAAGAACTATTGACTCAATTATATAGAATTATACGTATTTAACTCATGATGTATACTAAATTAGAGGCATGGAATGCATGTTGTTTTCTTGACTTCTGCGAAATCATAAATTAAAATTATACTTCATTTTCATAGAATACTACCTATGGAATTTTATAAATTCAATTATGTGGATTTCGTCAAGGAATGAACAAAATTCTCAGGTTAAATCTCTGACGACCCTAAGATTCCTTAATTATTTAATTAGTAGTTATTTAACTACTCGATTATACTCTTTATATTATTGTGTTGTATGATGTATCTAACTTATTTAAATAAATAAATTATAGGATATCGTGCCTCACATGAATAGTAATTAAATGTTTAATTAGTTTGATTAGTCATATGAAGAATAATTTCCGTTATAATTATGGCAGCTAGAAAGCCCCTCTTTTCTTCTTCTTCTTTGGAGTTTCAATCAAAACGTAAAATATACATAAAAACTAAATCTTAAAAAAGAAAAAATCTAACAGAAGATTAGCAAGTTGGCTAGATCGATCTTATTATTGAAAAACTGTATATAAAACATAGCTAGTTGTGTCCTTTGTTTTAACAAACAATTAATTAAATAAGAAAAAGCATAACAAGTTACTTATTACCATAATCTAAATGATCAGGATGTCATCTAAGTTGAAGACTTCAAGTGATTTGAAACAAATATAATAATATAATATAATACTATGAAATAACGTAAAATGTGAAGCAACATTTGGGCCTCCCCATTTTCAATTCCTTTTTTGTACTTCTAGCAGAGGCGAAGCCAGAATTAGGAGTTTGGGGTTCTAAATTTTAGGATAGAATAGAAAAATATTACAAAAGTGGAGTTTGAATCCACAATACTAGTGTCAAAAATATTTTCACCTACCTTACTTACAATTGAACTACCAATCAATTTTGTTAGGGGGTTCACAAGTTAATATACACATATATTTATTTAATTTTCTAATACAAATATAAAATTTACAGAAAAGCTAGTGGGTTCTCTGAACCCATGAACCCCCACCGGCCACCTAGCTCCGCCTCTGACTTCTAGTTAATTGATCCATATATTATCTCCCCCATAATATTTCCAGTCAATGATCATTATTGATTCACTCTTGTTTTTTTATAATATCTCAAATAATAGCAGACACAAGAAAAAGAAACAAGAAGTAGAGATCATATGTACTTTTCACATTTGAGGCAGCAAGTTACATACTTCCACCGTTCTTATTTACTTGTAGAATTTTAACTTTATTTACTAATTCAGAAAATAATATAATTAGTGTAGCGAGTTTACCATTTTTGCCCTACTAATTGATAGGGTCTCAAACATATTTACTCATTATATTTTCAAAGATATTAACTCACTGTTAATAAATTGAGGATGTAAAAGAAAAAAAATTTGTCCATCAATGATTTGTCAAAAATGACAAGTAAAAGAAGAAATTAAATTAGAAAATATTTGACAAGTAAATAGAAACGGAGGGAGTATATGAGAAGCAATATTAGACACCTCTAAAGACAAATTAATATCATGCTGCCAACTCCTATATATGCCAAAAACATTTTTAGTGGCTATTCACTAGCTTCCATAAATTAGTGCTTACAGTTAACTTAAAAGATAAAATTGCCCCAGCCCATCAATTTAGTTTTTGGTTTAATTGCTTAATTAATTAGTTTTCTGTATATATAGTTCTTTCTTAAATGTTATTTGCATTTTGTTTGTTTTCTTTTCTCACGTAGGAGTATAATTTATCAGTTCACATACAAATTGAATTCAAAATCCTATATATGTTCTATTATCAAGACTTAATAAAAGGTAAAATATATAGAGAAATTGAAAGGCTAACACTCCTGAACTTGGAGCAAATTATTAGTTTCGTTCATGAACTATTGACAGTCTTAAAAATACACCGATCTACCTTACTAACTAAAATAAAAGAATACCCCAAATCTGCCACGTTATATAGATTGAGTAAACCACAAAAAGGCAGGATGGGAGATATATGTGTAAAGTGTAATATGGTTGAAAAATGTAGCAATCCAATCATGCATATTCATACTCCAATTTTAAGACAGACAAAACCCATTGATAGTAAGAAAAATTAATTGTTTGTGCCCATAAAGAAACACAAAACGAGTGGACAAGGGGCCGAGTGTACAATTTTTGCCTAGCAAACCTCTTTACTTCAATACCGACAATTCACCACATTTTAAGACAACACAAACAAAACAAACCTTGAAAAAAATGTGTGTGTGTGTGTATGTGTTTTGCCCCTCCCCCTTCCATTTTGATAATCTTGTATTATGACAAGTAAAAGATTTCTTCTATAATTATTATTAATCATTCAAAATTTACTGACTCGACTAATTCATATCTATATCATGTAGGGTCGATAAAAGGAGAAAGTGTTATCTAAGAGACTTTTCATTCCCATATGATAGTCATGTCAAATGAACGAGTTGAGCTGAATTTAAGTGTGTCGAAATGAATTGAGTTAACAATGAATCTATCATCAACTCATTCAAAAGTTATTTAAGCTGAAATAAGTTGGATCAAACAATAAGCTAATAAATAAGTATGTCATATTTTTACGGATTAATTTTATTATTTATATTCTTAAAGTTCAATAATAAGATTCATTGATCTTCTCCGTGTTGGAAAATCTTTAATCTAATGCTATGTATTAACGGGGATGTTCCAATTATTTTCATTCATTACAAGTCAATAGTGGTCGACCGTCACCAGGCCACCTGTGTTGTTTTATGCTCCTATTT
Source organism: Solanum verrucosum (assembly GCF_900185275.1). Lineage (NCBI taxonomy): Eukaryota > Viridiplantae > Streptophyta > Magnoliopsida > Solanales > Solanaceae > Solanum > Solanum verrucosum. Next base: position 216,049 of record NW_026020332.1, read on the forward strand.
ATTTATTTATTTAATTTTACTAGGGCCATATAATTCTTTGTTAATTTTATGTTTGTTGTGGCACGGTCGGTCCTTATTGGACAATTGGGGCACAAATTATGGAGTAATGAAGGTAGGTTAATGTAGAATAATTTTGTGGGTTGATTTGAAGCATGTTATATGTACGTAACGTTAGGTACATTATTCAGATGAACACTACTGCTCCAAAATTAAGAAGAAAAACAGGGAGTTGACTTAATTATATATAAACATAATTATGTACTATAATTTCTAAATAATAGACTATAGTGTAAGGTAACTTGGTTAATAAAGTTATTGTAATTTTCTGTTTTCAACTCTCTTTAATTGCATATGCTATTAATTATAACTACTTTAGTTCGTGTAAGCATTGAATGAGCCCTCAAAAATTTGAGGATTTGTGCTAAATTAACTCAAATCCACATTCTTCGACTATATGTATACTCGAAAAATAATTAAAACAATAAAATGATTTATGTAGCTTGACGTAGTGGCGTAACCATATATAGCTTAGAGTGGCCAGTCAGATATTCTTCGTTTGAAAAATTATAAATTGTATGAAGTATACAAGTCAAATTACATTTTTCATACATATATATTAAATTTGAACATCCTTGATGAAAATTCTGACTTCGCATCTTTGTGTGACGTACTGAACATGAACATGTTTTGCTTGTACACTTAGGCAATTCTAATTTCTAAACACGACTAAACCATCCCGTGTTGATTTTGTCTTCCATCTAGCTCGAAAAGACAAAAATAAATAGGTAAACTAATAAAAGAATAATGAAAATTAATTAATTAAAACATTATTATACAGTCGAAACAGTACTCTTGAGAATATGACAGTTAATTAAATAAATAAATTAAAATAACTAAACAACGCATATGGGCTGTCACTTAAAGTGGCAGCCACTGTCACTATTTTAGAGAGTTTGTCTTTTATTATGGATATAATTATTATTTAAAACTTTGCAAAAGATTTAGATCAAGGATTATCGTTGACTTTAATTTATAATTTTAAATAATCAAGAATACCATTCAAAATGCTAAGAATGTAGTATAAAATAAATAGCTTAATCACTAGGGACCATACAGTTAGCATGGCAAATATTATTTTTTTCCCTTACTTTTCCTTATAAAACTTATTACGTGAGTGTAACTACTAGATGATTGCTTGCAAAAAATAATAACAATAAATGTGATTTGTTTATTTCAATTTTCAGTTTGAAAAATTCAAATTTGTAATCAAAACTCAAGTTTAGCTAGGTAGATTTACTTAATCTAATCGCGTGCAATCTATGTATGATATATAATTAATGGTAGGTGCTTAGAATATTTTTTAGCACAAGATCAAGGAAATTGAACCTAATTGACCATTTAATGTTTAAAAAAAGACGCGTGCTTAATATTTTTTTCTATTGATTATTATTATTTAAGCATATCCTATCTACTTCCCAACAGAAAATGTACTTCTGTTTTGATTATAATTAATAATATTACAAGAAGATTAATTCAAGCATGACTCCAAACATCTCATGTGCTCAATTAAAAAATAGGATTAGAATGAATCTCAGAGTAATATATATGAAAATCAATAATCAAGATGAGTAAGTAAATACATATATTGTCACAATGCAAGCTTATGACATGTATTGTTTGCTTTGGCATATCAGATTTCACATATATATTGTCCGCCTTGGGTTACACCATCATCATCGAGCTAAAAATGTGTGTACAATGTGAACTTATGTAACTCTAATTCACTTTCCTCTTCCATTTTGATATGAGATTCGTCAAAGATATCATGTGAGCTCTTTTTCAAAAGTTTATCAACCTAGAATTATGTCAATCCTACTCTATGATCCGCCATCATTGACCCCCACCCTTCTCTTAGGGGCTCCACGTTCTCGTTGAAGTTTTCCCCTACTATCGTACTAAGGGAGTGTTCAACTCTGATATCATATTTGTCACGATTCAAACCCATGTCACGTATCGTGCATTTTGACCTAATAACCGGCCTCATATATTTGTCTTTTAGGTTATGTATGCCATAATCCAGCTCAAAAACAAGTGTACCATGTACTGTGTACTAATTAACCTATGTTATGCTCAATGATTTCTTATATTTGGAAGGATGCTGTAAATTACAAGAGTAATTATTATTTTTTGGAACCTCAAAAGCAAATAAAGTAAATGGCCCAATTTCTCAATAAAATGGAAAGCCAGTTGTTGATTTATATGCCTGCCGGCTTAAGAGGGGAAGTTAAATTTAAGGGAGAAATTTGTCCTAAATCTAATTAAGCTTTGAATAGTTCTCTAGCTAGTACGTACTACACTATATTTTGTTGTCTATGTTCCCCCAATAATAGTATTATTCTGACGCATTTATTAAGAATTCATTTGATGGGGTTAATCATAAAGTTAATTTGACTATGCGATACGTATATATCTTCCTTTAATGAATTATTGATGAGCATATGCCTTCTTAGAGAAAGTATTAATAATTGGTAAATGTTTGCGATAAATTTTAAATATGAGGAAATCAATAATAAATAAAATATGAAGAAACGAGGAATATTAATGATAAAATAATATCGGTGTAATTTTGTTCCTCCTATGATTTCTTCATGATTCGAGGGCGTTAATGGCGTATTTTTTCAAACTAAGGATGATTTGGGTTGATCTCTTTATGATTTATGAATATTCCAAGAGTTTATGAGATATTCGAGGTGCCTTGATCTTCAAGGGAATATACTACATTTTATATAGGCATGAACCAGGGATATCCAACACAACTTATCCCACAAATTTTAATGCCTGAGGTATAATTTCATTTCAGAAAGAAAACTAATTATGACTTATTAGTTCAACAAATAAAAGGATCTGAATAAGTAGTATAGTAATTAAAAACACAAAGAAAGTTACAATAATTTTTAATATTAATATTAATTTCATGTCAATAACAGTGATTACACTTGCATTTTTTTAATATGCAAATTGTAACCAGTTAATTAGATGCTAATGGCATGGCGACTATAGCAACAAAACAAAGCCCAAGTTTTTTGGTAAATAAATCCTTTTAGTTTTGTGGTGTCCTGGCGGGACTAATCTTGTTTAATTAACTTAATATATAATTATAATGATATGGTACGAAAAGTTTATAATAAGTTAATTAACTGCACGCGTGGAGTGGATGAACTATAACGTTTGATTTTATTTTTTTCTATATTCGTTAATCTCACTTAAAGTTGGCAAAATAGAATTTAAGCATTTTAGTCAGCATCAAAATCCCAGTTAAATGACACACGATAATTTCAAAATTGACTAAACGTACTTTGCATAGGACAACATGAAAAATGTTAAAATGTTTATTCTTTGACGAATTGTTTCGGCTATCGTCGGCAGGACAATAAATCTTGTACATACACATAAGGTTACACGTGTGGTGTGGACAAGAATTAAATTTTTCGTTACTTGAAAGTTGAATAAAAATCATTTGTTGAAATTCTACCAACTTTGTATTTCCTCCGTTCACTTTTACTTGTCACGATTTACTTTTCAAGAATCAAACTGTATGGAATTTGATCCAGATTTTATATAATTTTCGAACATCTAATTAATTTCAAACTTGAAATTTTGATTAATGTTCATCAATTTATCTATACAGCTTAATTGAATTGACTCTCATGAAGCAAAATGTGTCAAGTAAAAATGAACGAGTGAGTATTTTCAAAGCTTAGTTTTCAAGCTAGTGAAAACTTATGTACTTAACCACTTTGATTTGGACTATATTACCTAATTCAATTAGTTCTTTTCATGGTCAATACGTTTACTTAATCACAACTAACGTTTGACTATTCACATTCTTTCTGTTCATTTAAATATTTGTAGCCGAATCATTAACAATTATTTTGTTTAACCGATCGATTAGTGTCCACTGATATGATTAATTTTGATTCACGTTAAAAATTATTATTGAATGAATTTTCGTTTTGAGGGCTCAATTAACTTTTACATTAGTTATAAAATCCAATTTTTCAAGAATAAACTTAGAAGAAACGTGTCATACTTTTTCTTATGATGGTTGTGAAATTGTCTGGTGAGTAGAAATTAATGAGCATATGTTTGAATTTGAGTATATATACTTCCAAGCAAATTAGGCAAAGGCAAGATCTTCGAATAAGGGAAATTGGAAAAAGTGTCACGAGCCCCTTAATCTTCGTAGAAATTTCAGTATAAGCCTTAAAAGTCAATATGAAGATCAAACAAAAAAACAAGATAGAAATTAAAGTGATGAGACTTTGACTAAAGAGGATTTGGAGCATGTTGTTGACATTATATTCATACCGGACAATACCCATGTGATCGTTGAAATTTTGACAATAATAATGTACGTATCAAGCAACTATAATATAAAAATTTGGGACATTACTGTGAGTGTTGACGGTAACTTTTAGGTAAAATTGCTAATATAGGACATTACTGGTATGAAAGAAAATATTTTTCATATTTTTTTCAACAAAAATAAAAGTGATTCAAAAGAATTCATATTAATTGTGCAGGGTAATTAGTATGAAATATCATTTATAGGACGTGTTTTTTTAATTTTTGTTGAGCAAAATAATTTTCTTGGTTTTTAAAAAAATATTTTTGCCAACAAAACGTGAAAATATTGGACAACATTCCTTGGTACCAAAATTCAAATATAATCACTAGAATCACTATTTGACTATGTAAATGTCTGATAATTAAGTTTGGAGCATGAAATATCGTAGCTGGGCTGTAGTATGTGCTAGTATCTATTTTGTAGCTAAATGAAAACAGATTAACAATTAATATATTTTTGAAACTTTGTAGTAATATTTATGCATGTGATCAATACCGTCTACACTTTCAAAATTAATTAATTCTATTTTAATTCGATTTTGGAAATAGACAAGTGACTTAAGCAAATACTGTTAATAATGTGGATAAGTAATATGAGATGGGCGGAGTATCATTTTCCTATTAAGAGAAACTATAATATTTGTCACGTAACTTGATTTCTGTTGTTCCATGCCCTAATCAATTTATCTAATCATACCTAATTCATAAATCATGGGAAATAGGTAACAATGTTTGGTGACATAAATTTATTTATTTTCTATAAGAAATATGACTCTATACTTTTCTACTTTTAGAATATAATTACTTTTATAACTTGGGTCATTAATATAAGTACGTGGCATATACTTAATTTGTTTTTTGAACTTTAATGTGATACCATTTTATTTTCTTGCGTGGGGTTCAACAAAAATAAAAGTTTCATCTCTTATTAAATGTTTTTTTCAATGCACTTTGCAAAAGCCAATTAAATAAATCTTTCTTTTTCGTGGTGATTATGGGCCATAACGATCAATATGTTGAAGATCACTACTATTTGGTGTTAGGTAATATCTAGACCCTACCCTACAATTTCATGTATATTTTGATGCATTAATGTTGCTCTTTTAAAGCAGCAAATTAAAACTCATCTATTTTAGAGGTATTAATCTGATAGTAATAATTAAAAACATAGCACAAGATCCCAACTTGGTACGTTGTAATCTTATGAATATAATAATAGAATTACACCAACCTGGAGCCTAGAGTGAGATTCCTTTATTACTTTCTCCGTTCGCTTTTATTTGTTATAGTTGGACTTCACATAATTCATTAAAAAAAATTGACAGGGTTATTTTATCATATTATTCCTACTAATTAATGTTTAGTAGTATTAGACCTTGAAAAATGATTTGGAGAAGAAGTAATTAATACTAAAAGTAAAACATAAAAAAAAAATTATTCTTTCTTAGTATGTTAAAAATAACAAATAAAATGAAAACATATTTCTAAAATAATGAACAAAAAGCGTGTATTGTTTTTAAGGAGAAAATCCAAGCCAATCAGTAAATAATAGGATTTTCAGACCGACACAATTAATTTCCCTAGTCAGTGGTCACAATTTTAAAATTAAAGTGAGATTGTGGATTTTTAGTGCAGGAAAATGCCTACTTGATTACATTAGTACTTTCGTTTAAAGTCGGAATAATGAGACACTGGTTTTGGTTTTCTTATTGCAAAATTATATCTAAAAATAGAGAAATAATTGTATTATTTTCCATTTAATTTGTTTGTCTCGTATTATTAAACTAAAATATGTTACATATATATTTTAATTTTATAAATTAAAATCTATGATAGGTAAAATTAGAATGAAAAAATTGCTAGAAAAAAAAAGATTTTTTTGAACGTGATAAAAAAAATATATGACAAGCAAATCAACATGAGGAGAATATAATTTTTTTTCTCAAAGGGAAAGGGGATTAAAGATGGGACAAATAAAAGGGCGGTAGCAGTGTAATAGCCGGTGGTTGAATTTTGACCAATTTTAGTTTTCTTGTTTTTTGGTTAAATAGTAGACTACTTTCATTTTGTTTGTATGACTTTAATTGGCATGAATTTTAAGAAGTAAAAAAGATTTTAAATATTTTTATTTCAAATAAAAAATATGTAATATATTGTAAAATGTTATTTAATTTTATAATCTTAAATATATTATGCGAAAAATTAAAACTAAAATGTTATAGAAAAAAAGAGAGAGACATATACTCTTTTTATAATAGAATAAAAAAAATTGACATGTTTAAAATAAATTGAAACAGATAAAGTATCAAAATAATATTTTTTATCGACCAATGTCATTAAGAAACTATGTTGAAAATGGAATCTTCGTAGTTCAATAATTAGTTAGTTGAACTTTTATCTTGTTAGTAAAAAATAATTCTGCCTTGTAATTCCTTTCCCAATTTCCTTCCCCAAAATTTATTTATTTATTTATTTTTTTAAAAAAGGAAAATGGAAAGTGTGTAACTTTTGAGTACCGAAAGTTTGTTAAGATTAAGTTAACCTATAATAAGATAATTATCTATAACAAATTTAACATTATACTTATAATTGATTAGATTGTGTATATTAATATTGAAAATTAGCCGGTGGCTGAGCTCACTCTTCACCTAATTACTTTTCCACGTGGCTCTTCCATATTCCCATTTTACTAAAACACTTTACCCTTTTTACGATTTAATTTTCAGATTAAACTTAATTTCTATTTATATGAACACGTTGCTCTTTGAACGAATGAATAAAAGTCGGAACAAATTAAAGTCCAAATTCTGATGCTAAAATCTTTATATATTCTATGAATCAAGTCACAACAACTTTTAATGAAAATAGATAAATAATCAGAAATACGCTTATTTTTCGAAACCGAAACAAAAGACGGCTTATTTCTTATTTTCTCTAGTACCCGTTTTAAACCTTGATCTAATTACTCGTTGAGGAATTATTGTTGAATGACTGGTTTAGAGATCTTACGGTACTTGGATTCTCTTTAACGCAGCTCATTTTAAATTATTTGTTGTGTTTCTCTTTTATACTTTTTAAAAAAAATATTAATTAGGAAGAGTTTTTAACTGTTTACCTTTATTTATGTTTTAAGATATAGTCTCTAATTAATATCTCTTTATTGAAGATTTACTTTATTTATGTGTCATTTCAACGTGTTTGTGTTTTCGAGAATAATTACTATCAAGGGTAAAATGTTTTTAATAAAATTTTAAACTTCTAATATAACAAATAATTTAATAATACTAATTTTAAAAATCACGACAAATAATTGGAGAAAATAAAAAGACCAACAGAGACAAAAAGGAAAAAATAAATGCAACAATGAAATTCTTCTCCAATGAGAAATATCAAGATATAAGAAAATTAACATTCTTTTAAGTCATGACTTTGATTTACATTTTCTTATATAGTAAAAAAAAAACTTTTCTTTACTCCTTTAATATTTTGAACTTATTATTACTTCAATTAATTCAAATTTACATTTGATAAGCTCGATAAAAGGAAAACACGTCATATTAAAAGATTCTTAATTTTTAAACCTCGAACACACAAGTCACAAATTTTCATTAATAACAAAACGATCCTAATCATTCAATCAACATTTCACTAGCTAACTTTCTTCACTCCATATTCTAATTAGACAACATTAGAAAGAATTTACGTTTTTACTTGTTCAAGTCCTTTTATCAATACTAAAATTTTCAAAAATACAATTTTCTTAAAAACTAAAAAGTCAGGGGCGGAATGTCCACCTTCCCTCCTTGATTGGAAGAAGGGTGGACTCTACATTCCACCCCTGATACCAAAAGAAAATTGTATACCCAAAGAACGAAGAAATTGCATCAATTTCGGAAAGAAAAAAACAATGTTCATTTGACTTGGCCCAACTAACTTGATCTCCACGCACTCCCTCTTCCTCTCTTCTCCCAAACCGTCACGCGTTCTTTTTTCAATAAATATATACTTCCTCATAAACTCCATATATATATATATATATACTTCAACCTACCCCTTTCTCAATCCTCTCAAAACACAAAAAGAAAAAAAATCACAACTTTTCACACCATCAAAAACAGAGTATTCAAAAGAACTCATATAAAATGGCTCTTTCAAGAATTTCTACATCTATTTTGTTGATGTTTGTATTGTTTTTAGCTTCATTTTCATCATCAATGGAAGCAAGAAAGTTATTAAACTCGGATGAAGTGAAAAAAGTAGCAAATTTAAGGTCTCTGTATCTAAATGCTCTGCCTAAAGGCATAGTACCAGCTTCAACACCAAGCAAAAAAGGTCACTCTTATACCACAGATGAAAAGCTTATCGCCCGTCATCTTGCAGCTATCGATCGGATTCTCCGGTCAGTTCCTAGCCCTGGAGTTGGCCATTAATTTTAATATCAGGCACGCGGTCAGAGCCTTGACTCTTTCCAACTCATGTTCTACACATGTAAACTTATTTTTTTTGATATTACAGTTTTAGATTCATTTTCTTTGAGGGAATTACATTAGGTCAGGATTTGTAAACACAATATAATTGGGAAAATTTGTACAGCTGGAGAGTGATGATATAGGATTTTTTAAAATTTATTTATGAAGTTGTACACAACTTATACTTTTAATTTTGTTTTTGTTAGGATCATTTGATTTGATGATTATTGGTTCTTTTGTTTCTAATTGAAATATAAAAAAAAAAAACATTGAATCATGAGTCTGTATTTTTTTTTTCTTCCTTATATTAAATTCCAATTATTAGTATTTTTGTTAAGAGTATAGCATAAATTGAACAATTTTATTTTTTTTCTGTATCAATAGCCTTATTAGGTTAGCTGGCAGTGACAATGTTTTCAAGAAAATGGAAAATTGAAAACAAAATTAATAATGGTCATTAACTCATTAAAAAGGCTTTAATTGGGTGATTGTACATGTGTGGTTGATGAACCAATCAAAGTATACGTGGCTTTGGTGTGGAAAATTTGACTACTACAGTGCTTTTTAACTTTAATTTGCATTACTCTTTTGGTCTTTTATGAAATTAATCCAAGGGATTTTCAGAAAATTTATGTGAATATTCTTCCACAACGAAAAAGCAAAAAAAAAAAAAAAAAGGGAAATAAAAACGCGTTAGGAGACTTCTTGTTCTTTTTTTCTTCCCTTTTTGCTAATTTGCTTTTTTATAAAGTATTTTGGTTATAATCTAAGCTTTTTTATAAATATTTTGCATTTTGAAGGGCCATAGGAGCATGACATTACATAACAATTAAGAACTAGATAGCTAGCAGATGCTTCAAGAATGTTGTTTCAAGTTTCGACGGCCAATTTTTTCTCCTCTCTTGGTGGATTTTCTTTTTCATTTTATTCTTGCTGCTTATTCGCATATTTGAAAAAATAAATATTAAAAAAAAACTCCTTCATCCTATATTATGTGGCCCTTTTTTAATTTCGAAATTCAAAAGAGTCTATCTTTGATTATAGTATTTTTTTTTTACGTAGTTTACAAATATATAAATTTCATTGCAAAAAATTATGATTTCATGTATAAATTCCCGATCAAATTTAAACTGTTTTGTTTTCAAAAAATGAAAGTGTCACATATCATTTGAATATGTAATTTGACTTACGTGTACCGGCAGGTAATTGTCTAATGTGATAATTTTAATATCATAACCTAGAAATTCGGTAAAACTATTTGTTAAAAGACATTTAAAATACATTAATATGGTAACAATTATTTACTCGGCTAGTTTTGTACATGTAAAGAGACTAGTGGTGGAATGAGTGATGTTTTCATTTTTAATTAGAATTTTCGTGTTTAAATCTCGAGAATAAAAAATAAAATTGATATGAAGCACTTGTTCATTGATGTGTTTTATTATTACGATCCAAATTCATGATATGTATTGTCTGTTTTGAGCAAATCGGGCTCATAGATTTGTCTCTTGTGTGTCATTATCAAGCCAAAAATATGCATATCATATGAATTTGTGGTATGCCCAATAAAACTCTTCATTTTTTTCCCCATTCTGATGTGTAATACGCCTAAGTTGTCATATGCATCTCTTTTTGCAAAGCTTGTCAACCTAGAAATCTATCAATCCACTTTCTATCACGGTCATTACTCTTAAATTATGCGCAAATCTGAATTAAACAAGCCCATATCAGAAGGTAAGTGAGGTGATGCCAAACAGGTCAAGCTTTTGATTTCTTTCTTAGAAAAGAAGATGTAAGAAAAATTTACCTCCAACTTTGTCCTGAATTCGAATTCATCTTCTAACTTTTGACTATATATGTACATATATCACCTTAATATTTTTTAAACAATAACATATATTGGGAGATTCATAATTTGAAAAGCAAATGAATACTTATTGAGAAAACAATTTCAATTTAAAATGCAGAGGAATTTTGTTTTTTCAAGGTAAAATTGGAAAGGAACAATGACTAGCTAGCAAAAACAAAATATAATAGTCCGATTTTTTATTTTTAAATTTATTCTAAGGTTTTAAGTTTCTTTTAAGTTAGGGGGGCGGTTCTATTTTTATTTTATTTCACGGTAGAGTGCGATAGATGTGGAATCAAGTTTTTGAAAGGCCATGAATGAGCTGCCTAAAAGTTGGGAAATTTGATTCCAACAGTAATCTAATATTCTTCCCTCTAAAGAATGGTTCAAAATCTAGCTTAATTTTATCTTAACATTGGCTTTATTTGGTCTCTTCCATTAAATATATTTTAGTGCACATTACTTAAATTGAGCTCATTGGAAAGCATGATAAGAACTTTTAACTAATTTTAGAACGTCGAAAAAGAAAAAAGAAAAAAAAATAGAGAAGAAAATGTGTATTTAAATTTAATTTGACCGTGAGAAGCTTCAATGTTTCACTTCCTTATTTTTTACCAGCTTTTTGTAATAATTCATTAAATTTGAGTAATCTTTTTAATATAAAAATAATGTAGTTGATTTGATACCGTAAATTGAAAGTAGAATAACCATCTGGTAACTTATCTCAATTTTTTTTTAAAAATCTGAAATTCTCTGAAAATAGATTTGTTCTACTTTAGGTAATGACTAGAAAATATGTTGCTATCGAAGTTCAGTATTTTATAACTTTTTATTTATAGAATAAAATAAAAGCTAAAGAATTTCCCTAGGGTTCCTATTATCTTTTAGTCAAATTGTAGGACCAAATAAATGTAAAGAAAAATTCAATGGGGACGAAATTGATGGATTTGTGACATATGAGTGAGATGAACACAAGTATCACATGCACTTGGGCTGCCAAAGGTGTAAAGTGTAAACAATAACTTTTGAGGGACTTCTTTTTCTATATATTTCAACTATCATAAAGTACCAATTACTACACTTTAGTATCCATACTAAGGGATGATTCCTTTTTAGCCACTCAAATTATAATTATTGGTCAAGCGTAAAAGAAGTTTTTTCAATTTTTTATTGAGGGACTCTGGTTGAAAATAAATTATTTCAGGATTAATTAACGAACACTTTTAGGGACATTTTAATATTGCAAATAAGTAAAGATTTAAGCAAATACCAACACTAATAGATCAAAAAAAGTATTTTTATATTACATTACTAAGGAGGAAATCTATCATAAGAATATATGTATAATAACAACAATTAGTTCCAACATGACCAAACGAGTCCTTAGTTTCCAATTAGAAACAATATGCTATAAGTACAATTTGGGTCAAAATGGAGTTGTTAGTGGTTGAAGAGTCAACATAATTAATTAGTGCATAGATAGTTAAAACAAAAGTGACGTTTTATAAGCAAACAGATTAGTCACTTAATCATGGGTTGGTGAGAATTTTACACTAGACTGTCACATTATTAATTAGTACTACTAATTTCTATCAACTTTCAATCTGTTAAGGAACCGAAAGAAAGATCATTAGTCTATTTAGATAAGTGTTGAAATAACTAATCACGTTGACTAGTTTATAGAAATAGAAGATGGAAAGTAACACGCAATTTTTATTTTTTTTCATAATTATGGTCTACGAGAGACAAAATTAGCCCATAAAAATATATCCTGACCAACTTGTTTAAATTTTCAATCTAATAACTTAACTAATTAAAATGTGATCTGACCAAATCGTTCAAATTTTTTATTCATAAACTTAACCATTGTTGATCCACCAAGTTCAGCCTTGTTAAAATATATTTTGTTTGCTTGTTTATATTATATAGTCAATAGTTATATTAAAGAAAAAAAAAGTTTTATTTGGTGTTTGAATAAAATATATTAAATTTTAATTCAAAGTTGATTAGTGAGTTATGACTAATTTCTTAGGCTATTTCAGTCTGGATAATGTTTAGACGGATCGTTACATTAACATAACCCTTTTTAATTCGACTCATATTTAGTTCAGTCCGTCGATCTGACACCTCTTTTCCAGTTTCACGCGATTAAAGGTTGATATTTTCAATGCTCTTTAAAAACAAATTCAACTAACCTTATCTTAGTAACATTTTTTTATGACATTGTGACCGATGAATAAAATCAGGAAAACATGAATTCCAAAAAAATAGGAACTATAATTGAAGCTTTTAAACCAATCTTATTTCACAAAGTTTGAACCTTACATTTCCTTTTTAGATAATTTAGTTTTCTTTTTCGTCTTCTTTTTTCTTAAGAAAATAATAATAAATCCAGCACATATAAATGAGTTATAAATGCTAAAGAAACATGTAAGCCATATTGCCGCGAAAGGTACAAACTGAAAGGCACATTACACAAGTTTATTGCAATTCAAGGGACATGTCACAACTATATTGTCGAGCCCCTTTTAAATATTTTACATATTCCGTTCACTTTTACTTGTCCACTTTACATTTTGCACGCTTCTAAAAAAATCATGAAAATATAAATATTTTACCACAATACTCATATTGAATGTATAGTTTTAAGTCTCGGAGAATAAGTAATTAGTATTAAGGCTAAAATAAGAAGAAGAAAAAAAAAGTTTTCTTGATATCTGAATAACGACAAATTAATAAAAATAAAAATAATATTTTTGAAATATTACAATCAAATGAAGGGAGTATATTCAATTGATAGTGCCCTCACTACAAGAATAAACACTCTTGTTACATTATAAACAGTCATGTATCTAGTGGAATTTGTGACAATTTAAATTTACTTGTAAGATTACATTAGATTGTATGATACGTTGTTTTATATTTTTTTTAAAAAGGACCATGTTTTTGGATTGTTAATCCAAGAAAAATGAGTACTATATATGTATAAATACCTCCTTGTTGCTGGAAAATGCATATGAAATGAGTACCGAAGAGTAATAAATGTACAACATTCGTGTGGTGTAATAGAACAATATAAGAATGACAGATTTAAGTTATTTACACGAATATTTTACATCAATATACGGGTTAATTATAACATGTTACTCTTCTATTTTTTTTCATCAGATTATCATATCATCAAGCTTGCTATAAAAATTTATCGATTGTTGCAAGTGAATTGATATCTTTAGGAAATAACAGATATGGAGTGCACGTGTGAACAGAAAATTACATATTTAGGAGCTTGTGAGGACGTAAATGTTACTATGATCATTTCAAAGATAGAAATTCAAAATTAGACAGCTTTTGATCTTCTTTGACTGGAATATTAGTAACAAATAAAATAAATTGAGAGTGACCTATGATGCCCTCATTCCATGGAAATATCAATACTGCATTCAAACTTGCAATAAATGTTGATACACATATAGAGTAATTAATTAACAAGACATAGATAGATAGATGTATGTTACACGTACGTTTTCACTATTATCTCGTGACTTTCATTTCAAACTTTCTATACCCTTAATTTGTTGTTGTAGTTTTTTAGTTTTGGCCCACAAATGAGATATTCAGTGACAATAGATTTTTCTTTTAACATTACTGATATATATGTTGGGTTTTAAAGGTGTGAACAGGAAATGAAGGGTTGTGACTCTCCTGAAGGGTTGTGACCTTTATGAAAGGTTATTTCCTTTCTAAAGGGTTGTGACCGTTTGAAAGGTTGTGCCTTTTCCAAAGTGTTGTGACCTTCTAAAAGGTTGTCTTCTTTCCAAAGGGTTGTGACCTTTACCCTTTGTTGGCTATAAATAGAGAGGCTTTCTCTCATTTTTCTGCATCGAATTCTTCACTTCTTTTGCATACATTTCTTAGAAAACAAAATCGATCGATCGTGTCTGTGTGTGTGATTCGTTACTGTCATTTTGAGTTCGTTGAAATTATCGAAGTTTGAGGTACCGCTACTTCTGTAATGGTTAATCCGTTTTATCTTGGGAGGAATTAATCTGCAACATCGGGTACTTGAGAGGATTAAATTTCTTAAGGCACACAGTGAGTTATGTGGACTCGGATAGTTCTTTGTGTTTTTCTTTTCATCTTTTATTATTTCTGATTTGCTAATCTGAATACAGGAGATAACAACATATTGCTGTAAAAACATTTAGCCGCAATTAAATTAATGCCATTACATCTAATGTTATTAAAGTCTCTATTAACATTGATATATAGTACTGATAATAAATAACCATATTTATTAGAGAGAAATATAAAAAATAAAATAAAAAATTGGTGTAAATTATTAGTTTCATCTCGAAACTATCGACAACCTTAAAAGCACTCTGTTACGTGACTAATTGAAGCTAAATACACCCCCGATCTTGCAACATTAGTGAAATACACCCCAAAAATCTTGTCAAGTTTAGGGGTGTTTTCAATACCTCTCTCGATTTTTATTAAGAACTCTATGCTCCTACAAGAGTTTGAGACCACTTGCTATGTCATGTGTATATCGGGAGTGTATCGGGTATATATTTAAGTTTAGTTAGTCAAGTAGAGGGGTGTTTTTAAGGTTGTCAATAGTTCATGAATGAAACTAATAATTTGCGTCAAGTTTAGGGGTATTTTTGATACTTCTCTCTATTTATTATTGCCGCTAAAAAATTATCGTAAAATTCTTTATTTGTTGTAGTGTGCATGTAAATCCTCATTTTCTTATTTTTTGGGATTGGGAATTTTATCAGTCCCCTATTAAAAAGTTGGAAAAGCCCATTATCAGTCCATAATGAAAGCCCATTTATTGAAAGACCAAGAACTAATTGGATCTTTACGTATTTTCAATTACGTAAATCATGATAAATAAATGAGTATTTCTTTCCTCAGAATTTTATTTTTATTTTTTTCAAAAAATATTCTTTCTTGAGAAGGTTTTAAAGCCTGTTCATTTTTACCTCATGTTACGATTTTCCTTCCTTCATCTTTTAATTATTAATTATTGGTTATTTATACCAATTGTATATATATAGAGTGTACTATGTTAAAAAATAAAAGAATATATAGACATCAATAAATGATGATAAGTGATTGACGTAATATATTTTCAGCATTATCTCGTGACCTTAGCTTAAATGTCTGCATTTTCCCCCCATCTTATTTATTGCTTCTTCTTTTCCTTCTTTCATTGATGGAAGACGCCCTCAAAACAAGGGGAATTAACAGGAGGGTAAAATATACAAGTAACTTACGAGACTACATATACCTAACTCGTAGAAAATTATATCGTGTCTATAGGTAAAAAATTGTAATTGCATAAACATAGTTATTGGAGTAAAAAAAGAAATAGAGAAATTTTAGTAATACTTCAGTTGGTTGATTATCAAAATTTCATTGTGTTGATAAAGATTTGATTCTCGATTTTTAATCTTCTCCACTATTTTTCCTTCCCCTACTCTTAAACAAAGAAATAAATATGTGGTGGATATCAGTATCGAAGCTTTTCTTTTTTAAAGAAAAAAATCGTATTTTTTACATTTTAAAATTTCAAAATATAGTGTCTTTTTCTTCTTTCATTTTTCCACACTGTTAACTGAAATGACTCAACTCTGAGTAGTCTACTACCGAAGGTCAATCTTTTTGCAATTGGCCTATCCCACGGGATAGGGCTCTGTAATTTAAATAGAAAAAAAAAGGTAATGAGTATTTTAAAAATGGAAAAAAATACTTAATTGCACGAACATTTCTATCATATTTACAAATTCTTTTTATAATTTACAACAATTACAAATTATCTGATTTATTAATAATTTTATACCAGATTTCAATATTGATATACCTAAAGATATTTTTTTTTGCTACTATGAAATACAAATTTATTGGGGGGAGGGGGGGGAGATGATCGAGAGAGGAGAGAGGCGAGCGAGAAAATCAATGTATCGTAAATACATGTGAATCACACTCGATATATACATGTATATGGAATACCTGATACATCTAACATACAAATACAAAGGGAGAGAGGTGAGAGACTCATTCTACCTAAGATATATTTAAATCAACTTGAATATAGTTGGAATAAATTAATTTCTAATTTTGACCTCTTATTTCTGTAACAAATTACACATAATTTTAACTCTCTATATATACGGGGACCAAAATATGACACAAATAGTAATACCGAAAACTCACGAAAAGACATTTAGTGGGATTTTTGTTTTTTCTCTAAGATTAAATAAAATTAAACTACTTTTAACGACAATAGAGTACTAAGATGGGAAATGAATATCAAATTATTGTTCTAAATTATTATTTTCTCCAAATGAAAGGAGACTGATTGATATGGCCATGCTAGAATAACTTTTGCACAAGTTCTTTCTATTTAAATTAAAAAGTAGTTGCACAAACATGTTTTATATACCATTGGTCAAAAAGTTACAAGTAATATAGTAAAATTTTCCTCTTAATACCAAACCACTAATCACTATGCTATTTTGAGAAGCTTTTCATATTATTTGTCACTAGAAGAACATATAAGATGAAACAATAGTCATATAATACTAGCTCCATCAATTTTAAAAAGCAAAATTCAATGGTGAAAAGATAAACCAACTTCCAAAACATTTAGCAGAAAACATAAAGGTAGGAGAAAAACACTGATCAATATTTCCTTATAACCAAATGTAATATATATATATTCACCAGAAAAATTAATCATAAATTTTAGAACTACATCACTTTCACATATCTACTAGCTAGCACCATACCTAATTAACTTTCCAATCCCACCACTCAAAGAAAAAGAAGACAAAATCACCTTAGTGTAAAAGTTGTTCAAGAATATATCATATAAAATGTTACAAATGTGCTAATCATGTAATCGGAAAAACTTTTCGATGACCTCTTCTGCTTGGACCAGAGGATGGCACTCTGCGTTTTGCCAAACTAACATGTTGATTATTAGTATTAGTAGTACTCATCATTCCTCCCCTTGTTGTTGTTTCGATTGGCATTAATAATCTGTGACTTGTAGTTGAAGATGCAGCCATTAATATTACCATCATCACAAAAATGGAGAAAGATAGACAAGGTCTATGAACTAAGTTGGCCATGCAATTAATTTATGAACTCTATATATGAAAATGTGTTAGAGAGAAAATGTTTGATGATGAGTGTATTTTCGTTTGGTTGTTTTTGTCTTTGTGTGTGTGGAGGGAAAGCATTTATATGTAGTCGTGTTTAATTTATTTCATTAATAAAAAGGTTTTGAAAGGATTTACGTGATATCATCAAATAGTGTAATATTTTCACCAATCTATGTCCCACCTCCCCAATTCAATGGCATCTCTTTCCCCTAGAAAAGAAAAATAAAAACCATATATTATACAACAAAAAAAAAGACAAATCATAAACAGTAAAGCACTACAAATTGACGGATTTTATTGATGGAACTTTATTTTGTCATTTAAGTAATGATGGACAGTTAATATTTGTTCGGAATTATAATGATAAGTCAATTAAAGAATTAATTAGTGTCTAATAGCAGGGGCAGATTTACGTTGAATGAATCCGAACCCCTTTGTCGAAAAATTACACTAAGATTAAATTTTTAATATACGTGTATATATATACTATTGAACCCCCTGAACATACACCAAAGGCGTAGCTCAGTGGCGTTGGTGGTTCAGGAATTCGCTCTACTGCACGCCAGGTCGCGTGTCCGAATCCGGGCAGAGGCATTTTTTTTATCAGCTTATATTTTAGGTGTTTTAATTTTTTTAAAAAAATAATAATGCAATTAGAAAACGATGTTTAGTTCCAAAAAATTAAAACGCTGATTGGGAATTTAGGATTTATTAGTTTAATCCCTAATTATAAAGTCAAATATTAAAAAACCCTTTTCTTCTTGATTCGACCGTTTAATCCGACCCGTTTATATCCGATTCGACCTATGAATATTATTTATGTGATTAATTTTTTTTTTTAATTCCCTTGATGAAAATCCTCCCTCCGCCACTGTCTAATAGTATATTTATGGAATTGCGATTGAAATGAAATTTGGTCGATAAATATTGACACTAAATTTAAGCCTCTTCATTTTACCTAAAGCATTTAAAGTGGCAATTTTTTTTAAAAAAAATAATATTAGCAATGGATTTTGCTTTAGTTTTAAGAATTAAGCTCTTTGTATGGCTTCGTGTTAAAAGGCAATGCTCGTGGTGGACTATTCTATGATGGATTCCCACTGTTATTACCTTATAATCTTGAGGGAGTAATCGAAATTAAGTTGCGTACTCAAATTCGTATAGAAATAGAAAAAGTATGAAAGCACTAATATATTATGAATGTCGTTTCATATTCATGATAATTGATAAGTTAGATTTGAAATGATCCATATTTGTGGTAGTGTGCTATGTATTATAACACATAGGGGATTTTGCGGCTATTATTTAGTGATAATAAAAAATTTGAATATTAATAACTAACCTTCTATATAAATGTCGTCGAAGACTTAGCAACTCTAAATGCAGTGCTATAAATTCAATTGCCCTGAATATTTTTGCAGCAATAGAAAAATCTATTTTCACCGAATGTCTCTTTGGTCGAAGTGGTATATCATTTGATTATAATTTCATGCATATGAAAATCATTCTATAAGCTCTCCCCTGTTTTTTCTGTTAAATCCTTTTTAATTAACCATTTGCTATAACATCTGTTTTCTTTTTCTCCCCATCTTTTGGTAATTCATCTTTTCCCAAATTAAAGAAATGATTTTCCTTAAATTGTATGATATTCTTAGATTATGAATATTGTTAATCTTTTGACCTTTTCAACGATTTGCTGCAAGTCTTTGTAGGGACAAAAGAAGAAAACTAGTTGATCACATGCTTTGTATATATCCCATCATACAAAACCCCAATTTAATTAGTGGTACTCCCTCCGTCCAAGTAAATAATAATCTAATCGATTTTGACATAAAGTTTAAGAAAATAAATAAGACTTTTAAAACTTGTGATTCTAAATTAAAATTATGTCAAATGTATCAAAATATTTTTTAATCTTGTGTCTTTAAATATTTCATATGAAAAGTTAAATTTAAAGTGTTGCAAAACCAAAAATAGATCGTTCATTTAAAATCGACAAAAAAGAAAAATATGTCTTTTTAAAAAAAACGGAGATGGGAGTACTAAATTTCGCAGACCTCCCAGCAAATGAATTGGTAGGTTTAAGTAGTTAAAAGGGTTTGACTAATGTCTCTTCCATAAATGTAGATCAAAATCTCATAATTAGAGGAATTGTGCACATGATTTTGTTCATTTAGAATTTTTTGACAAAGTCAAATTCATTTCTTTCCCACTAACAATGGGCTCACATAGCCAAATTGTCTATTTCTGAGTGACTTCCAAAAGAAATTAAGAAGGAAAAATAATTTGTAAATTATAATTAATTTGATTGAGTCATCATGAGAAAGAATATAGTGAAGAATGAACTTCATTTTAAAAGTGCTAGTAGTTGTTATTGTGTTTATCTTCTAAACTACTACTCTCTCCGTTTTATTATACTAGTCCATATATTAAAAACAGAAATCCTTTAATGGTCTATTTTAACAAATTACAAGAGTTTTTTTTTTTCGTACTATTTTTAGTCTTAAATAGTATTCAAATTTAGAATCCAAAAATGTCATTAATAAGTAAATATAATATATATCTAATAAATTTTCTTGATAATTATGTCAAGTCAATATGAACCAAATAAAATGAAACAGAAGAATATATATATATATATATATATATATATATATAAGGACATTGAATGTGGCTCATCTTTTGTATCAGCGATGACTATAATTTGCACTAGTCCAACTTCCAACGGCTGAAACATGTGTCAACTTATAGGGTTCATGAACATAATTGCATAATTTTCTTCTACTTTATTTGTTTTTCTTCAGAGTAAAGAAAAGGAAATGCTTTCCCTTTTAGATGTCAACAACATAAATAGTGCTGCCTTGCAATATCATTAAGATTTGTTTGATTCAGAAATAAGTTATTTGTGTATTAATAATATTCAAAAAGTAGTGCATATAGTGTAATACATGTAGTATAATGCTTGAAAAATATTTGTTTGGGTGTTTGATTTGTCAAAGTAATATAATTCCAAATAGGTGTTTACTTGTTAAATAAAACTAATGATTGTTTACTATATAGAGGTTACATATTAATCTCTACATAACTTCTGCAAGTATTAGTTATTGAGAAGAAAAAAAAATATGAACCAAAAGTTATAATATGAACAATTCTATAGCCTATATATTATGTGCAAGTATTAATTTCTCCTAGTGCTATCAACTCTCACCTTATATATATATATATATCGAAGTGTCACCTTTTAAGACAAATAAATTTAGACGCTAATCATCTTCGACTAAAAGCAAACATATCAACAGACAATCAGTAATGATTATGGGCTAACCTTCTTTAAGATCCAACCAAATGAAATTCAAGATATGTGGACCTTCTGGTGATGTGGCCCATGTAACCTATGGGCTATCCTAACCCATAGATACAGTGTTGGGTTGAACAACTTTTAATTATTTGATTCAAATTTATAGGCTAAACTTTTGGACAGGTGAATCCGTAATTTTTCTATAAAATAAGATATTTTATGTATGCATTTAATTAAATGTTGAATTATTTACCTAGATGATTCTTTTGAATTTCATGAATTAGTGCTCTATTATTTATGAGAAAACAGCATATCAGCTCTGGAGACTCTTCAAAATGCTAGATCACAAAAACCCCTTAATTTCTCAGAGCATTCTCTTATACAACATTTCTGCTTTTAAAATTTTCCTATGATAGTTTTGCGGCATTTCCTTAAATCTGATTATAACAAAATATACTACAGTACAACTAACTAGTATAGTAATCTCTCGGTTCATTTTTACTTGTTCACTATACATCCAATACCTCTGCTTCCTCCGTTTAAAAAATCCAAAGATATTATCTGTTTTATCCTTGTAACGAATTATTCCCAAACATTAGACTACTTACAAAAATTCAAAATGATATTATCATTTTATAACCATAAACAAGTAAACAAAAATTCAAAATGATATTATCATTTTATAACCATAAACAAGTAAACAAAAATTCAAAATGATATTATCATTTTATAACCATAAACAAGTAAAAATAGTAGCGGTTAAATAAATAATCAGTTGTAAATGGTTGATGCAGGGTCAAACATGAACAGACTGGAGCCAGCTATCCCCTATCTATAGTACAAGTAAGTAATAGCAAAGACAATTCCAACAAAATGAGGCAGGCACAGCACTAGAAATCCAGCTACTTTGGGTATTTCAATGTTATTTATAGTGATACATCTTTTTGGGTACATTTACTTATTTAATTACTAATTTGTCAACAATATGTCTTCATAACCTAATCCTATTCAGCCTAAAATTACAATAGCCGCATATATGTATGTATGTATATTTCATTATATCTCATATAAATTTGGAAATTTACCTTGTCAAAGAAGAGAAATAATACTATATTATTCTAAGGAGACATTGTTGATTAGAGACCCTTATAGCTGCGTGTTGTAGCATATTTTATAGACTAGTAGTAGTCATTAATTGAGATTTTTCAATTTAAAACATTTTTATCACCATTAAAAAAACTAAAAAGAGTATGTTTGGATAGGTTGATTTTAGGTGTTTTTAAGTCAATATAGCTTTTAAACCGTTCAATACACTAGAAGTTTAACAATTTATGTTATAGAGAAGTAATAAGTTCACAACTTGCATGCTTAGTCAAAGAAATAAAAAAAAGAAGCTAAGTGGTAAATAAAAAGAGATCAACGTTTCGTATTCAAGTTCTAAAAATAAAGAATTTCAAAGTAGGGATCATTTATCCGAAATAGGTACTAATATAATTTGAATTAATCGTCCTAGTAGTAGGATTCGGCCATCAAATTATTTTAAAACATTGAGAACCATTTTTAATATTACAACCTAACTTTGAAATCCCTACTTTCTAAAGTTTTCTACTCTTGATAAATAAATTTTTAATTTGATCAAATTTGAAACGAGATTGAATTTTATCCTTTTTCTTGAATAGGAATCTGTGCATTATTATTATTATTATAATAATATTACACCTACTACTCCAACTGACCAAAAGAGTCCAATGTCTCATGCACAAGTCAATTTTAGGAAGCTGCTCTCCTAACAAACACCTACCACAAAATTGAGCAACAAAAATAACTAAGATGTGAAAAATATACATAACCATTTTTACACTTCATGTGAAGGACCAATTTGTCTTGTTCTCATTTATATCACTATTTTTCAAGTTTTTTTTTTTTTTTTTTATAACTACAACTTTCTGAATTCCAACAGCTTCAACAATATTAATAAAATCTAGGTACCATATATACATATGACCAATTATATATTTCAAAGACCCTTTTTTAAAAAAGTCAAAGTTTCAAGATTTCATAGTTAGGCTTACAAAACTACGGGGCTAGCTTATCAAAGAGAGGAAGGGGAAAGAGGAGGGTAATTACTCCACAATCCTCATCATATAAGCTTACAAAAAGAGAGTTCTAAATACTTTCGAGCATAGAAAAAACTCGAGGGTGTAACAGTAAGGATGTATATGAGCCATTCTTAAATTACTTACTATATGGTGTTCGATACCTATGCCCGCAATGGACCCAACTAAATTAGAATTCACACCGATTAGTGTCATATTAGTGTTAATTCCTAAGAAATGTGATTGTATACTCATAGTTCGAACCTAAGGCTCCTAACTAGACATATAAAAATATTATTTATACTTATTACTCCACCATAATTCTAAATGATAGTAAAAAAAAAACATTACATTCTTCACAAATATCCATGATTTTGACTAAAGATGATTGGGTAGAAACAGTCTGGAGCCAGCCAACAACAAGGACAATTACAAGAAAAAGACACAGAAAACAATAACTTCAGCTGCAAAGGATATGCCAGTTACAAAAACAGGTGATATATGGCAACTGTTTTTACAGCCAATTTAATTTTATTACTAGTTCAACTATACGTTATAGTAATAACCTAATGTACTGACCCATATGCATGTCAGTAAATATATAACTTCTAAGTTCTATGAATCTGATTAATAAAGAAAGTTAAAAAGTTAAAACAATAAGAAGTCGTTTAGTGTGAGTTATAAGGTATTATAATATATAATTTCAAGATAAAATGTAGGAATATTTTATCTCAAGTTTGATTGGAGGTATTAGGTAGTCCTTGGATTATTTATCCTATCATTTTTACTATGGTGATTAGATACGTTATCTCATATACGTAGTGAAATAACTTATCGTGACTAATTATCTCAGAATAACTTGTTTCCAACCAAACGGGCCTTTCCAATTGATTATTATTCTCAAAGAATTATCGATTGGATGAACGTGGACAGCTCAAGCTATTAAATACTAATTTACTCGCTAAGTAGTTGGGTTATATTAATTCTTTCTATTAAAAAAAACACTTATGTATTATGTACTATAATAGCATTAAAAGAAAAGGGGTGGGGGGTGGGGGGAAGAGTAGTGACATTTTGTTTCTCAAAGAATAAAGAGTTTAATAATGTAAATTGAAATCCAATGTACATTTTACTTTGCATAAATTTATTATCAATATTTTATTTGAAGGACAGCTAAATTATGATAGTTGAACAATTTTAAAACGCTTTTAACTAGAAAAAAAAAGCATCAAATCGCTCTACTACCACTACAACAAAAATACGTTTTAGCAGCAATAAATATACACATTAATAAAGAGTGTTAAAAACTTTATCGACATTCGTTAATTGTCATTGAATTCAATGTTGCTAAAGGCTATAGGGAGTGCTAATTGTCGAGAAATGTACATATTTAGTGGCAATTAAGCTATTGTCGTTAATTAATTGTCGCTAAAGATCATTTTTAATATAGTAGATGTACATTGAGCACATAGACTAAAATGAATAGAATTAGCTAGTCGTAATATATGTTTCTTCTGTTTCAATTTATACGATAACACTTTAAATTTAACGAGAAATCATGACGTTCAAAACTTGAAGGACATATATAGTTCATGAAAGTTTCACTAGTGATAATAAAGTTAAGAGATAAATTGAAGCTTTTTGGTATTGCAGTTGTAGAAGTTTCTTTAAAAGTTTGCCCAAAACCAAATTGGATTTGGTATAGTCTCATATATATATATATATATATATATGATAAGATGCCAATGGATGATTTGGAATATGCCAAAGAATGTGCAAAATATGAAGAGTTATTATCCCAATTGAAAATTAGAAGTACATCCTAAAGTACATTAGGCATATCCTCATCCTCTTTTGGAGTTTTGGTTTTAGACCAAACCTACCCACCATTAAGAGGCCTTGCCTTTTGCCTGCACATGCTAGACTCAATCTTTTACCTAATAATAATAACACCAATAAATTATAGTGATGTAATAATAATGAAAATGTTTTTAGTTTAATACAGTTTTTAACTTGTTTAGACTTTTTCTAGTATTTTAATTATACGATATTTTAAATTTATTGGCCTGTCTAATTTAAATTTGCATTGGATACCAGATCGACCTAACAGATGAAACATTCTTTGTCAAGTTGTTATACATCGATTTGTATTGGTGGATTTACATTAATCTCATTGTTTAGAAACTAGGTTATTATTTAACAAAAAATATTAAGTGAATTTAGACCTAGCATACCAAATTAAAGACACAATTATTTTGGTGAAGTGTTGCCACAAGAAAATAGTTTAACGTTATCTCTGATCAGAGACTTGAGTTTGAAGTTTCATTTGATATGAAGGATGTCTTGATTGTTAATATCGAAGTTGAATTGAATGAATTACTCCACGAGGAAACAACAAAAGTAAAATTTGGCACAATTCAAAGAGGAAAACAAGCAAGAATTCCACTTTGAAAAGGAAAATGACCAAGAAAATTATCGGAAGTACCATTTCAAATTTTAGTGGAAATAACAATACTAAATGTCTTTTTCCATATCTACTAAATCTTGATTGATAAAATTACTTGATATTTATGTTGATGACAAATAACAAATACCCGATAAAAAAATAAGTTGATCACCACTTCCATTAAAAAGTGATAAGACAATGGGTTTTCCATTGTTGAACCTAAATACGCAAAGGAAAAGGAGATAATAGAATAAAAATTAATCACATGGCAAGTTGAAGCAATTCTATGCCAAAGCAAAAAAAGAAAAAAGAAAAAAAAAGAAAGATAGATAAAGCAACAACCACCAATTTAAATTAAAAATAGGCACATGCTAAAGTCATTTGGCATTTAAAGAATATTCCAACGAATTTAAAGGAAAACAAATAAAAACAATGTGTACCCACGATCTAAAGTATAATCTTTGCATTAATTACGCTAACGCGATTATCCAGCTTCGCCTACCTCATTTAAATAAACACATGCTAAACGCATTTTATGTCACTATTTGCTTCTTCTTTTTCTTCTACAAATATTCTATATTTATATTGAAAATTTTAAAGTTAAATAGCTTAAAGTTTTTTTGTTTTTTTTTAAATATTACTCCCTCTCTACCTATTTACTTGTCCATTTTTCCTTTTTTGGTTATCCCTAATTACTTGTTCATTTTGACAAATCAAGATAGGACAAATTTTTTTTAACTATGATACCATCAATTAATTACTTTGAAAAATGTAGAACTTCTTGAAAATCTCAAGTTTTTAATTCATCAACTTCATAATTAATAGGGGTAAAATGGTAAACTCACTATGTCAATCATTGTTTTCTTAATAAGTGTGTCAATTCAAAAGTGGACAAGTAATTATGAATAGAGGGAGAACTTACTAACATAATCGTACAAGTATTTAATTAATGATATACTCATCCAGTAACGTAGCCATATATAGTTCAGGATGATTAGTTAGACACCATTTATCAAAAAATTATCCCTATTATATATTGTTGAGTTTTAAAAGGTGTGAATGAAAAATGAAGAGTTGCGATTTTTATGAAGAATTGTGACTTTTATGAAAACTGAAAAGTTGTGATCTTTTCGAAAGATTGTTACTTTTCCAAAGGGCTGTGACCTTTCCGGTAAGGTACAATAAGAACATTTTCACACTACCCTTTGTTTTCTATAAATTGAGGGATTTCCTCTCATTTTAAGGGAACTAATTTTTCTGGACTTCTTCTACTACTACTAAATCTAGTATTCTAAGTGTACTTTACTGTCGTTGAGTGATTTGCTGACACCGTGGTTTTAGGTACCGATACACCGGTGAGTAAGATTGTTCTATCCTTGGAGGATATATTCCATTAATCTCGGGTACTTGAGGGGAATAATTTCCTTAAGGGGACACTGTGCATTCAGTGGACTCGATTTTCTTTCTTTGAGAAAGATATTTTTATAGTGTTTCTAATCTGTTTCTGATTCTATTTTCTCTACTAGTTTTAATATTTTAGTTTTGAAAATACTCTTCAAATTGTGTTGTTTGTTACCAAGTTATTCAAAGTTTTGTTAAATATTTTAAAAATATAAGATGAACAATATATATATAAAATTATACAAAGTATATAAATCATTGTTTTTCATACGTATGTATTAATCATGGACATAAATTTTTGACTTCGCCAGGTAACTCATCCCATCTTAATCCTAGTGGGTCATGATACTATTTGCAATTGTACAAAAAAGTACCAAGAAATAAAATTAGGGATTGAATTTTGTATGGATGATTTTTTGAATGAATGGACGGATATAATAAACAAATAAATAGTTATTTTTTAAGGAAACTTGTTATATATTTGAGGAGACAAATTTGACCAAAACACTAGCCATTTTTTTTTTTTGAATAAATAGGAGAAAAGAGGTGGAAATTTACGTAACAAAAAGGAGAAAAAAGAAAGACAAAGTTTGACGAAAAATGACGGAGCCCACTAAGTTTATTAAATAATAATTATATTATAGATAAAATATAGGGATTGTTCCACAAATAAAGAGAGTTTTGTCTCCACAACTCAAACCACCTAAATATTTGACTACTCAGAATATGAGTCAAAAAAACTCTTATGACTTATCCACCCAACTCAACTATTTATTTCTCTTTGGTCGCTTTTGAATATTACCTAATTCCCTATATTACTATTTTATTCCCAAAATATCCCTTTGTTTTTTTTTTTTTTTTTTTTTTTTTTTTTGCATATAAAATAGATCCCTTTTTGGATTTTGATTGGCTCAAGAGGAGTGCTTGTCATTCCATTTAATTTGTTTTTTCTTAAGAAAATCAACTATATGGGATAGTGTTTGGGCATTTAGTGATATGGAATATTAGATATATAGTTTTTATGTATTGATAAAACACAAATAGGTGAATTTTTGGCTATAAAATAACATGACTCATCCATCCTTTAAATTACAAAAGTATAAAACAACAAATTCATAAATGGAGTTTAGAAAGATTGAGATCTACACAAATTTTACTTCTTACTTTGATATGATAAAAAAGTTATTTCTGATGTATCCTTAATTCAAAATAAAAGTTATATAAGGAAAGGTTGAAAAAACTGATAATAAAAATATATATCAAGGCAAAATGAACCAACAAATAGTTGAAACACAGAAGAAAAATGATAGCGGGAGAGCTCCTGCATCTCCCGCCTTATGGGCAAGATCATACTTGTCTACCTACTTATTTTCTATTATAATATATAATCTCCAGCTTTCATATTTTCTTATTTAGGATAATTTCCTCAATAAGCTGAAGTTATGTTATTTCATGTCTAGTCACATCTTCCTTCGTCCTCCTAGTTTATTCTTGATATATTTCTACATCCCTTAATTCTTCTATAACCAACCTCTCGCTCCAACCTACAAATATAATTATATTAAATGATCCAAATTAATACCAAGCAAAACTATATATTCTTAATTTTTAAATTTTACGAATACATGAGAAATCACCACAATGGTATTATTTTATTTTTTTATAAAAAAATCAATTTAATTTTACTAATTATTTATTTGGATTTTCATTTCCATTTTATCTTAAACACCCTTAAGTGATGGATAAAACCTTTTTTTCTCAAAAAGGGCAAAATAGGACATTAATACGCTCACCACCTCACCAAACTCCCTGACCTCAAAAATTGCCGGCAACGTGGAGCCAATTCGACATGCTGACGTCACCCATGACGCGTCTCCTTTGCCAGGTCATCTCTCATGCCTTATCCGCTAATCTACGCCCTGGAAATGCCACGTGGAATTAGTCCCTGTCCCCACCTTAATCCTAAAATTTCATATTCCTGTGCTTCTCATCCCCACACTAACCATCACCTCTCTCCATTCATATCCAGCCACGTGTCACATTCCTACTCTGAACAAAACAAATAAACGTGTCCTTTAATTTAATTTCAATTAATATATCTCCAACTTCACATATACACAAAATAAACACTCAAATTTATATTAATAGGTTCACGTGAGAATCTAGATACACACGTTCTATGTGACACATTGTGTACGCTCACAAGTTCGTTGTAATATAAGAATTTTTTTTTTAGCGCGTGACATAAAAGACAACTAAGCCTGCCATTTGTCCTGGCAAAGAGGAAAAAAAATAAATTCCAGTTGGCAAAGTACGCGTCTGCTGGCCGACCTTATCCTCTTTTTATTTTTTCGCCCATATTTTGGTTTATAGTTTATAGTTTTTAATGAAATGAAAAGTTAATGAACATTGATAGAAAGAGAAGGCTATGAAATATGAATAGATATATATACATATATAGAGAGAGAAACAAAGAGTAAGAGAGACTAAACCCTAGATTTCATTCTGACTGAAAGCAGAGTATTTTGTATTTTGACCAACAAAGAGCTTTGTTTACATCAAATTTTTCCGTCATTATTCACAAAGGTAAGTGATTAAAGTTTTTATATTTTGAACACTTTATTAGTGTTAATGTTGTTTTATGTAATAATTATTATGTGAAAATATTTTTTTTTTGCAAATGGAGTTGTTTAACACCACTTGTATGTATGGTGATTGTTAGATATAGGTTGGATTTGATCTTGTTTTGTTTAAAGATTGAGTTTTTTACTATATTTTGTATATGGGTTTCTGTTTTATTGCTTGGATCATGTTTTTGCAACTGTTTTTTTTTCTTTTGCTTCAAGTTTAATGAGTTTATTTTGATTCTTGGATTATACACATTTTTTCAGATCCTTTTGAAATGTACTCAGTTTGATAATCAAGAACAGGCTATTGGGTTTGGTTGGTGGGTGTGATTCAGTCTGAGGAAGTTTGAACAGAAAAAAGGTTTCTGTTTGGTCTGTCTTCTAATTTGAGGATCTGCTGAAGGAGTTTTTGCAAATAAAGGCTTGTAAAGATGATGTCCAAATCTTATACCAACTTGCTAGATCTAGCATCTGGGAATTTCCCGGTGATGGGGCGTGAAAAGAAGCGGCTGCCACGGGTAATGACAGTTGCTGGAGTTATTTCTGAGCTTGATGATGATCAAGCTAATAGTGTTACATCAGATGTTCCATCATCAATTATTGTAGATCGAATAATTATAGTGGCTAATCAGCTCCCTGTAAAAGCTAAGCGTAGGTCGGATAATAAAGGATGGAGTTTTAGTTGGGATGAGGATTCATTGTTGTTGCACATAAAAGATGGGTTGCCAGATGATATGGAAGTTCTCTATGTTGGTTCTTTAAAGGTTGAGGTCGATTCAAGTGAACAGGATGATGTTTCACAGTTGCTGCTGGATAGGTTTAAATGTGTTCCTGCTTTTCTCCCTCCAGACATTTTATCTAAATATTATCATGGTTTTTGCAAACAGCATTTATGGCCACTTTTCCATTATATGCTTCCCTACTCTGCTAGTCATGGCAGTCGATTTGATCGGTCGTGGTGGGAGGCATATGTTGCAGCAAACAAGATATTTTCCCAGAAGGTTATTGAGGTGATAAATCCCGAGGATGATTATGTCTGGATCCATGATTATCATTTAATGGTTCTACCTACATTCTTGCGTAGGCGTTTTAATCGGCTGCGAATGGGGTTCTTTCTGCATAGCCCTTTTCCTTCATCAGAGATATATAGGACTTTTCCAGTGAGAGAAGAAATTCTCAAGGCCCTACTGAATTCCGACCTGATTGGTTTCCATACATTTGATTATGCACGGCATTTCCTATCCTGTTGTAGTCGCATGTTGGGATTAGAGTATCAGTCAAAGAGGGGTTACATTGGACTTGAATACTACGGACGGACAGTGGGGATCAAGATTATGCCAGTTGGGATTCACATGGGACGGATTGAAACTGTGCTTCAACTAGCAGATAAAGAGTCAAGAGTTGGAGAACTTAAGCAACAGTTTGAAGGTAAATCTGTTTTACTTGGTGTTGATGATATGGACATTTTCAAAGGTGTCAATTTGAAACTTCTCGCATTGGAGGAAATGTTAAAACAACATCCTAAGTGGCAAGGAAGGGCAGTGCTGGTCCAGATTGCTAATCCAGCTCGAGGAAAAGGAAAAGATATTGAGGAAATACAAGAAGAAATTCAAACAAGCGTCAAAAGAATCAATGACAAGTTTAGACAGCCTGGTTATGAACCCATCGTGTTCATCGATCGCCCAGTTTCTCTTAGTGAACGGACTGCCTATTACTCTGTTGCTGAGTGTGTAGTTGTAACAGCAGTAAGAGATGGCATGAACCTTACACCTTATGAATACATTGTGTGTAGGCAGGGCATCCCTGGTTCAGACTGCACTGCAGAGTCCAATGGTTTGAAAAGCAGCATGCTGGTAGTGTCTGAGTTCATTGGATGTTCTCCTTCACTAAGTGGTGCTATACGTGTTAACCCATGGAATGTGGAAGCAACTGCAGAAGCACTGAATGAGGCAATTTCAATGGCTGATGGTGAGAAGGTGTTACGCCATGAGAAGCATTACAAGTATGTAAGCACACATGACGTAGCTTATTGGTCAAGAAGCTTCTTCCAGGATCTGGAGAGAAGTTGCAGAGACCATTTCAGGCGGCGTTGCTGGGGTATAGGTCTGAGCTTCGGTTTTAGGGTTGTAGCACTTGATCCTAATTTTAAAAAGCTATCCATCGACTCTATTGTTTCTGCTTACTCAAGAGCCAAAAATCGGGCAATATTGTTGGATTATGATGGCACTCTCATGCCTCAAACAGCAATCAATAAGGTCCCTAGTCCCGAAGTTATTTCAATTGTTAACTCACTTTGTGGTGATGAAAGAAATACCGTGTTTCTCGTGAGTGGACGAGGAAGGGATAGTTTAGGCCAGTGGTTTTCTCCGTGTGAGAAGCTTGGCATTGCTGCGGAACATGGATACTTCTTAAGGTATTCTTAGAACAAGCTTATTCTCATTTTGTGTCTATTTGTCATATCCCGTATGTCAGTATGTACTTATTGTCTTTATTTACCAGGTGGTCTGCAGATAAAGAATGGGAAGTAGTTGGGCAGAACAACGATTTTCAGTGGATGCAGATAGCTGAACCTGTTATGAAACAGTATACAGAAGCTACAGATGGGTCTTCCATTGAAACAAAAGAGAGTGCTCTTGTTTGGCATCATCGAGATGCAGATCTTGGTTTTGGGTCTTGCCAAGCAAAAGAGATGTTAGACCATCTTGAGAGTGTGCTTGCAAATGAGCCTGTTGCTGTGAAGAGTGGGCAGTTCATTGTTGAAGTTAAGCCTCAGGTGTGCCATCTCTTAACCTTTGCATTTGACTCTAGTTTTTTCGATTAACATTATTCGATTTCACAAATATACTTCATTCATCCATTGGTTCTGCTCTAATCTCCACCTATATACTGAGTCGTTGTTTTGTCTTCTATCTTGATATGCTTTATAATTCTGTGTATGGTGCTATATACTGAGTAGCTGTATTTTCTTATAACAAAAGTGGGCATGATCAGACTGTTTATGAAATGTCTTTGCTGATTCTAGATGAATGCAGACATTATAAGCTTCTTCAATCAAATATATGCAATTTTTTTAAATCTGTCATATTTCATGCAAGTAATTAAAGGTGATGATTGAAATATTTTTTTTGGAGTTGGTGTTTAAACTATGAAGGTTTTTGATTGAGTCTGGAGTTAAAAGGGCAAAATATTGAGTGAAATTTCCAAAAGGGCAATAAAAAATAAGGTTGAAACCAAAAGGGCAACATTTAGATGGAAGGGTAACGCTGTGAAATTTTAAGCGGGAAGGCGCAAGGCGACAATATCCTTGTAAGGCACATGGAGCCTGCGCCTTTTGCTTTCTATTTTTTGACAGAATGTTCAACTAAGGCACATAGTTTGCCTTCTTTTAATTCTTTTTAGTTGTTAGTTGAACACCTCCATTTAAGTTTTAAACAATCATTATTGTTAACTAAATATTAAGAATAATTTAGTTGTTCAACTAATATTTAAACAATCATATATATTAGTACCTTAATATTTTATTTCTTATTTTTCTTGAAGGTTAATCATTCAAAAAGGTAATGTGCGATATTATATAATGACTAAGAATAATACAATCTATTCAAACATTGTATTTATTTAAACAGTATAATACAATACAATTTATTAATACATAACAACCTATCCAAACATATTTCGAAAATTAAATATATTTTTGTTACATACTAAAAAGAAAAACATAGTATAACTTATTATCTCAAAAAAAAAAACATAGTATAACTTACCTGAAATATATGAGAGCCATAGTAAAAAGCAATTTTAATCTCTCAAATTATAACAATCTAATATAAATTGAAGTAAAATGAATATACAAGTGAAAATATTAAATAATATTAATATATTTTATAAATATTTTACATTATATTTCAAATTATTTTTTAAAAATAGTATAAATTATTATGTAATAATTGAATTTATATTATTACAACTAAATTTTATGGATTGAATTTATATTATTCTTAATATTTAGTTAGCAACAATAATGATTGTTTAAATTTAAATGGAGGTGTTCAACTAACAACGAAAAAAATTTAAAAGAAGGCAAACTATGCCCCCCTTAGTTGAACAACTTTTGACAAAATATAGAAAGCAAAGCGCAGGCTCCATGCGCCTTACAAGGACATTGCACCTTGTAAAGCACATGAGACATTGCGTCTTCCTGCTTAAAATTTCACGGAGTTACCCTTCCGTTTAAATGTTGCCCTTTTGGTTTCAATCTTATTTTTTGTTGCCCTTTTGGAAATTTCACTTAGTTTTTTTGCCCTTTTAGCTCCGGACTCTTTTTTGATGACCTTCAACCAAGAAGGTGTATTACAATCTAAATTGCTTTATTTGATGGATTATTACAAACAACTGCAGGAAATAACATTTTATCTGTTAGATATATGCCTTGATTAAATCTCTAAGTAATTCCAGCATAATGCCAAATAGCTAGGGAATATATTACTCTCATTTCTTAATAACAGAAACAACTACTTTCCTAATACATGTACTTCTCAACAGGATGTGAGCAGCCAGAAAATTTTAGTAAAATATATTGTTTAATTGGATGGCTCATATGCTTTCCTAAATAGTCTTCTTGTTATAGCTGTATTCTCTTTTCTACCTGTTTTATCGCATGCACATCCATGTGGCCTTATTTGTTTTCTTTTGCCGCCTCCAGTTTATTTTAAACTTTAATTTTTGCCACAATTCCAGGGAGTCAGTAAAGGTTTAGTTGCAGAGAAAATTTTCGCAACAATGGCTGAGAGTGGCCGGCAGGCTGATTTCATGCTGTGCGTAGGTGATGATAGGTCTGACGAGGACATGTTTGAGATTATTGGAAATGCAATAAATAGTGGTATACTCTCGTCAAGCACGGAAGTGTATGCTTGCACAGTGGGACAAAAGCCAAGTAAAGCCAAATATTATCTTGATGACACAACAGAAGTTAGAACCATGCTTCATGCCCTTGCCGAGGAATCCATTCCTCCTCCTTCATCAGACATTGTAACATGAAGCTCTGTTTGGAGTATATCCTTTCCTGTTACTTGTCCGAGTGCACTTCACATTGACTCAACCCTTTCAAGTTGTGCAAAGAAATATCATTAGAGCTTGTACTGACATATGACGCATAATACTCTCAAAAGATGGAGACATTGTACAGAATTCTTTATCAGATAGTCAGTCCAAGCATCATAAAGCTAAAATTAGCCTTCTCTTCTTCGAGAGACCATTGACTCATGGGGTTGAGATTTAACTGATCCCAAATGTTTCCAACTGCTGGCCAATTGGTTATACATGTGAAGTTGACACTGAAGGGGTGAGCAGTGCCAAATGGTAATCTTCATAGCCTTCAGAAAATATATACGTGCTGCTCTTGTTGAATACGTACCCTTATTCAAGTTCTTTTAAGAAGACCACTCCTCAGTTTCTTGCCTTTCATATGACAAGATGGAGCGTTGATTGTCAAAGACTCATAACTTGCATTATTAGATCAACTGTAAACAGGTGTTTTTCTTCTCTTTTGCTTCATTTATTTAAGGGTCCTTCTTACTGTTGTTTGGATACACCAATTTGTTGGATTCTCATAATTGTAAATGCTATAGAAATTCACCCTCTCTTTCTTCCTTACGATAGAGTTCCTAAACTAAATTTCGTAACCTAGAACATGACACCAAAACCTGGTGATTGTTAATAGTGACATCAATGACAGTATTTCTGGTCTTTCAAGTGCTAGTTTCCAGAACAGACATTTGATTCCTAATCTTTCTATCATGAAGATGGAATTTTTTATCTTGCTCTGTGAGCATCAGCTGCTTTTAAGTTCTTTCTTAAACCAGTTCATATGGTTTTTCGTTGGTGATCTTGACGGTGCACTCTCTGTGTGTCTCAACTCATGGTCAAATGGCTTCCGAGGTGAGTTTTTACCTTCTCTATAGAAGTTCTGTGAAAACTGAGATTACTTGTCTACCTGAGAGAAGTTGCTCCTTACGTAGAGACCTCTCGCTAGTTTTGGCTTTCCTGCAGGCTGCAACCCCCTCCCCCTCCCCCTGCCCCTCATTTTTAATCTCATATTTTCATTTAGTTTAGCCAAGAGGGTTGTGCTAGTACCCATTAAGCAAAACCGAGAGAGGGGAACAAAAACATAACAAAATAATCGTCCGTTTTTGTGCATATGGTGTTGTGTAGTTTACGTTACGATGATACTTGTCGTGACGTATTGTGGCTATGTAGCATGATTTATGAATGTTCTCTGAAGGAGTTGTGGCATAAGGTGCCTGTTATGGATCATAGCAATAAATTTGATTAGGTAGCTATTTCTTCTTCTTTTTTTCACTACATTGGGTTAGTCTGGAAACTTTTGTAATCCACCCAAGATTGTCTGAACTTTGAGGGGTCAATTACAGTGCGTTTCTTTGTTTTTTGCTTAACTAAAATAGGTCAAAAGTTATCCTTTTAACATAGTAGAAATGGTTCAAAAATGTTCTCATTTCACTTATTGGATCAAAGCTGAGTTTACAATGGAAGGCGCACACTTTCAAGTGCATTTTTATCCAATAGATGGGATGAGGGCGTTTTCAAGCCTTTTCTAATATGTAAAGAACAATTTTTAATGGTGCATATCAACGTTATACTAAAATTAATTAGAAATTCTGGCATTCGAATCAAGTTTTATACAAAATATAGGCGGTAACCTATAAACTTACCAAATTTCAAGGTAGTTAGTATTTAAAATCGGTTAACTTAAACTTGTGGGTATGCTCACCAATACTAAACTTAATTTGAGAAATCAAGTTTAAAACGTAGGGGATTAAAACTTGATGAAGAAACAAATAAATTTGAAGAATATGATGAAAAGAAGGGAAGTTTAGCAAAGGTAATTTCAAATTCTCCACACTAACAATTTATGAATAGTCTGACAAAACAGCCCATAAAAATGGGGAGTGTCACACCCCTTTTTGCGCATAGCGGCGGAAGGGTTTTTCCAATTTAAGTGACGGTATTGACTTAGGGATTATTTTATTTTCGTTTCAGAGTCGCCACTTGGAATTGAGTTATGGTGTTCCAAGTCACCTTTTGTTTAATCCCTAATCAAAAGGAAATGACTCTTTATATGGTCTGCGAACTAGAAATTCGGGTAAGGAATTCTGTTGACCGAGGGGAAGGTATTAGGCATCCCTTGAGTCCCGTGGTTCTAGCACGGTCGCCTTTATTGACTTTTACCTACTTTAAATCATTTGTGGATATATTATTTTCAGGTCATGACTTGTTTGCATTTTTATTGTTGAACTTTTATTTGGTCTCAAATCGGATGCATAACTGCATTCTTGACTTTTGACATATAAATAGCTTATGAACATAATTGTTTTCTTCTCTCGAGTGCATCACCTAATTTTATCTATAAGTGATCTTATTTTAAATTAATGAAAGTTATTATATTTTTAAACAAGGGGCATCACCGCATCCTTGAGTTTTTTTTTTCGTTGTCTCAAAAAAAGATGCGCAACCGCATT
This sequence comes from Solanum verrucosum, assembly GCF_900185275.1. Classification (NCBI taxonomy): domain Eukaryota; kingdom Viridiplantae; phylum Streptophyta; class Magnoliopsida; order Solanales; family Solanaceae; genus Solanum; species Solanum verrucosum. The sequence continues at coordinate 253,352 of NW_026020332.1, forward strand.
CTTAATTTTTTACAAATATTTTTAATGTGCATAAAACTCATCTAGTATTAAAAGTACTTACTCTTATTTTTCTGAATTTTAGACAACTAATCTTCTCATTTCATTATTATATTTATTGATGATACTTTTAATTAAATTAACCCACATGTTAAAATATATATTTGAATAATTTTATCAAGGTGTGTCACCACATCCTTGAATTTCTTTTAAGTGTTTCAAAAAAGATGTGTAACCACATTCTTAATTGAAACAAATACTATATTTTGTTTACATGCGTAAAACCCGTCTAATGTTATAAGAAAATATTAAATAAAATCAAATAAAATAAAACAAATCTAAACTTCTAGGATACAATAAAATTTTTAGATTATCTTGTATTCTTTTATTTTTATTCACCCTTAAAGTTAATATTAAAATTACGCCTACACATTATATTTTTGTTTTTTTTATCTTAGAGTTAATGACAAAATTTGGCATACATATATTGTAATTTCTTATTAATCCAACAAAAACAATGACAAATTGCTAAAATAAATCTCATTCTTTATTGGGCAAAATAAACAACAATAATTTTTCATCAAATAAAGCCATTTAAAAAGATATATAACTCTTAACACATTCTTCATTTCAATCAAATTATAAATAAAACAAAAAATAAAAGAAAACTTATCATAAAATTACATCAAATTCCATGATTAAATTAAAGAGACAAGGTAAAGTTGAACCTTAATTGAAGAAATAAAAACCGCAAAATCTGGACCGAATCTCGATTAGAACGCTCACAAGGCTTTTGTAGATTGTATGTGGTAGTATATATATTGTATTTAGATAAAGTAGTAACGAAAAAAAATGAAATTATGTGAATGTATTGGTGAAGTTTGGAAAAAAATAAAAATGGAACGTTTGTTCCTTCTTTTTTCTTTCTGGCGTGGGTTCTCCTTTTTGCAGAATCGTTCGTCTGCCTCTCTTCCCCCTTGTATTGTTGTCGAGTGTAGTGTATATATTGTGCAAATCATGTAGTGGTGTGAGGAGTGTACGGTGGGACATGGGAAGTGGGGGTGAAAGTATAGGGGTAGTGGGGATACGTGAGTGGTATGTTAGTTTTAGGTTGTTTTTTTTTTATATATTATTAATAACATAATATAATATACTTTCAAACTAATAAAAACTGAGTAGCTAATAATAAATTATAAATAAGAAATACTAGCTTATTTACTAAACTAAAAAATAAAACATAAATATTATATATACATTTTTTTTGTTATTTTCATATCTTTTTAAAATAAACTTACTAAAATAAGATGAAAAATATAAAAATATCTAATGGAGACCTAGAAGAAATATTTAAGAAATATAAATGGTGTAAAACTTTATGTTTGGTCAAAAATTACGTGTCTACAGTTTGCCCCTCTTTGATTGGAAACACGAAGAGTTTTCAGACAAAGAAGTAGATATCGTGACAAGTTTTGACCGAACTAGTATTTGAAGGAAAAATTTGTGCGACCGAGTCTTGGTTTTGGACATCCTACATATCCCGGGTTATAAGGGAATCAGGTCACGTGTAGTTCAAGGAGATGAGGTGATGAGTTGGAAGTTAAGTGAGGTTCCATCGAGGCTCCAGGTCGCGGTTCTTATCCTTACATAAAAAAAGAAAGCTAATAGTCAAAAGGAAAATAAAAGTACAAGCTCCTATCTATACAACTTCTCTTGAGTCTTCACTTGTGTCTTTACTTTCAGATATCACCTTGATTTTTGGGTGAGTATCTTGATCTTGAATTGGATTGAGGCTTAACTTGCCGCTTAGATTGAGTTTTTGGCACTCTTCAAAATGACAATTTGAATATGTTCTTGAATGACTGCATGTTTTCTTCATCAGAAGCTGAATAAAAATAGATGTCAGGAAGTCAGGCTGTTATATGCATTGAAGAAGTTGATTCTAACTATCATGAAATTGATCATTCTGAAAAAGGGTAGAAACTTTATTCTTGAATTTCCAATCCATGTTTCGCTTGAAGAACCCTGAAAACCATCACAAACAAAAGAAATAAACAAAATTTTTGCCCCAGTTTTCACTGGAAAAATTTTGTGAGTTATTAGCAAATGTAAATTTTCAAAAATAAACTCAGACTAGGAAGCGTTTATCCTAGGAGAAAAAACAATAAAATAAAATAAATGTCTCCGAATAAGAAGTGTTTACCTAGGAGAAAATAACTAAATCCTACTATGTAAGAGGGTCCTGCTAATCCCATTATGTAGGAGGATCCTGCTAATCTAAATCCCATTATGTAGGAGGGTCCTGCTAATCCCATTATGTAGGAGGGTCCGGCTAATCTAAATCCCATTATGTAAGAGGGTCCTGCTAATCCCATTATATAGGAAGGTCCTGCTAATCCCATTATGTAGGAGGGTCCTGCTAATCCCATTATGTAGGAAGGTCCTGCTAATCCCATTATGTAGGAGGGTCCTGCTAATCTAAATCCCATTATGTAGAAGGGTCCTGTTAATCCCATTATGTAGGAGGGTCCTGCTAATCTAAATCTCATTATGTAGGAGAGTCTTGTTAATCTAAATCTCATTATGTAGGAGGGTCCTGTTAATCCCATTATGTAGGAGGGTCCTGCTAATCTAAATCTCATTATGTAGGAGGGTTCTGCTAATCTAAATCCCATTATGTAGGAGGGTCCTGTTAATCCCATTATGTAGGAGGGTCCTGCTAATCTAAATCTCATTATGTAGGAGGGTCCTGCTAATCCCATTATGTAGGAGGGTCCTGCTAATCTAAATCCCATTATGTAGGAGTGTCCTGCTAATCTAAATCCCATTATGTAGGAGGGTCTTGTTAATCCCATTATGTAGGAGGGTCCTGTTAATCCCATTATGTAGGAGGGTCCTGCTAATCTAAATCCCATTATGTAGGAGGGTCCTGTTAATCTCATTATGTAGGAGGGTCCTGCTAATCTAAATCCCATTATGTAGGAGGGTCCTGCTAATCCCATTATGTAGGAGGGTCCTGCTAATCTAAATCTCATTATATAGAAGGGTCCTGCTAATCTAAATCCCATTATGTATGAGGGTCCTGTTAATCTCATTATGTAGGAGGGTTCTGCTAATCTAAATCTCATTATGTAGGAGGGTCCTGCTAATCTAAATCCCATTATGTAGGAGGTCCTGTTAATCCCATTATGTAGGAGGGTCCTGCTAATCTAAATCCCATTATGTAGGAGGGTCCTGCTAATCTAAATCCCATTATGTAGGAGGGTCCTGTTCATTAGGAGGTCCTGCTAATCTAAATCCCATTATGTAGGAGGGTCCTGCTAATCTAAATCTCATTATGTAGGAAAGTCCTGCTAATCTAAATCTCATTATGTAGGAGGGTCCTGCTAACAGAATCATCAAATAACATCACCACAATATTTTATCCCTTTTTTTTTTTTTTAGTTTTTAAATGTCTTATATTAGGAAATGTTTATCCTAAAAAAAAATGAAAATAATTGTCTCACACTAGAAAACATTTATCATAGGAGAAACAATGCAATAATATATATTTTTTTCTTGCAATAATATTAACAAATTTGAGTCTTCAAGATATCTTTTACGTAAGGAATATTTCCCTGTTTTAGAAAAGAAACAAAAGAAAGTTTATGTTTTTTTTTTTTTTTAATGGTGGTCAATTTGTGGCATTGGCTTTGAGGATAGTTGCTCCTGTTGTTGTCATGTTTGAAGCTAATTTTAGCTTGAGATTGACTGCTTTTGTTTGCTAGTCAGCTCACCTTGATAATCTTGAAAACATCTCTAGTTGTTCAGAACTTCCAACTTCAAATTTGTTTTACTGTTTTCACCCTCTAACAATAATTGAACCTTGTATTCAAAAATTGTCAATTGCTGACAAGTTACTATGCATATCACTATTTCTTGAATCATGTCACGATTGATGGGCTAATCAAGCCTTGTTTTGTGCAATTGAAGAGATGGTAGCAATTTTGAAATCATTTTCTGCATGCTTAATGAAGACTATCTCAAGATTGAATTGAGCGAGACGCAAAATAAGAAAAAATAATATTTGATCCTTTTAAGAAAAAATAAAATAAAAAAAAATAATAAAATAAAAAAAAAAATAAGTAAAGAAAAATAAATGGATTTCATTGATAGTGGTGGTCAATTCTAATGATCATGACATGCTTTTTGGATTAAATGGTCTGGTCTGTCCAATCAATCTAAACTTTATCTTTGTCAAACTTTCAACTTTGAAGTCAGACTTCTATAATCCGACTTTTGCACTAGATTTATGACTAACACTTGATTAGTGGTGCCTCGAAAGGTTTTCACTAACAAGTCTTTTTTTTTTCTTATCTCTCACTCACTATCGTCTTACGGTACCCTGAGGGTTTTCACCAATAAGACTCTCTCATTTTTTACTTTCTCTCGACTCAAATGATCTCCTAGAGGGATTTTGAGGATTTTCATCGATAAGATTCCCTCATTTTTCACTCCTTATGCGAGTGGCATAACATTTTTCCTTATATAATCAACACTAAAAGCTTGCTTGACTTGTCATTGTTAAAAATTGATCAGAAGGTCTTTATTTGGATTGTAACGTGGCTTTTGGACAGGGTTAAAATGAAAGGATTGGCATGAAAGCTCAAAGATACTGCGTAACATAATAATAATAATAATAATAATAATAATAATAATTATTATTATTATTATTATTTTTGCCCCAGTTATTGTGATGAGGACTTTCTAGATTTTTTTTTATTTTTTTTGTTTGGACCGAACCTCAAAATAAGGTTGCCTACGTATCTTGTCAAAGCAAGAATCAGGTCGAACGTAGTTCAGGAAGTTTGTTTTTTTGTTGTTATTGGATTATTATTTTTTTCACTCCAATTTTTCTTCTTCTTTTTTTCCTTTTTTTTTCAACTCTTTTTTCACTTTTCTCTTTTCTTGACCCTTTTTTTAATTATTTTTTTACTGTATTTTGATTCCAAAAGAGGGGTGTGAAAGAAAATAAAATTAAGGCTCAAAAGGGATAGCAAAGGATTACATGGTGTTTGGATAGTAGAATGAAATGCCTTCGTCATATCAATTATTAAAAATGTCAAATACAAGCAATTCCCTTTAAGATGTGAAGTGAAAATCATACAATATTTCTTTGCAACATATGTATTGATGAATATGTATATGATTTTGGTGCATGTTTGTCAGCTGAGTGTAATACCTTCTTGACAACAAATGACATGTCAATTCCTTTTTGATACTAAAGGAAGTATCAAGGTGTCTAAGTCCTTTATTCATTTCCTCAAAAGAAATTTTTTCCTTTGATGTATTCATTTCATGATTAGATATAATCTTAAGATCTGACCAAATCCTTTTGCATATCATGTCACAAAATTGAACTGAAAAGAGATGTATATGTGTAATGCCAAATAGAACGGATCAAAGTGACACAGAATAAAGATTATATTAAAAAAATTTAAAAAAAAACTTGGTGACAAGACAACAAACTAAATTTAGGTCACAACTCAAACTACGACAAGACTAAACAAACAAACGCATAAGAGAAATGATAGAAAGATTTGACTTACTAAAAATAAAAATGATTACATAGCAGAAATGATGACAAAATAAACTATCTATACACTCTTTTTAGAGAAAAGAAGAGTGTCTCATAATCACCAAGTTGAACTTCTTAGCCACTGCTTTGCACGTTAATCTTCGTAAAAGCTCTACCAATTTCAATTGTCTTTTCTTCAGAATTGTCATATTCTTTGTCATCACATATCATCTCGATAAAGTGTACATCACTATGCGCCGGTAGAGGATTCTTAGTAACATTTGGGGGTCATCATTTTGAACCACAATCATCTTTGTTTGAATTATCTCTTCCACCTTTTTTTTAAAATCACGACAATCTTCAATACTGTGCCCTGGAGCATCAGAATGGTATGCACATCGTGCTGTAGGATTGAAACCCTTTGTATGTGGATCCACATAATTTTGAGGAATCGGCTCTATTATCTTCAAATGTTTCAACTTGTTAAATAAACTTGTGTAAGACTCTCCAATTGGTGTGAAATTGTTTCGAGGCCTTTGACCTCCTCCAAATCCCTGTCTCGGACAAAGATTATAAGGTGCTCGAAAATTTTGAGAAGAAGAGTGAACATTTTGATATGTTGGCGCTTGCCATTGAGGATAGTTTGGTGGGTATGCATATTGTTGTGCATTGTAAACCGCATATTGAGGTGGAACAACAGAATATTGTGTGTCTTGCATAGGGAGATAGTGATGGTATTGAGGTGGTGCAGATTGATAAGGTGGACCCCTTGGACTTTTTTGTGTGCCTGACACAACATTTGCTACATCCTCCTTCATTTTCTTTCCCCCAAAATTTCCTGATCCATTTTTAATCACCTGTGTTGTAGCTTTCAAGGCAGCTTGACTTACAATTTTTCCAGACTTGATGCCATTTTCCACCATTTCACCAATCTTAATAACTTCAGCAAATGTTTTTCCAACAACGGAAAGTAAATAATGAAAGTAATTTGGTTCTTGCGCATGAAGGAAAACATCGATCATTTCAGACTTTTTCATTGGAGGCTTAACCCTAGCAGCTTGCTCCCTCCACCTAATAGCATATTCACGAAAATTTTCAATGGTCCTCTTCCTCATGTTGACAAGTGAAGTGCGATCTGGAATTATGTCAATGTTATATTGAAATTGTTGAACAAAACATCGAGCCAAATCATCCCATGTATGCCAGTTAGAAGTATCTTGGTCTAGGAACCATTCTGAGGCAATTCCCATCAAACTTTCCCTAAAATAAGCCATGAGCAATTCTTCTTTGCTTCCAGCCCCTCTCAATTGATTACAATATCTCTTTAAATGAGCTACAGGATCTCCATGTCCATCATATTTCTCGAACTTTGGAGTTTTAAAATCGATGGGTAGATGAACGTGGGGAAACATGCACAAATCATTGAACGAGACACTTTTGTGACCTCCCAATCCTTGCATATCTCTTACACTCTGTTCCAAACTTTTCATTTTTCTAGTCATTTCTTCATGTTCCTCGTTCTTAACAACTTTTTCAGCTTCAACATGGGAACTATACTGATGAGTGTGAGGGTAAGAGCTTGGAATTTTAAAAGTCAATTCAGGAGTATAATCTCGATCATATTGAACTTTAAGTAGAGGATCGTTGTTGGATTTTGGCTCCATTATAGGTTGTTGAACGACATTAGTCGGCGCAGTTGGAATGAATAGTGGATTACTTGTCATAGGCGTATTCAAAGGGTGCACCGTAGAAGTTCCAGCTACATTGGATGCGGGACCGAATCCAGGTGGATAAATTGGATCACTTATCGATACTTGGACAGGGGGTGACATATTTATATTTAGATAGTCACGGATTGAAGGCGGTGGAGCTTGTCCACTCATCCAAGCTTCGTACATCTCCGTCATTTGCTGTCTTAGTATCCTTATCTCTTCGGCTAACACTGTTTCTTGTGACATCATCTGATTCTGGACCTCATCATTGTCTGACTCATTTCCGTCTTTGTGAGTCATTTTCTTTTTCCCTTTTGACCTTGTATTATAGGGATGAGATGACAGCTTAACCACAAATCAACCACTTTAATTTAACTGTGCATAGATAGCAATGCTTGTTAGGGTTAGACCTTCTTCAATTATAATTTTTTTTTTTTTTTAATAATGCACTGATCAAATCCGTTTGAGATTGCATATGTAACATGCTTGCAAAGATCTTTGCATATTTTTTCAAAAACTCAATAATTAAGCTTTTCTTTTTTAGAGCTTTGAGATAAAGTTCTTTAGTTTTTTTTTTATTTGAATTATTAAAAGAAAATTAATAAAAACTTATTTTTGATAAAGATTAAAGCTTCTTGTTTTCCATTTTTTTTTTTAACTTTTGAAAAATAATTTTTTATTTTTTTATTTTTGAATAAAGATCACCGAACCCAAAGAGGGTTGCCTACGTATCTCATTGAGGTGAGAATCAGGTGTGCGTAGTTCGTCCAGATTGGACAGTAAAAAAAACTTTAAGATATTAAATTTTTATTTTTATTTTGACAAATGTAACTTTTCAAAATATTATGAAAGTAAAATATTTTGAATTTTCTTTTTACAAACTTTATGAAAAAAATCTAAATAAAAATATTATTATTCTTTTCATTAAGTAATGCAAATTTTTTATTTCATTTTAAGAAATGTATAATAACTTCTAAAAGAAGATATATTTTCGTGTTTTCTCATTTTATTTTTTTTAAATAAGATCAAAAGATTAAAAAAAAATAAAAATTCATTGCATTAGTCATACTAAAATGAGTCAAACTATAGAAACTTTCAAATTAATGCATTTTCATGTAGCACATAAAATGACCTAAGCGGTCAAGTAAGAGAGGGATACTTGTCTTGGACGGATCCAACTCTTGTTTTGAGGCTCACTAAGTCACATGAATCAGAGTCTTCTAGGGATAATCGTGTTTATGTTCTAGTTTTACTAGGTTCAAACCGAAATAAGATAGGTACCTAGACTGGCTTACCCGAGTAGACAACTCGAGCCAAGGAGGGGCAACTTATCGGTAGCAGCGCTATTCCGACTTCATTGTTGGTCCAACCTTGCCTAACATGTGTGACTAAAATCCTTCACTGGGTGCCCAGACACTCCAGCTTTATCTCAAAAGAAATTGGGATGCATAACTGCATTCCCTACTACCCTATTTTTAGAGACTCAGATGGTGTACGAGAAGACAAATTATATACAATTCAACAATATTAAAGCGATAAATGAGCAGCAAGTAGCACATTAGGTCATCAAAACAATATATCCAATGAAATAATATAATAAAATAAAGTAAAAGTCAAATATACAAAGCTCGAATTCTGGTTATTCCCCGACGGAGTCGCCAGAGATGTCACACCCCTTTTTGCGCATAGCGGCGGAAGGGTTTTTCCAATTTAAGTGACAGTATTGACTTAGGGATTATTTTATTTTCGTTTCAGAGTCGCCACTTGGAATTGAGTTATGGTGTTCCAAGTCACCTTTTGTTTAATCCCTAATCAAAAGGAAATGACTCTTTATATGGTCTGCGAACTAGAAATTCGGGTAAGGAATTCTGTTGACCGAGGGGAAGGTATTAGGCATCCCTTGAGTCCCGTGGTTCTAGCACGGTCGCCTTTATTGACTTTTACCTACTTTAAATCATTTGTGGATATATTATTTTCAGGTCATGACTTGTTTGCATTTTTATTGTTGAACTTTTATTTGGTCTCAAATCGGATGCATAACTGCATTCTTGACTTTTGACATATAAATAGCTTATGAACATAATTGTTTTCTTCTCTCGAGTGCATCACCTAATTTTATCTATAAGTGATCTTATTTTAAATTAATGAAAGTTATTATATTTTTAAACAAGGGGCATCACCGCATCCTTGAGTTTTTTTTTTCGTTGTCTCAAAAAAAGATGCGCAACCGCATTCTTAATTTTTTACAAATATTTTTAATGTGCATAAAACTCATCTAGTATTAAAAGTACTTACTCTTATTTTTCTGAATTCTAGACAACTAATCTTCTCATTTCATTATTATATTTATTGATGATACTTTTAATTAAATTAACCCACATGTTAAAATATATATTTGAATAATTTTATCAAGGTGTGTCACCACATCCTTGAATTTCTTTTAAGTGTTTCAAAAAAGATGTGTAACCACATTCTTAATTGAAACAAATACTATATTTTGTTTACATGCGTAAAACCCGTCTAATGTTATAAGAAAATATTAAATAAAATCAAATAAAATAAAACAAATCTAAACTTCTAGGATACAATAAAATTTTTAGATTATCTTGTATTCTTTTATTTTTATTCACCCTTAAAGTTAATATTAAAATTACGCCTACACATTATATTTTTGTTTTTTTTATCTTAGAGTTAATGACAAAATTTGGCATACATATATTGTAATTTCTTATTAATCCAACAAAAACAATGACAAATTGCTAAAATAAATCTCATTCTTTATTGGGCAAAATAAACAACAATAATTTTTCATCAAATAAAGCCATTTAAAAAGATATATAACTCTTAACACATTCTTCATTTCAATCAAATTATAAATAAAACAAAAAATAAAAGAAAACTTATCATAAAATTACATCAAATTCCATGATTAAATTAAAGAGACAAGGTAAAGTTGAACCTTAATTGAAGAAATAAAAACCGCAAAATCTGGACCGAATCTCGATTAGAACGCTCACAAGGCTTTTGTAGATTGTATGTGGTAGTATATATATTGTATTTAGATAAAGTAGTAACGAAAAAAAATGAAATTATGTGAATGTATTGGTGAAGTTTGGAAAAAAATAAAAATGGAACGTTTGTTCCTTCTTTTTTCTTTCTGGCGTGGGTTCTCCTTTTTGCAGAATCGTTCGTCTGCCTCTCTTCCCCCTTGTATTGTTGTCGAGTGTAGTGTATATATTGTGCAAATCATGTAGTGGTGTGAGGAGTGTACGGTGGGACATGGGAAGTGGGGGTGAAAGTATAGGGGTAGTGGGGATACGTGAGTGGTATGTTAGTTTTAGGTTGTTTTTTTTTTATATATTATTAATAACATAATATAATATACTTTCAAACTAATAAAAACTGAGTAGCTAATAATAAATTATAAATAAGAAATACTAGCTTATTTACTAAACTAAAAAATAAAACATAAATATTATATATACATTTTTTTTGTTATTTTCATATCTTTTTAAAATAAACTTACTAAAATAAGATGAAAAATATAAAAATATCTAATGGAGACCTAGAAGAAATATTTAAGAAATATAAATGGTGTAAAACTTTATGTTTGGTCAAAAATTACGTGTCTACAGGGAGTAGTTCAAAAACGAAACAATCTCTAGATCCATCCATTTTTCTCCAATCATTTTGGTCTATTTAAACGAGTAATATAGGAGAGAGGCTAGCAAGAGAATCTTAGTATTCGTAATATATGTGAATCATGCCTGTATATAACATCTAATTTGACCCACATATGATTGAGATAATATATCTGAGTGTACCAAATATATGTATATGACGAGGTAAATGTGTAATGGAAAATAATTTCAAAAACTAAAATGAAGGCACATAATTAGATCCTAAAATTAATGAGTTTTGTGTTTTTTGCTCTTTAACAATTATATATACTGATATTATTTTAATATAATAGGTAGTTTGACATTTTCTGTAGTTTTTCCTTCTAATAATAATAAAGGATATGTAGCCCAAATTAAGCATAATGGATCCAATGTAGCTATTCTATCATTTGTTTCTAATAATAATAAAGGAATTGGGAAAATCAATATAAAAAATAAAAAAAAAATGAGAAAAGCACCCGTGAATCTGTTTTGTATTTGCATTGTACGTATGACATTTCCTTTTCACAGTGTTGTAGTGTCTGTCCCCTTTGCCTAAAAACTTACAACCATTTCTCCAAAATATTTCTGACAATAACTTCAATCATTTTTGTATGAATATGCATCATGCACATTACACTACTATTCCATTTTCCACATCTTGTTGGTAATCGTGTCAGAATTAGAATTTTTACTAATCAAATTCTTGCTCATAACATGTGCATAGATTTGTTTTTGACCTGTTTATATAATGTAATTTTTGACGAAGAAATATCGATTCACTATCTTTAAACAGGAATAGTTCCCACCTATAGAGGTGGATTCATGTGTCCAACTGAAAATCATTGTTTTTTTGTTACACACTATGTAAAGTTTAAAATATATTAATTTTTTTATTCATTTTGAACTTACTGACGGTATGTCGTTGAAAAAGAAAATAATATCCTACAAAAATTACCTTGGAGTGGGGGGATCCCAAGGGAGGTAGGCAGCTTGATATTGATAGATTCAAATTAGTATATTTTTATATATATCTAAGATGCTCATTTTGGACAAGATCTATAAACTCCTTTTGCCTTGCAAAAAGATTGAACTAAGTGTACACTACACACTTTACCTTTTTCTTTTATTTCACATTCGATGTTTGGTACTCAAAGCTGACTAGCTAAATCCAAATTTATGTTTAATACCCAAGGCCGACTAGCTAAATCCAAATTTGCACATTATAAGGCTCATTTCTGAATTAACTCTGAGAAGTCGGAAATATTCATTTGCAAATGTTGGTTATTTGTCAATAGGTTTTTCATTCAGAACAGAGAAAAATAGGTAATAAAAACACCATGTGCAAGTACCTAGATCCAAATTCAAAGCAAAGATACCATGCACAATGTTAATATTCATTATATTTACTATGTATATTAAGTAATAATAGTTTAGCTAATTGTTTATACACATTATTATATAGTCTGATATGCAAGTTGCAGGCATATGTCTGTCATTCTTTAACGTACAATTTGAGGAATAAACAACATTTTAAGCTATTTTTTAATGCAGAGAAAAAGGGTCCCTCATGCCCCTTTCTTTTTTTTGTGATATACCCAAAGAAAACAAAGACGTATGCTTGTTGGGCCCACAACCTGACTGAGCCTACTTTGCCTTTTGTCTCACCGCCCAATCTTTTCTTCACTATACTCCAAATGATCCACTTCACAGCCCTGAACCACTTTCACTAAGTGGGCCCAAAAGCCCACTTAATACTTTTGGACCAAGGCCCATCACTTTCCAAAACATAAAGTCCGTACCGCGTAAACTCACGCGCCACCGTAAATTGTTTTTGATAAACTCATTTTATTGAAGGAAGTTTGATAGCTGGATCTCTAAACAATTTACATGCTACGGCCGGAGAGCGGAGATCCACCACTGTGATTGAGGCGGCGCGTGGTGATTTAGAGCGAGTGGGGATGTGATTTTATCCCATTAGTGCTTGGACGGAGGAGTGACCGGAGATAAATATACCTGACTTTGGACTACTGTTTGACCGATTTTAAACCCGGGAACCACCGTGAACGCCACCTTGAATTCGCCGCCGGCGAAGGAGAAAATCTCGTCTGTGACGCTTTCCATATAGACCTCTGAGAATCTAGAGCTCTTCCGAACTTGAAAAATGCTAACTTGTTGATCGAAAGAGAATGCTAAGCAATGTAAAAGCCACACGCGCCGACCCATCTCGCTGAAAACTTTGAAGAACTCTGTTTCCGGGAACTCGCCGGAGTTTACAAGTTTCCTCTGGTTTAAGTTCCCGGAGAAGGAAAACTCCATTTTTGGATGAACTAAATGAAGGTATTTAGCTTTCAAGAATTTCCCAAATAGAGAAGAAGGGTTCTGTTTGAGAAAAGGAGTAACATTCACAGATTTCAACTTCTTGAACTGATCGAAGAAGAAGTTCCGGCGTTGGGTCACGCCGGAAAATAAAGAATCGTCATTCTGAACAGAAAAAGTAGGCTCATTAAACCCACTGAAAATCTCTCTGCAAACAAAAGATTCAAACGCAAAAGCCCTATGATTACTCTTGTGGAAAGTGACACCATTTTGAATAGATTTCGTAGCAGCATCTATATCCCAATTTGCAGACTCCATTTCCCGAATCAAGAACTTGACAAAATTTCGGATAGATCTCATGGCATAGTGTAAAACCATGATGAAATCTTTAGGATTTACATCTGAAAATTTGACATTGTCAAGAATGGAGAATGATCCACTGGCGTTGAGCTTCCTTTCGAGTGATTTATTGTTGTGAATGTTTTCTTGTAGCTCCTTTTGTAGAGAAGATATGTTGTACCCTTTAGATTCAATTTCTCCCTGCATTTTCTTCATGGTGATTTCATACGTTTTCATGACAGATTGCTGTTCTTGAATCTCAGCAAGCATTAAAGTTACATGGGGTGGTGAAGAATCAATTTGTTTTTTGATATAACTGTGTTTAAGCTCAGACAAAGCTTTGAGTTCATCCACCACAGCTTGATCTGCAACTTGGATAGCTTCACTATCATAAGGGAACTGAGCCAACTGAAGCTCAGCATAAGCAGCTTTAACAGAAGAAATTGTAGCAAAAAGCTTAGCAACAAAAGCCTCCATAACAGCTCTGTTCTTGGTATGCTCTTTACACTCTTCAATTTCTTCTTTATCAAAGTGCTGCGACTCACAACACCTAAGCTTTTCTTGAGGTATGAGTAGGCAAAACCCATTGTTGGAAAATGGTTTTGAAGAGTTTTTCCGATGGATTACTCTCTGAAATGTCTTAGCTAACCTGCTTTTACTAGGAGCTGGAGCTGGAGCTGGAGCTGGTCTCACAGATTCCATTTTGATTTTGCTGAAACAGAGTAGGCAAGCAAAACCAGTGATTTTAGGACATGAAAAATGGAGTCTTGAGAAGTGTGAACTGAAGGAAGAAAGCAAAAGGGTGTGCTGAGAAAGTGGAAAAAGGAGAATAAATGGGGAGAGGGGAAAAGGAGGGAAAAGCAGAGTCCTCTTGTTTGATTCAAGGTTGAAGATGAAAGAAAATGGAAGTTGGGTAGTAAAAGCCAAGATTTGGCGCGAGAGAGAGGAAAAGACAAGTCATTATTGTGTATTATATGGAGATTTAAATAAGCTAAGATAAAAAATTTATTCTTTTAAATATTCTCGTATTGAAATTCTACTAATTCAAATTTATATCAGGTATGACCTTCTTAGGGAGTTAGCATTTTTCATTAAAAAAATTTATATCGCCAACTCAAATTCAAAATCTTTGATTAAGGAAGAAACACATTCTTAGGTGGTAAAAGAAAATAAATTTATCCAACTACCATTGAAATAATTTGCTGGTCATTTAAGTTACTGAAATTGAAGAGTGTATATTAAAAGCAAAGATTTCTAAAATCATTCAAGTATTTGATATTTCTTTCTCTTTCATGGATTCTTCTTCAGCACAAGTCTCACCTATGATCTAATGATTTTGCATTGAATGTTCTGACGATTTAATATTTGATCTTTAACATTTTTAGTGATAAACTTCTTTTCATTCGTATAGTCGTTTATTTTAATTGATGGTGATATATAATAATATACTTGGTGAAATCAAATAAATGATGTTTGACGAGTTGAGTAAACTGCACACAAATTTTATTACTATCTTATAACAGTAACGAGTTGTTTCTTAAAAACCTTCCGCTCAAATTCAAGTAAAAGAAATAGTTAAAAAAACAAATTTAGAAATCAAAAGTCCATACAATAATTTATTATCTAATCTATTTTGATTCAATTCATTTCAACTCAAGTAATCAATTATTATCATTTATTACTCAATTTATTTTAACCTTCCTAAAATAACTCAACCTACCGTTTTAACGCACCAAAATTAACTCAACCTACCGTTATATACTAGTACATTTTATTATGATTTTCTATTTTCACGGTGAGAATGCGTTAGGAGTATTGCCTATTATTATAAGTGATGAAGGTGTAAAGTAGGTAGTAGACACTGTTTAATAATGTGGGATCCACTTAATGAATCCTTCCCCAAATACCCAAAAGAAAAAACACTACTCCTTCCTTTTTCATATTTTATCCACTTTATTAAATAAAATAATTATGCTTAATTATTTATTTATTATAGTATAAAATGAATTACAATATTCTCATTTTCTCTTATAGTTAATATTTTTTTTGAAAGACTAAAAATAATTTATAAATTTCAAAATAATAACAAAGGAAGGGATAAAGAATATATTAATAAGCTTATTCATTTTTTATTGGAAACAAGTTATCTCAAAATTAAATTATCTTGATATAAATTATTTTACTAGATATATGAGATAACTTATCTCATCACTAAGATATAAATGATAGAATAAATAATTTCAAAACTGTTTAATACCTTCAATCAATAATCTTACATTTTATTTCTGAGATTATTATACTTTATACCTCACGCAAAAACGACTTCTAAAAAGTATTGGGTACTACAATACGGACCTTGTTTGACTTGAGGCATGAGAGAGGGGCCTCCAAGTTAGTTGGTGGGGGTACTTAAGAATCTATTATTCATGTCCTTCTGTATGTCAAACTGGCAACAACTATCTCTCATTAAATCACTCTACTTTCATTAGAGGTTTTAAGACTAGTCATTAACCCTCAATTAGAAATTTAAGTGCTATATATAATATTATTTGAGTTTATACAAAGTTTTAAAAGAAATTGTGAAATTTTAAAGTTTAAGTTATATTTTATTATAATAAAATAACATTATTTTTTAACGAAAAAATGTATCATATACATTGAGCAGAATTAAGAGAAATACTAAAAATATAGAGTAGTCAACTAGACAAGTTATAGATTACTGATTAATAATACATTGCCATTATTCTGAGTTTTAAAGAAACTGCGCAATGCAATGCGGCGGTAGCGAACATTTTATTCCTTATTCTATAGTTGTTTGAACCATTTGATACGCATCGTGATATTGTTTTTAATAAATTTAGTGACTCTTACCACAATATGGAGTAATTAGTTTATATGTTGCCGTTTTTCGGAAACCCAACTTTGATGTTGAGAGTTTAATAATACACCACAAAAAATATTTTGCAGGGCATGCAATTGTTTTTTTCTTAATTAGAAATCTCGAGCATTTAACAATAAAAAAATTAGTAGAGAACAATACTTTCGAACGGGCCTTATTAAGCGTAAATTCAAATTAATCGATATTTTATATAAATATTATATTTATATATATTAACGCCACTTTTTAAAAATTAATTTAAGTGACAAACATTTTTTCTTTTGCCCCGTAAAAATAATATTAGAATATTGGGAATTTCTAAATACAATTCAGGGGTAAAGCTAGGATATAAGAAAGTTACGTTATATAATTTTTAGTTAAAATTATTATAATAAGAATAAATGTTGATTTTTTTTTTTTTACTTTTTGGTATATATTAATATTTTGAATTCTGGTGAAAATTCTAACTTAGCTTTTGCAAATTTTCAAAAAAAAAGGATGAAGGAATTTCCTTTTTTAATTTGGGTTGTTTTCATTATGAGTTAACTCTTACTAATTGCATACATTTTTAGTAGTTCATCATATTAATAATTTTGATGTATGGTATTAATTGTTGAGTGAGTTATAATGCAGCATTATTATACCTAAAACGTATATCCAGCGCATGCTTGAAAAGCACAGCTCCCAAAAGATAGTGATGATTATGCCCAACAATGTTGTACATTCACAAATATTATTATGCATATAATATCAAAATAACGTATATTTGCCTACACAAAGGTTCCTTAATTACCTCAAAAAGTCCTTATGAGATTCTGAAGGAAAATAAAATATTAAAGTAATAATATATGTACAAGTACTCAAAGATTAACCATGATTTACAAAAAAGATAAAAAAGATTGATAGAAGACTTTATTCAATAACCTTATAACTAGGATAGATTTACCTTAGATAATTATTCATTAGGAGGACTCGTCAAAACATCTTTCTTGTGCGGTAAATTTTTCCTACATATTCGATTGAGTTTTTAATTAAAAAAATAAATCATTATTCTCAAATTTTCAACCAAGATTTTCTTGCATTTAATTTCTACTTGTGTGTTGTATTATTGCTCAAATCAGAATTATTATGTACATGTATACGGAATTTTTCGAGCCGGTCTAATAAATTATTTTCTATTTTTCCCAATATCCAAATTGAAATACCTTTCATATAAATGATTCGCATAAAGTACTTACACTCAATAGTATACAATATAATTTATATTATTAGCATATAAATATAAACTTTTAAAAAGATAAAAAGGAGCCAAAGCTGTTCTTACTTTTTTTTTTTCCCTTTCAAAATGTTATACAATGCTTTTCTTAGCATTCGTTATGATTTTTTCACTTCTGTATTTTTCTTTTTTCAAATTGCTTTGATATATTTATAAAATTATATTAAATTTATTATTATTAAAAAACTCCAAAACCTTGAACAAACAAGACACTAAATAGGAAAAATCCGAAATTTGGCCAGAATTTTTTTTAAAATATGTTATTTTACCTTTTAAAACATTTTTACCCTTTTAATTTTAATACATTTTTATTAAAAAAAAATAAAAATCAGTTTCACTTTAAATAAAAAGAATACTATAGATTTTTTAAATTTTCTGGCCAAATTTTTTGACCATCTAGCATTATTCAATAATAAATTATTAATTAATCCATCTAACATAAACTAATTGAACGGATCATAATTATTTGGACTGACTTTATTACTCCAATTTCCCTCGTAAGTCTTAAATTCTAGGAAAATGGAATCCCTTAGATAAGGGGTTCTGCAGTTTGTTTGGTGGCTTCTTTATGGATGGACATGTTTTCTCTTTTTTCTCATTTCGGCTATCAATTTTCACACTAGCTTGCACAATTTTCCCTATTACAAGACAAAAACATGAAGGACTTCTCAGCAAAATGAGTTCTCTCCGAATCTCGAGGTATAAGAGGTTGGTTATATATAGGATATAAGGAGAGATAGAGATAAATCGAAAAGTATTTCAGAGAAATTTTTTTGGTCAAAAATTTGGCTAGAATTTGATCAAAATGGTATTTTATTTATCTTATTGAACATTTTTACCTTTTTAATTTTAATATATTTTAACTAAAAAATGAAAAAAAGATCAGTTTATTTTAAAACAAAAAAGATATTACAGATCTTTTAAAATTCTGGCCAAATTTTCTGGCCATTTAGCATTACCCTATGATTTTTTATCAAAGACATGACTCTAAATATAGGAGATTGTGTGAGAGATGTATTAGAGTAGAATGTTAGTTATTAGTGTAGTACTATTATCTTAGGGTGATTAATTTTTTGTCATAAATTGTCATTATACTAGTAGTTTTTGTTTTAGATATATTCGATTATTATACTATTTTATTGGTATTTGTTATATTTTCTTCATTATTACCGTATCTTTATACTTGAATTTGCTATATTTAGTCAAGGGTCATTTAAAAATAATTTTTCCACCTCTATAAATTAGCAATAAAGTCTGTGTATATTATATCCTCTCTACACTCCACTGATAAGATTGTATTGAATATACTATTTTTGTTGGTATGAGAGATAAATAGAATAAATAAGATATACAAGATTACATTCATATTATGTTTGACCTTTATATTATATGTTTTACGTTCCAAATTGATGCTTTTGAGCATGCGGTGTTATCACACATCAAATGAAATATAAAATATTTGATCTGCTTAACAAGCCTTGTCTCATAGCTAACTTGTGAAATTAAATAAGTTAAAAAAATCATTTTCTATTTCACCGTTGAGACGTTTTCAACGTACAATGCTCCAGATCGAATGAGTTAATTTCTTGTTTCTAATGAGTGATGGCTGACACTAAAAAGATTTGTCATAACATAATTAACTCCTAAAATTAAACTATATATAGGATATAAATTAATAAATTGACAAATTAACGTAGTAAAATCAATATGATTAAGCTAAAAAGGATAATCTTGGCCAAATAATGTATACAACCGTTTTCTGAAATATTTCATTTGGTATTTGATATCCGTATTGACACGTAACTAAATTAAGATTCATAAAACAAAAATATTTTATATTCAAAACTTAAAATCGAGATAAGAAAAAAGTTGTCTCATTCGCTGTACGAGGTCATTTGCCCATGGACACAGCTGTTGATGGTGATAGATGATGAAAAATGGGGCTTGCTGGTACGTACAGCATTATACAATGCATCTTTCTTCCTTTCATTTATTTGGAATGATTGGTGAATATTTTAATTTAATGGAATATTATTTTTAAAATTTGAAATTTCAAAATTGTATAATATTATATGATCAATTTTCTGTTTTTTTTGTGACTGGTTAATAATTTAGAGAATATATACTTTTTCTTGTCAATTTAGTCAGGGGTATACATGGTCCACAACACACATTACTCCGATCTGCTGTTGTTTTCAAATGATGTTCAAATTACCACTCACACGATACCAAAATGTCTCAAAACAATTTTAATCAGTGTACGATGTCCCACTTTTTTTGTAAGAAAAAAAAAAAACTTTTTTAGGAATTACATTTTAGTTGAAATTAATGAACAATTAACTGAAACTACAAAATTAACAGCTTATCTATACAGATTATGTCATAAAATGACTAATGAAGAAGAATTTTCTATATTTTTCAAAGTTTATTTTGAGTGAATTATTTGGAATATCTGCCACTAAATCATATTATAGGAGTATACGTTAAGGTAAAATAACAAGGAGAGTAAGTACTACTAAATTTTTTTATTTTACTTTTCCAATCCAACTGAAATTTCTCATTAAATAATGTTCCGTGGTTATTCCTATAGATATTTTGATAGGTGAGAAAAAATAATAATAATTTTTTCATACGCAAAAATTAAGAAATTTTCCACTATTTTAGTAAGAATATGTTTTTCAATTTCCACTATGTATTTAATTTTGCAGTGCGCTGATTCGATAAAAAATGAATGAATAATCATGATTTATAAATTCTATTGTTTTCCGATGGAAAAGATCTTTATATTTTACTTAAGAAAGTTGGATAGTAATAATGCATATAAGTATGTAAGATATTAAATAAAATTAATGAAAACCCCTACCATAAGTGAGGAGGAAATCAAGTTGATTGTGATTTTAAAATTTTTTGATAGAGAGAGGAATGTATGGTCATAGATGTGCCCTACAAAATCATATTTTCTCTAGCTCTTAATGGTTTAGTCAATAATATTTGTTTTATGGAAACTTAGGGATAAGTAATGGCCCTCTTCAAATCATTAGGAGACAACCTACCTTCTTAATTTAAAAAAATTATATTGTTGGAGCCAATACTTATTCAAAATCATAAACAGTACTAGTGCAGCTACAAAAAATAAAAGACACGCTTAATTATTTTTAGTCATTCTATATGTTGGAAATTTGAAGGATAATACATGTGCATATTCCAAGGGAACATAGAAAAGATGGATGTTGATGGTATAAATAATGAAACAAATATAGAGATCTATAGTATTTGAAGAATAGTTATCTTATCTCCGTGATTTGTGTTAGATGGCTTACAATTTAATGAAAGATTAGCAAATTTTTGTAAGGAAAAATATTCAGACTTGTTCTTAAACTTTGTAAAATGATCCAAATTCGTCCTCTGTTAATAGTTGTAGTTAAATATATTTCTAATATTGCAAATTTATCCTTGAACTTAGCATAAATTTACAAAATTCAAGGACAAATTTGGATAATAGATTTACGTATTTTAAGGATAAATGTGACTATTATTTCTTGTGGAAAAGATTCATGCGTTAAAAAGCTTTCATTGTTATGAAATAATCACAAATTCGGACAAATCTTTTAACAACAAATTATTTTTAACTCTAACTCATAGTTAGGGGTGTTCATGGTTTGGATAAAAACCGATCCAAACCGAAAAATCAAACCAAACCGATTAAATGAACCAATTTAATTTAGGTTTTGGTTTGGTTTGGTTTTAGATTGATAAGAACCGATAGTCATTGGTTTGGTTATGGTTTTGTTCAAAAAAACCGAAGAAATAACCGAACCAAACCAACAAGTTATATACATAAATTTTATTACTATACATACATAATATATTATATTCATAAACAATTTTAAAGATTTTACATATATTTCATCAAAATTTATTTATAATTTACTTATGAAAGAAAAAATGTCCAAGGTGAGAGCATTTGTCTTATTGGTTTCATGTATATGAGTGTCTATGGAAATTCATTGTGGGACTGAAAATGTCATCGTCTCTTCCTTCTACGCCAAAATAGTGAATTTTGAAGTTTTATTCAGTAAATTCAATGATCCAAAGTTCTGTAATGCCAGTCATTCTAA
This sequence comes from Solanum verrucosum, assembly GCF_900185275.1. Classification (NCBI taxonomy): domain Eukaryota; kingdom Viridiplantae; phylum Streptophyta; class Magnoliopsida; order Solanales; family Solanaceae; genus Solanum; species Solanum verrucosum. The sequence continues at coordinate 275,204 of NW_026020332.1, forward strand.
CTATTTTTTCGTTTGAATGGATTTTTTGTCACTTTTTTCACGTTTTGAATGAATTGTTTCTTTTATTTTTATGTATGGTTAATAATCGAATAACCGAACCAGACCAAACCAAACCAAACCAAAACCGAAAACAACCAAACCGATAAATGTATATTATATTTGGTTTGGTTTGGTTTTGATAATTTTAAAACCGATTAAGTTGGTTTGGTTTTGGTTTTGACCAATAACCGACCCAAACCAACCCGTGAACACCCCTACTCATAGTGATGAAAAATTTGAACCATTTTGTAAAGTTCAAGAATAAATTAAAATATGTTTCCTTTTGTTAATAGCGCAAAAGTATAGTTACAACCAAAAAAGAATAACTATGCAATTTCCATATATAAATAGAAAAAGTAGAAATTGACATGATTAGGTGTAACGTATATATATTCCAAGGAAATGTTCAATCATAATTTGGCTAGTTGTGTTAAATCCAGCTGCCCAGCTTGAATTGAAGCTTTGGAACTTCACCATTAATGGTGTGAGATTGACCTCATCAACATTGCATAAGAGAGGAAGAAGAGGACTTAGGAACTGAATTCTTATTTCTGTAAAACTGATTAGGAATGAATACAAAGCATCTATTTATAGAATGAGACTAACATCATCTATCCTAACTAACTTGTAACTAACTTGAATCAATACAAGTATCAGTAACAATTAAATATCTAACTTGCAGCTTAACTAATTCGTAACTGACTTCTGGACTTATAAATCTTTTAACTCTAGCTTCAATATCCCCCTTCAAGTTGGAGGTGAGGCAATCACTGCCAACTTGGACAACACAGTGGAATGCATGACTTCAGTAAGAGCCTTAGTAAGAATATCAACTAGCTGATGATTTGTACCAACATGATGTAGAGTAATGAGTCCTACTTTAAGCTTGGTTCTAACAAAGTGGCAGTATATTTCAATGTGTTTCGTACGCTCATGAAACACAGGATTTCACGCAATGTGTAGAGCAAATTGGCTATCACAATAGACATGAAATGGTCCATTAGTGGGAACAATCAACTCATCAAACAATCTCTGTAACCATACTGGCTCACCAACCACCTTCCTTAAGGATCTATATTCAGCCTCAGCAGAAGACAAAGATATGGTTTCCTGTTTCTTGGATTTCCAGCTCACAAGACTGATCCCAAGCAAGAGCATCTGTCAACCATGCATATCATTGCCTGTTTGCTTGTTTAAGCCATACAATGATCTATTTAACTTGCAAACTAAGTCAGAGGATCCAATAGCCAAACCTTGTGGTACATCCATGTAAACTTCTTCATGCAGTTCCCCATGAAGGAATGCATTATCAACATCTAACTGAAAAATGTCCTAGTGTTTCTTGGCTGCAGTGGCTAATAAAGTTTTGACTGTTGTCATTTTCACAACTGGAGAAAATGTTTCAGTGTAATCAACCCATGCATGTTGTGTATATCCTTTCACCACTAGTCTAGCCTTTAATCTCTCTATACTCCCATCTGCCTTATGTTTGATCTTATACACCCGTTTACACCCAATAGGCTTCTTACCATGGGACAGGGGAACCAGGTCACATGTGTGATTCTCATGCAGTGCACTAAACTCCTGTGTCATGGCTGTCTACCAGGCAGGGTTTATAGTTGCCTCTTCATATGACATTGGTTCAATTTCATGAGATATGTTTATCACAAAAGACTGACTATCAAGTACCAATTCCTCAGGAGCAATGTGATTTTTGTGTGTAACGGAGGAAGAAAGGGAGAGTTAACTAACTTTTGGTACATGATGGATGTAATCATTCAAATAAGATGGTGCCTTATGACTTCTAGTAAACTTTCTTGGTACAGGTGCCTCATTAAGAAGTGCAACAACAGGGGAATTAAATGGAAGTGTAGGAGTTAATGAAGGTAGATCATCATGTGGCAAGGTAGAACTTGGAATGGAAAGGTTTCTCTGACCACACTGATCAATGGGAAGATCAGTAGTAACATTATCTTGGTCAGAATCTGAGGAGGAAAAGTTAGGAATGCTGGAGTAATAAAAAAGAGATGGAGGAAAGTTGGAAGTGTCTTTTGTTAGTGCAAAAGGAAAGATGGTCTCATGAAATATGACATCCCTAGAAACATGAATTTTTCTTGTATCTAAACTTAGTACCTTGTATCCCTTTATGGTATGAGAGTAGCCTATGAAGACATGGGGTTTAGTCTTGGGATCAAACTTAGTTCTTTGGACTTTTGGTGTGGTAGGATAGCATAGTACCCTGTGTGGATCTGGGGGCTGCTTCTGCGCTGGCTTTGCTAGCTTGCATGACGACATCCAAAACTCTTCATGTGAGAATATAAAGGTCTTTGTTGGTGTAAAAGCACAATGGGACACTTGTTGTGAAGTATTTGTGAGGGCAGTCTGTTTATGATATAAGTGGCTGTCAAAATGCACTCCCCCTAGTATTTTGTTGGTAATTTGGACTGAAACAAAAGTGACCTTGCAATTTCAATCAAATAGTTGTCTTTCCTTTCCACCACACCATTTTGTTGTGGTGTGTGTGGGCAGGTTTTCTAATGTGTGATGCCTTTGGATTGAAAGAAGGAGTTGGTTTCATTATTAGAAAATTTGAACCCATTGTCTGATCTAATGGTCTTTATTGTGGTTTGAAAATGGTTTTCTACCATAGATATGAAGGTTTTGACCACATGCAGAACATTGGTTTTGCTACTTAGTAGGTGTGTCCATGTAGCCCTACTATGGTCATCCACTATAGTGATGAAATAGATGAAGTTATCATAAGTTTTGGTGTGGTATGGACCCCATAGATCTATGTGTATTAAATCAAAACATTTAGTGGAGGCAGTTGTTCTAATTGAAAAGGGTAGTCTAGATTGCCTTGCCATGGGCAAATTGGACAGAAGAAAGGTTGTTTTGGGGAGAACTGAACTGGTATTGAAGTGATTTCATTTTAACAAAGGGAATATGGCCTAATCTATAATGCCTAAGTAAGTCAGCAGTATTATCATGATACATTAAAGAGGGATGAACAATAAAATTAACAGCAATACTACCATGAGACATAAAAGAATCGGGAACAATAACACTCTCTTTATTAGTAGCAATTGAATTTGTTACATCATAAAGAGAGGGACAACATGAATAAGAATAACACTGACATTGTGTGTCGTTTACAATGGACATATGAGAAGGAAAATAGGAAACAATGTTGTTGTTCTTTTATAGACAGTGTGAGCATAAGAAGTATAATCCATCATGGACTCTACCAATCTCCATAGGCCTCCTCAGTGAAGGAGACTGTAGCAGACAAAAATAATCGGTAAAGGAAGTGATGCACTTAAGGTGAGTGGATAGAGAACATATAGAGATGAGATTGTATTTGAAAGTAGGAATAAAAAGAACATTGGATAGAGTAATTACTGGAGATAATATCACAGTTCCACATTGAGTTACTTTAATTCTATATCCATTTGGTAAGTTGACAAGTATGGGATATGGCAATGTAGTGGTGAGTTTAGTGAAGTGATTTTTGTTAAAGGTTATGTGGTGTGTTACCCCTGAGTCTAAGATCCACAAATCAGCTTTAGTTTTTAGACATCCACATGAAAGTTTCTCAAAGTTAATAGAAAAGTTACATGCTATCATACCTGTGAAGTTGACAGCTCCACTTGTAGAATGTGGCTCAGGAAATGTATCATTCATGTTGCCTCCTTAAAAGTGTTGCATCATGCTAACCAAGTGATGCTACTGCTCTATGAATACGGTGCTCAAGGGTCCATTCTGACCAGTCTGAGTATTGTCACTACTCTCCGTCGAACCAAACTCAGATAATTCTCCATGTACATTAGCAACAATGTTTTTTCCTTTATAGCCTTTGTAGTTGGAATTCCTAGGTGGTTGATGGTTATCATTAGGACCAGGATTGTCTTTGTTAGGATATCCATGAAGCTTGTAGCACTTGTCCTTGGTGTGACCTAACTTCTTACAATACTCACAGAAAGGTCGTGTCCTCACATTTCCACTCTGTGTGTAATTAGTTTAGAACCCTCGAGTAGATGAAGGACCACCACCATTTCTAGATTATCCAGTGGAAATGCTGGCATATAATGAAGAAGATTCTATGAAAAGCTGACTATTGGGCTTGAATTCTCTTTCCTTCTCTTCCTGAATGAGCATGGAAAATGCTTGACCCATGGAAGATAGTGGTTTCATCATAAGTATACTTCCTCGAATGATTTTGTAGACCTCATTCAGACCTATAAGGAACTGAATCAATCGCCTCTCTTGTTCCGTCTTATGCATAGTGGCCTTGGCTTCACAATTGCAAAGGCAGTTGCACTGATTTTTAACACTCAATGTGTTGAGTTCCTCCTAGTATAGTAAAAAATGATGTCTAGAGTACCTTGCCTGAGATCATTTCCTTTTGGATTTGAAACAACTTCGTTCCATTGGTTTGGTCATAGCGATCATATAGCTCACTCCATAATTCCAGTGAATCGAACACATACTCAACACTGTCTGCAATTTCTCTGCTCAGTGAATTCAAAATCTAGGAAGTTACCATAGTATCACATCGTTCCCATTGTTGATAATCAGGGGAATCTGGGGATGGCTTCATGCATTCCCCATTGATGAACCCTAATTTGTTCTTCACTGAGAGGGTGCGTAAAACACCTCTCTCCCATGAACTGAATCCAGCTCCATTGTAAGCAACATGAACCAACACTACACCTGCGCTATCAGAGAGATGAGTATACAATGGACCTCCCACAATTAGAGTTGTAGGAGTAGGAATGAATTGATTAACAATTGGATCTACAACATCCACCATGATGATAGCAGAGAAAGTAAAACGAATCGAGCAATGTGAGAATGGAAAAAAAATTGGGAATCGAAATTTTTTTTGCAGAGAAGGAAACAAATACGAGCAAAATTGACAGAGTAAAAATCTCTAATGCTCTGATACCATGTTAAATCCAGTTTCCCAGCTTGAGTTGAAGCTTTGGAACTTCACCATTAATGGGAGAAAATGGCCAAATCCCCCCTCAATCTATAACCAAATTCTCAACTACACACTTATATTTTATAGGAGTCCTATTACCCCTTTGAACTATTGTAAAGCGAAATATATACCACCCTAAAACTAGATAACCACATTCTTTGTATGTGGTGTGCACACGTGCTACAACTATCAAAATATCATTATTATTATTTTTTTTAAAAGTAAATGTTGTTCTTCTTCTTCATTGCCAACAACATCATCTTTACTCTTCTCTTCTCCTTAGAGACATGTTTTTATTTCTTTTCACTGTAAACTCCCCTAAACCTTTATTCCCTCCACCCCATTTCTCCCTAGACACCCCACCCCCACCCTAGTCTTCCATAACCCACAAATTAGATCTCAATCCAAGATCCATATCAACACTTGTCATCTCTTTTTCGGGTAAAAGAAATCAACAATATTTATCAACAACATCACCATCACAACAACAATTTTATCAAGTCATGTAGATTAACCCCTTCACCTCTCCCACCCAAATTCTGCAATCTTGGCACCAATTTTAAGTTCGAAGTTCTTGCTAATCGTCTTGGACTTGAATACGACTATGCCCTTTTGAATCCTTCTTTAAATAGTGAAGGATTTATGCCTTTTAAACTTGAGGAAATAATTTGGATTATCAGGGTTGAGCAAAATCGACTGGTGGTTGCTGCTCAAGTTCCTAAAATCGTTATTGGGTGTAGTTTGAATTCTTCATCGAAAAATAATAGAGATTAGAGATAATATCTGAAGGTTGGTGAATTTTATTAGAGTAAAGAGATTAAAGACGATTTGATTTTATTCACTAAATGAGTAATAATTTTAATGCTTATTTGGTGATTTCGATGGTGATTTACAGTGTTAAGAAGTGTGAGTAAATAGTGTGACAAATAATGAGAAAGTATTAAAAGATGGATGAAGACATTGGCTGCAGTGGACTAGTGGTGGTTCAACAATGGTGATGAAGAACATGTAAGACGGGGTGATTTTTTTGAGTGATGAGAGAGAAAATTAAATAAAAGACAAAAGTAAAAAATTATATGTAAAAAAAAAGTCAAAATATTTTTAAAATATTTTTTTATCAGTTTTTTCAACTTTCACATGCCTTCAAGAGTGTGAGCACACTCTTGGTGCCATGTCAGCACTTAAGGGTGCATTTATACCACTTTAAAATAGTTCAAGGGGGTAATAGGACCCCTGTAAAATATAAGTGTGTAGTTGAAAATCCGGTTATAGATTGAGGGTGTATTTGACCTCATCAACACTGCCTAGGAGAAGAAGAAGAGGACTTAGGAACTGAATTCTTATTTCTGTAAAACTGATTAGGAATGAATACAAAGCATCTATTTATAGAATGAGACTAACAACATCTATCCTAACTAACTTGTAACTAACTTGAATCAATACAAGTATCAGTAACAATTAAATATCTAAATAACTTGCTGCTTAACTAATTCGTAACTGACTTCTGGACTTGTATATCTTTTAACTCTAGCTTCAATATCCCGCGTACGTAATTAAAGATGGTCAAGTTGTGATTAAAATACTAACAATAGTAGTAGTATTTCAGAAGGCTGATTCGTTGTTTAACTCGTCAAAATAATAGATTGAAAATAACAAATGTATTTTATAACTAAAGAATGTGGTGCAGTGGATGAAGTTGTTCAATCCTTTATTAGATGTGTTGAATTCGAGTCTTGAATATGGAAGAATCCTTGATAGGGAGCGCTTCCCTCCGAATGGAGTCCGGCAAAAATTCGGAATAGTCGGGCTTTGGTATATAATTATTATATATATGCATTCTACATAACGTCAATTAGAAGTTGATACGTAATTAATTAGTAATAATTACGAACCTAATTGATCAATATAGCACTTTAAGCATAAACAAATTCATTATATTCCAGAGAGACTTCCTTTTGGGAATAGCTAAATCACTGTAGCTTCAGAATACATGAGGAACCTAATTATAACCTGCTGTTGTAGCACTTCACAATTGCATTATGAATTTCATAAACACACTTATTAATTAAAAAAAAATTCTTGCAGTGTATCCTAATTATTACTAAATGGATCATTAATTATTACATCAAAAATCTTGGAAATAAAGCTTTCAGTATACATCACTATTTATATATATGGGCAAAAAACATTTCTTGCCTTCTCATGCCTTCAAATTTTTCGAATTTTACACAAAAAATATGGTGCAATTTTCTCATACATACTGAAATTCTCTAGGAAAAGATAAAAGAGTATGGAATAGTAAGACTTTTGTTTTCTTGTCATATGAGTCTGAATTTCATAATTTCATAAGTGAATAATAATATCAATATCTTCATACATCAAATGCTCATCGATTTCATCAGAATTGTAACCCTCTTTTTCTTCTTTGTGAATCATTTTTTCGTAAATGAAATTCATAATATAAAAATGGGGTTTAAATGCTAAAAACCTATTTTTATTCCATGAGTATATTTTTTAAAAATTTTCGTTGTCTCGAGAGTAGAACTGGACATATAGTCTAGTCTTTCTATCCCAAGCACATATATGAATAAAATTTACGTATATTTCACCCTCTCTAAATTTCACATATAAAATTACACTGAATTTATTATCGTTATTTTGTTTTTTATGGGTTAATGTCGAATCTATTTATTTTGATACAGTGACAGAGATACTACTTTTAAGATTTCAAAAAATTGTGGTAATCCTATCATAGCCAAAGTAACTGTGCTCAAATTTTGTCCAAGTCTTTTGAGCCTATTTATATATAGAGCTACACCTACATACGCCTAACCTTAATAAACGTGTAAACTTAAATGTTGAAAACAACAAATTTAAAAGCAACTTTAACGATTACTTCTTTTGTTTCCCATGTTTAATAGGGACCACAATAAGATGATAAATAAAGGGAAAAAGATCTGATATACCCCTCAATTTTATTGATTAGAGATGATATATCCCTCATTATTAAAGTGGCTCATATATGCTCCTATTGCTATATAAATGGCTCACATATATCTTTTTCCTTTAACGGAAGTGAAAAAATTAATTTTAATTTAATATTTTAATTATTATTATTTTAAATAAAATATAATCCCATATGGGTATATTTAATCCTCCTCGCACATAATTTTTTTTGACTTTTTTTGTTTCAACGACTAATTTAAATTTATTATTTTAATGGTCAAATTTATTTATGTTTCACTAATTTTCTTGTAAACATTATTATAGATGACCCAATTTTTTTTCAATACAAAAACTAAATAACAATATAGTAAAAAAAATAGTTTTAAATTATAATATAGCCACAAAAAAATTAGTTTTAAAATTTTCTCTTTACACTAACGAACAAAAGAAAAAAAAATAAGAATAAGAAACTCAAAAAATGATAATCAAAGACGTCAAAAAATAATTTTATGTATAAAAAAGATTAAAATATACCTTGAGATTCGCTAGAAGGATCATATATACCTCTACATGATTTTTTTTAAATTAAAAAGTCAAAAACATAAATTTAATACTATTTGTTCACTTCCGTTAAATTAAGGGTATATGTGAGCTCATTTTGTAACGGTAGGGGTATATGTGTGAGTCGTTTGTATAACAGTAAGGGTATATATGAGCCACTTTCATAACGAGGACATATCAACTCCAAATAATAAAATTGAGGGATATATCAAACCCTTTTCCCATAAATAAATAAGACTACCTCAACCATATAAATATATGGAAAAAAAATTAAAATGGAGGAGTGGACAACATAAATATTGTATAGTGAGAAATTAATGATTATGCCTTTGTTGGGGTTTGTTTATAAGTAGTATATATATATATAATGTCTATCTATATATATCTTTTGATTGAAAAAAGACATGGCTTTGAGTTTATTATGATACTACTTGTTTTGAGCACTCCAACTACAACCTTAATCAATTTTATTTTTTTGCCTTTTTTCGCATGTTGCTTTGAAGTAAGAGCTTCTACTAAACATCATTATTAATTCAATTTACTTTTGTACCCATGAAATAATATTTAAACAACATAAAGTTTGGACCATAATATCATATTTCTTTCCAAATTAAAAACTTATCTAATTTTATTAAGCTACTTGTGATACAAATTAAATGCCTCCACCATATACATTTAGCTTTCATTTATCTATCATGATGAGCTGTCCTGATATAAACCTAGAAAGATGCATCTTAAGGGATTTTTTAAAATATCTTGGCTCAAGCTAGAAATAATTACTTTTTCCGTCTCTACCAAAAGTCAATACTGTGAAGGGTGGCACTTTGAATATTTTTCATAAAACTTTATATTATTTATATATACAACGAAGTTTCTGACTTTATCGCTAGTAGTGTTTTATACCATTCCGGTCTCATATTGTCCCCCTTTTCCGTTTCAACTTTAATAATTCTCTCAATGTGATTGATAAAAGAAGATTTGTAAGCAAACAAAAAGTGAATGAAGATTTTGCATACGAACGTGATTTTATAGAAAATAAAAGAAAGTGCATGCTACTATAAAAGTTCATTGAATTACAGCAATGTAAGTACATGTCAATCTCCCATAAGGCTGTTTATCTTTATTTGCTATTAGGGCAAGAACTAGGGTTGGGATAGGATAAGAATCCAAAGAGGCAAAGTGAGAATTTGTACATGTAGATAATTTTGTTTTTATAACCTGATTTATGAGTTAATTTGCTCACCTCGACTAATTTTATAGTGAATCTACTAGCTATTTCCACCAACATAGGTAAGGGAGTAGGATAGGGGGTTGCAAGATGTTTCATCCAAATCTCCTTCATTAGAAATTATAGGATATATGCAAGATCAAAACTATTTTGTAACACAGGCAAACGACGGAGATAGGGGTCACAAGATGGTTCATCCAAATCTCCTTCATTTAAAATTATATGGTACATGCAAAGTCAACTATTTTGTATGTCTACATATATTGTATATGTTGATCAATCCCCTAATTACCAGCTTCTTCCTATACCATAACAATAGATCCGATGTAATCCTATAAGTGAGGTTTAGAGAAGGTAAGATGTATGCTGTCTGACCTTACCTTTATATTTGAGAGGCAAAGTAATTATTTTTGATAGATCCTCCACATAAAAAAAATTGCTTCTTTCTATGTTTATTTTCTTATAATATTAAATTTTGTTGATAGAAACATAATTTTACCACTGAACATAAATATCAAACAATACTGTCCACCTCATAATTAAAGTGAGTATATTACTATTACTAGTTTACTAACTTTTTCAAACCTTATTCCAGAGTGACCATTGGCTATATAAAAGGGACAAAACATGCACCCCAGAAAAAAGGGTTCAAATAATTCCATTGAGAGCTAAAAAGACTAGATATGCAATATATGCAAACAATTTTTGTGGCATCTCAGCTTTACATGTACATTAATTTCAGCCTTTGGCAAAGCATATATAAATGTCAAATCAAAGATACAGAATATCTGATCAGTGTTATTATTAAAGGTGTCTGATAAGAGTACTAGCTAGCTCTCTTCTCTTTTTGCTTTAACTGCCTTAAATTCTCTGAAAAAGATATAATTTATTATACCACCAGCTACTTGCACTGATGTTACATGTTGATTGTAATTTGTAGTAGTAGTTTGGACCAACTGGACATAGATTAATATTTGAATAGGAGATACTATTGTTGAGCCCTACGTGAACTTTTCTTCTCTTATGAAATTTCTTAATTCCCATTTTAATATTTGAAGAACGTGTGATTAATTTTCTTTGTGGTTAAACCTAGGAATTAAATAGTCTTTGGCACATATTGATTTATCCTTAAAATGGTACTATTTTTTTCCGATGCTAATCTAAATTAATCGGCCTTAAAATGTTGGAGAGCGTGCCAATAAAAAGGGAAGGATCATTGAAATTCTTGTACACTGGTTTTTTTTTGAGTTTCAAAAAGAAAGGACCCATGAGACATGATTTTCCAATTTCGTATTTCTATTCACGTGTCAAAGTTTAGTACGTGGGATTGATAAACAATCTAGTTAAGTAGGCGTTTGACCATAAATTTTATTTTATTTAAAACTTATAGAGTTAGAGTTGTTTCTGATTATACTTTTTGCAAAGCATATTTGGTATATACAAGTTATTTGAATTACAACTTCAAGTCAAATCTTGAATTTTCATGGTTAGACACACACACACTGAATTTGAAATAAAGTGAAAAAATCAATCCGAACAAAGGTGAATAATTTATATGGATAAACGGTTCGTTAATCATAGCTTCACAATGCCCTTTTGCCTCTCAAAAATGAAAGGAATAAACAAAAGCAGAAATAAAAATGGATGAAAGGAATAAGTTTTTGATTTAGTATCATTGTAATGGAGCAAAAGAAGATAAAAGACAATCCAGTATTACGAAGTAGCATATTATAGCTCAAAGCAAATATTCCTCTGAAAAGACAATATATTTGTAAGCCGCAAAGTTAAAGCGACTAATCAATCACTAAAACATACATTTTGTTTCATCGTACTAGGAGCGGAGTATGCATCTAGAAGATTGTGATACTTTGGACTAAGCTTTGTTCATCTTGATTAAAATCAAACTAGTTTAATCAATTTTATAAATGATGGTGTATTAATATAATATTCATGTCGCGTCTGGGGTTGCTATTTGCATCTCGTAGAGAATATGACAACAAGTCCCCGGCCGTTACGTTGTGTTCCCTATTATTTTACATATCCATGGATCTGGACACGATGAAGTATTTAAAACATTATTTTATTATTAAAAGAAACGATTATTCAAGTCATCATGAAATTAATTTGTAGCACTACTTGTGAAACTTTGAACCGAGGATGAGGATACTTATTGAGAAGGCAAGTATCTCCGATAGGCTCATTGGAGGAATCCAGACTACTAATTAATTGCTATGTGGTGCCCTAGCTTTTGCTTCCAAAGGAACTGTCCAAATATACGTATTCATTCAGAGAGGGTAGAGTATATGCAGTTACCCCCTCCTTGGAGGTACAAGATGTTTTTGATAGTCTCTCAGCTCAAGGAGAAACAGTTCAAAGCAATTCGGAAAAAGGAATAATGACAGTGATGGAGCCATGCCAAACACTACAGAAAGCATGACAAAATATTTTGAACAATAGCTGCAAGCCTGCAACAAAATATGCATGGTAAGTTAACTTTGGTATGAACATATATGCTGTCTGTCTAAATTCACATTGTTCTCTTCATTCATATTTTTAGTTCCAATTCTCTCACGGCAACCAAAGGTCCAACATAAAGGTTGTCAACACAAAGTCGCCAATCACAAAACAGTTGAGATACGTTTTATTTAGTTAAAAAATAGAAGGTTATTGCTTAACGTTTATGGTTGAAGACCCAATAGTCAATTCCCAAGGAACATGATGTTGAACTTCACCAAAAGCAGCACGTCTAAAAACATCTGCTTAGCCCTACACATCACAGTGAAGGGGGAATCAAAGGCATAAATAATGACATGACAACAAACCGAAAGGCAAAACACAAGGTGCCTAAGCTTGTTCGTGCTCGATGCTTGTATCAATCACATTATGGAGGGGAATAAGGAGAGAGGTCAAGTAACATCCTTTGAGAATTTCTGTAAATTAACCTAGTCTTGTCTTGTAAAACATTCAGGCGCTCATCAGCACAGTTAAAAACAAAAAAACTTACAAAATTTAACAAGAAAAACTTGTGGCCTCTAATATCTATCCATTATAAGCCAACAAGTTAACTACATTGCTCTCTTGGCTTGAAGGAGGGACAAACTAGCATGAACGCTACAGCCTACAAACCAAACATGCCTAGTTCAGTGGCCTTCTCCTTCTCGAATGTCTCAAAATACTGGTAAATGATTGTGACTGCAAGAAGGATTCCAGTTCCTGATCCAATCGCTCCCATCAAATCTGCCAAAACTGTCAATGCACCAATGCAAACTCCTCCGAAGGCAGCTGCAGTAGGTATGTAACGATTTAATTCCTTCTGCAGGTTGGAATCACGATGACCAGGCATCACCATTTGTTGCTCCTGCAAATCAATCATTGTTAAAAGTGTCATACCGATAATACTCTTGGGAGCCATATCCATCTATAAAATATCGAGAAGATAACATAACTTTTAATGGCAAAAAAAAAGTGATTCTGGAAATACGCAAACCCTAAATTGTACCAAAACCACCATATGATACTGTCTCATAACCTATGGGCTATGTGAGGCAATCAAGCTCCAAGTAACCAATGTTTTACCGTGATTCAAAAATCAGAGATGTAGGATATTACTGTCAGATGTTACAAAACTTCAATAGTATGTTATGGGCAATGGGAAGAAGAATGATGTTGTCTCTTTTAACCTGTTTAGACTAGAAATAACGAGTTCTTGATAATTCATTCAGTAATAATCTATAGCAATTATTTCTTCTCATAATCTACAGCATGGGGGGTAGTTAGAACCCCAGAGAAAAAGTTTTCATTTGGGTTGCAATCCATAACACAGCACCACAACCACTAAAAGTAACGAAGTTAAATTTCAGTTAATTTTACTGACAAATCACTTTGGGACAAATAAATAGAATGGGGAAAAGTTAACAAAACAAAGGCAACAAGATCATTTACCTTAAGCTGCTTGGCAACATCTCTGGCAGATGATCCAGAAACTTCAATCCAGGTCTTTGAGAACAGGGCACAAGCTGATAACATGAACACTATATAGAAAAGAGCGTGGAACGGATGTGACACCATGTCTGCCAAGCTGAAATACATTAAAAAATTGACCGTCAATGGCATTTACAGAAGCAGCAATAAGTACAAGCAGACTTGTGAAGAACTTTTACACAAAATAGAGATTGATTAGCTGAAGAAAAGGAGAACAATACCTTGACGGCGCAGTGACAAGGTAAGCAAGACCAGCAACAGGAACAGATTGTCCAGAATATTCAGATTCTTTCCAAGTTCCTATCATATCCACGATGAAATTTCCTCCATATCTCCTGTAGAGCAACTGATCATAGAGGAAAGAAGAGGGCAAAAAGAAAAAGAAATTGTTACACTCTTGGAACAGGTGACGGCAAGTTGGCAATCAACCAAAAAAATAAAACTTAACAATCAGGTACCTGAGAGATGAAATACAGGTTGGAGACAAGTGCAGACTGCAGAATAATAGGCATGTTTGAGGTGTAGAAGAGTTTGATTGGGTAAGAACCTTGCTGTCCGCGAGCATTCTTAGATCTAACAGGTAAAACTACACGGAATCCTTGGAAGTAGATAACAATGAGGAAGATCAACACGGTTGCAAGCAGATTTGTCACATTGGGGAGACTTTGCCGGTAGAAAGCCTCGCGCAGGGCACTAATCTTATTTGATCTACTAATAGTAAGATGGAACAGAGCAATTATAGCTCCTTCAAATTCAGCACCACGCCCGGTATTGATGGTTGTGGGACTGAATGCTTTCCAGATAATGCTTTCACTGAAAATATAATTAACTTGGGATCATAAGCTCCATGAATGTACTAACAAACTCAAAATAGGTTTTTTTGATAGACAGTAAAAACATACCAGATATTGGTAGCTATGAACAAGGAAATTCCAGAGCCAAGACCATATCCTTTCTGAAGAAGTTCATCTAAGCACATGACAATGATAGCAGCAAAGCAGAGTTGGAGGATGATGAGGATAGCATTTCCAACACCCAATTGGCTAACACTGCCATACATCCCCGACAGGACATAAGCAACTGCCTCACCGACAGCAATCAGGATACCCAATAGCTTTTGAGCACCATTACTGCATGGGATAAATTGTTAGAGAGTACAGGAGACAGCTTCATTGAGCAGAACAGCTAAAAGAAACATCATAAAAATCTACTTAACAGCATGAAAGAAATTTTGTTAGGTAACTAAGTAACAAGTACCAAAAGATGCATCTCAATCTTTGGGGATATGGGTGTGTGGGCGAGGCAGGGGGGTGCACAGAGTAATCTAGGTCTACATACGAGCATCAGATGACAGCAGAAATGTTCAGTAAAAGTTCAAGGGTGAGAAAATTTGAAACATGAAATTTGCCTTGCAAATCCAAATTATACTACTAATCTAGGTTCTGCAAAATGATTTCAGCATTAAAGTTACAGATCATATCATCCCCATAAGTTCCAAACAATATCCTTTTCTGAAGGTTCCAAACTATACTATTACCACTGGATATGGAATTAAAACAATAGACAACTAGCAAAATAGAACTGATGCAATATACATATATAGTTGTTAAACGAGTAAAGAAACAAAATACAAGAAATAAAATCTTAAAAACAAACTAACTTACAGGAGTGCTCGGTCCTCACGGACATTGTTGTCCACTTGAATGATTTTTGATCCAGCTAACAATTGCATCACCATTCCAGAAGTCACAATTGGAGTAATTCCAAGTTCCATGACTGTACCACGGTTTGAGGCAAGAATGACACGCATCCAGTAAAAAGGATCCGCGCCAGTTGTAGAGTGTATGCCATAAAGAGGGAGCTGACTGCAAACCAGAAAAATAGCAAGCGCAATTACAGTATAGATGACCTTCTCTTTGAATTGAACCTTCCTGTCAGCACTCTGAACTTCAGGTAGGAATGAGAGAAATGGTTTCACAAGGTGCAGCACTCTGAATCCTCCTCCCATTGTTCACTATTAACAGAATTATCTCTGTTCAAACCACCAAAAAAAAAAAAAACCAAAGACGAAAACTATTTAGACAAATGACAGGGAAGATATAGTGCCTCAACTATACCAGCAGAAAGTACAAACATATTCAAAACTTCTAGTTGTGGGATTCACTCATGATCTTGTGTAATTTTAATGTGCATAGCTAGCCAGAAAGATTAATTTCAGATGATATAATACCAGTATTAACATTCTCAAGATACATTTTAAAGAAAATTTTCAATCAATGAAAGGTGTTATCATTAATTCAGATTCAGTGAAGCATATAGATTCATTGAGAGCACATAGGATATGATTGGAACACAAAAACAGGAATATACCTAAGCATATAAATTGAGCTGATAAGGGTAAACAAAATGAGAAAGTTTCTTTCTTTTTAAGAAGACAAAATGAGATTGTTTCATCTTCTCCACCACCAATTCCAAGGACTAAAACATGGAAATCACATATATCTATCAATGAATCCTGCTAATAATAGGACAAATCCACTAAATATACAAACAATGTTATATCCCTATAACAATTCTCTTGGGGGTTTAGATATACTTACACAGATTGACATAATTAAAATAGAGAGTTTTTTTATTGAAAAGAACCATACTTATATCAAGTTGAAATTTTCTTATGTCATTAGGAAAACAAAACTTGGAGATTCAAATCTAAGAACCATTCATGCATTCTAAGTCAATAGTACTTCTTCAATGCTTGCTACAAGACCAAAATGTAGATAAAGATAGAAAAACATCTCAACGCTGTTGTTCATGTACCACTTCATTCGATTAGAGGCCATCACATATCACATAAATAATAAATCCATTTACTCATACTGTCTATCAAGCCATATCTTTATCTAGATATCGAGGCCATCACATATCACATAAATAATAAATCCATTTACTCATACTGTCTATCAAGCCATATCTTTATCTAGATATCATGAAAACAAAACGAAGATATACAAACATACTTTTCAGATCTAGATCCTTTTACCATCACATTACAAATCAAAATTTAACAGCCAAAAAACTTTCAGAATTTCGTACTCTACAAAATTCAGATATGTACACACACATGCATATAAACAAACACATACATATATAATCAATTCAGACACATAACAGATCTTGAGCTAAATAAACTCATCAGATCTATGGATTGATTCAGATCTCAGCTCGACAAAATAATTTCATTTTCACACCGTTTTTTTATCTATAGATCTCTTCTTCCAGTACATACATGATCTAATTTTTTTTTCCATAAACAAACAAAATCATTTCTCTAGATGAGAAAAATACATGCAGAAGAGATCGGAGAGACTCACAGAAGCAGCGACGATCTGGAGATGTCCGTGGACTGTTATTCGCTCGATTTCTCCGTCGAGCTATGCTTCTATTTGTAGGGTTTTGACCATGAGAGAGAGGATAGGGAGAGAAGGGGCGGATCTGACGGATTTATGTGTAAGCGTCACCAGTTAACAGAGATGGAGAACGCGTGACGCCAAGTGGGATATTAATTAAATAAATAAATATCTTCATTTTGTTCCAAATGGGAAAATGCAGTTGGTGATGAAAACGTGGCAGTGGTGTTCTTTGGGAGACACGCAGCTTAACCAATGGGATTGTCCCACGTGGCTAATGAAACGGATTTAGTGGTCACTGTTTGGGTTGTAATGGTAACCAATATTGAAAAAGTGAGAAGGAAATGGAATAAGTCAAATCAATTTTTGGGCAATGAGAAATGGCATATATTATTTTTAAAAATTATCGATAAAATATCTCATATTAAATATAATATATATATATATATATATATATGAATTTAATAAAATTTGATTTGTGAATGAAAGTGACAATAAAACTTAGATACACAATACAAGCAATTAGATAAATAGAAATATCACCTATATTAGAGTATATCGCAAGTAAGAATTACAAATCTGTTTAGAGTAATTCTTAAAGATAAAGAAATGTAAATAAAACATAATTAACTTATAAAATTAGGCATATTTATATGTTAGTTTGGTTCGAGAGAAAAGAGATAAAGTGGCACATGAAGTTGTCCCAAATTTTTAAAAAGACACCTAAACTATGCAAGCGTCATATTACCCGCTTAAACAATTATGGATTGATATTATTACATCATTTTTTATCAACCTGGCATGAAGAGTGTATGCACTCTCTTAAAGAGCATAAACAAACTAAAAAAAACGAATATAATTTTATTTTTACAAGTATTTTGCTATAAAATATATTTTCTTGTTTTTCTTATTATTTTAACTTTTTCTCCTTATTATTTTTTTCTTTTTCTTTTTTCCTTCTTCTTTAAAAATTCATAATCATCTTCATTGAAACTTCTCACTTTCAATGTCACTTTTTACCACAACTCCACCTTCCTTTTTTACTACTATTAGTTTAACTCTCTTCAATTTTAAAATTATAGCTAAATATTTTATTACATTTTGAACAATTTGGTAAACCCGTTAGATTTCAAGATGATTAGTAGGTATTATTTAGTTTTTTTAATCCAAATTTCAATTAAGCTTTTTCAATTTTCGGAGAATTCTGATTCTTTCAAAATTATCATTTCTAGTTTTGAAGTAATATGAAAATGAGATCAATTAATTGATGATACCTTCAAAATTTTGGTTTTTCTTAGAAAAATAATTAGTTTTGTTATCAATAACTCAACGAAGTCTAGAAAATAGTATAATTTTGAAAAGAAAGGATTTGACCGAAGAAGAAGAAGAAAAAAGAAAGAAAATGGAGGGGCTCAACTTGACGTGGGGGTGGGGTGAGGTGAGGGTGGGAGGTGAAGAAGAAGAATGGAGGGAGGGGTAGCTTGAAAGTAGGGGTGGAAGATGAAGTTGAATTCAAAATGAAATTAAAATTAAAGTAATAAAATTAAAATAAGTCAAAAAGTAAGAGAAAGAAATAAAGAAAAACTTGAAATGAAAAAAAAATCAAATTAAATTAACACGTATCACACAATGATTGATGTGTGATAACACTTGCCATTTAAAATCTGGAATTGATCGAAAAATGATGTAATAATATATATTCGGAATTGTTTAGGAGGGTAATAGGACGCCCGCATAGTTAAGGTGTCTTTTTTGAAAATTCGAGATAACTTCAGGTGTCACTTTATGTCTTTTCTCTTTCGTTTGACTTTTTCTTGTTCAATATTGAATCAAATAAATGTATATTGATTCGACTCTAATGTTATATTACACATTCCAAGATGAAAGTTACAACTTTTCACTATATTTTTCTTCTCATATATATATCATATCATAGCATATCATATATTACTATAAGTGGGAAGAGCTTAACCCCAAAGTTGATATATCGTTTTGCCCCTACAGTATTAATTAAATATTAATTTATTAAAAATTTAATTTGCTGATAATCTCAGCCCTAATTTAATTCTCCAGAAACGTATAATATATGTTCAACCTCCCTCGATCACTAGAACAACTCCCTTTTTTTCAACGCTCAAGTTTCATTGCTTTAATTATCAGCTATTCCAAAACCTTTTCAGATACTTCACTGATCTATATAAATGTCTCCAACAACATGTTATTGTCCCATTAATCTGCTTCTCTTTTATGTGCCTCAATCAAATACATCGATCATTGCCAGGTAAAAAAAAAATCCTCCTTATTTATCAAAAGCTGCTATGTTTTCTTGTTTACTGTGTATGTCTTTATGTAACTTATTTCGTTTCATCTATTTGTTGTTTTTAACAAATTGGATTCATGTACTGCTATGGTTATATGATAAGACATTATCACTTTGTTGTTGGCTGAAACCATTGTTGTATGTTTCTGCATGTTGGTAAGCCAAGCAAACTCATTTTGCTTTTCTGAAACTTTATTGGCTACTTTTAATAGTTTTAACTAACTGAATTTTGTATCAGTTGAAGCTGATACATATATTGGCTTGATTGAAAATGCATAGCGGTTTCTAATTTTTCAGATAGCATAAATGGTCCACCAGTTTTAGACTGGTTGAAATAGTTCCAAATTTTGTTATTTCATCATATTAAAGTTAAAATTGAGTTTCATTAGGCAATTGATCTGCATCTTTATTGGAGGCTTTGCCTTGATAGTTAGTCCACAGTAAGATCCACATGTTCTTTCAGTTCATTGGCAGCATTTCTTCTCCATCACCATTATGTTCATTAGCATTTCCACGATCTTCATTATTAGGAACTTGTTTGTTAGCGCCTCCATTTTGAGCATGATCATGTTCATTAGCATCTCCATCTAGTTTAACATTTTTTAAATTACCGCCTACATCTTCATCAACATTTTCCTCATTAGCCCGTTCATTGTGATCATGACCATGTTCATTAACATCTCCATCTACATTATTAGTTAAATATTAATTTTGCTACTCTATTTTTTCTGTCATTCATAGATATTATTTTGTCGTATGGATCAGAATGTGAAAAAAGGATTTAAACTTATAGTTCACTTTTTGATTTTATTGAGGAGTTGATTTTAATTTGTGAAGTTGACCACATATATGATAGTTACTTGGGCAATGATATTGCGAATTCTTCTCTGTTATATCATCTTCTGTGCATTGTTATTCTTTTGTCGTTTTAGTAAAGGTATGCATAGTGCTCAAGTAGAAAGTTTAATCTAGAATGGGACAAACAACTTGTGATGAAAAATATATATTAAAGTTTATGCAGTATCAACTTTTCATTGTAACTTTAACTAACTGTTTAGAACATGACCAACAGTCTTAAACAGGGCCAGTAGTATCTAATGAAAAATATGTTTGATACATGTAGTCTAAACTTCAAATATACTCATTTTTGTTTGTGACTTTGTTCTTTCTCTTTGTTAGATAATTTTCGGGTGATGGCGGGAAGGTGTGAGGTTATTAATTGGTGGCTTGATAAATGATCCGTAAATGAAAATGTACATCAATTGAAAATTCTCGGAGGACTATTTATTTCTTTGCTCAGAAGTTTTTTTTTTTTTTTTTTTGTAATATTAGTAATTCTTGATGTAGTCAGGCGGCTCGGTTGTGTGAACTTCTTTTAACAAATCGTTTGAATGCGTATGTGAGTATATGGGAATTGTTTATTTTGCCCAGGAGGCCATTATTTCATTCTCATTTTCTGACTATTTGTATTTACTCATTCCACTTGCAGTTCAATAGTGCCTTGAGTATCAGTAAGCACTTATATCTTGTTATGGTAACATCACCTAATCTTGGCAGAGTTAGTTGTAGTTCACCTAAAGATTTAAAAGTAATGTATTCACAAATATATTGTCACATCTCGCACCTAGAAATGACTATAAAGAGTTAAAAATATGAAAATATTGATTTTTGGAAAGAAAAAGCAAATCTGGAAATTTTGTCTAAGTTAAGAAAGTGAGTCTTGGCCATTTTCAAACGGCTATAACTCCTAGCTCAGTAGGAGTTAGGAATAACTCTTGATATGGTTGGAAAGCCCTTGGAGAGATCTTTCCAACGCCACCAAAATTGCACAATTTTGACATCGTATGAGTAAGATATGCCTTTCGGAAGTTGGGCATTTGGATTGAGGAAAGTATCAATCCGGATTTAGGGAAGGACAAAGTAGTCTTTTCTCTAATTAATTTCCTAATTTGATTTTAGGGGTTTATTGGGGGTAAAAACAGAACCAAATCTTTGGAAAATTAAAAAACGCTTAGGGCTTGGAGAAGAGAGAAAGGAAGAAAGAACGGGAGAAAAAGGCAAGAATTCGTCAAGATCATCCAAGCTTGCGAGTGAAATTCGTCGGGGTTGATCCCTATTAAGGTATGTGAGATCTTTTCGTGTTAGGTTAGTTCACTCACACACCAACTTGTTTCAATCCATTGATTTTGAGTTGTGTACATGTTGAAGAAGTGAGGTTCTTGAAGAACAAATTGTAGAATTCTTGTTAGTTGAGTTGTTGATGCTTGGGGGTGAATTGATTCATGTTTTCGGGTTGTTTTTCGAGTTAGATTGGTTTTATATTGAGGGTACAATTGATCCTAAGTGTTTGGGGAAAGAATTATGGAAGTTAGGGGAGTTTAGAGATGAAAAATTGAAGAGAAAAGTCGGAAGTCGCTGGGCATCGCGCCTGCCAGAGCGCCAGACAGGCTTCTCTTAGGGCTGGCGCCTCGCGCCTCTCAGAGCGCCAGAGACGCCAGTTCTCCCCATTTGTTCCCCACCTTTTCATACTTGTTCATAAGCGATGTACCTATGTTTTCTAGTTGATTTCAACACTCTAAGGTACATTCAAACATCATGAAATCATCCATAAACATGAGATCATGAACCTTGAATCCATAATTCAATTCAAGGAAAGTTAGGATCAAAGTCAAAGAAGTTAAGAGTCAAGTCTAAAAGTTAAGAAGCAAGTCGAAGCAAAGTTTCTTAAAGTTTTCACGAGTCTTTAACAAACGTTTTAACTTCGCTTTTAGGTTCAAGTTTCAAGTTAAGTAAAAAGTAAAGAGTTGAGTTCATTTCTCAAAAAACTATAAGGGGACTAAGTATTCCCAAAGAGTTTATAAATGTTTTCACATTTGAGCAAGAAAGGGAACATCGATTCCAAGAAAGCTTTTAAGCTAAGTTTTGAGTAATTACCTCAATTCAAAGAAAGAGTTTTGTCTTTACTAACATATGAGCTAAGTATATTTTGGGAGTAGTATTGAGCACCGATATGGGGATGCGAGTTCATATTAACTCAAGTCTCTATAAACCATGTAGCCATCATGGGTAGTAAATGATCATACTTTTTAGATGACTCCTTAAGATGCTTTTAGCATACACTAGTGGATCCACTAAGTTAAGCGTTCTATATGACGGCAAAGTATAGGACAGTTCTGGTAGTGTGGGCAAGACGTTGTATCACCACTTAGGCTCATAGTGGTGGTTGTCGGTTAGAGAATCTCCTATAAAAGTTATATTACTTTTATATATATAAGTAAGGATGAGTTTGTTATTGATTTATCTTTAACGAACTAAGTTGTTTACACTATTTTACAAGCTTTATATATATATATATATATATATATATATATATATATATTGCATGTGTCTTATTGTTTTATATTGAGTTCAGTTATTCATGAATTGTACAGAGCCAAGGTAAGTGTTCCTTCTTACTCTTTCAAGCTTAAGTTGTTGTTTAGTTTTCCAACTCGCATACTCGTACATTCAATGTACTGATGCTAGTTGGCCTGCATCTTATTATGATGCAGACACAGGTAACCAGAATCAGCATCCAGCATGCTGTTGATCCAGTTGAGCACTCCAGAGTCAGTGGTGAGCCTCCTTGCATTCCGGAAGACTCTGTTATTTCGCTTTCCTAGTTTTGCTTTATTAGGATGTTGTGGGGTATGTCCCAACATTCATCTCAGTATTATAGAGGCTTTATAGACAGTCAGATAGTTAGTATTGTGTCTCTCATCTATGTATTTGCAAATACTTTGTTTTGAGACATAAGTTGTCATTTTGGCTAAGATGTTATCATTTAAACTATTGCATTGAGTTTATTCTGTTGATTTAAGTCTTCCGCTGAGTTAAGTAAGCCAGACCAAAGGTCCGTTTGGGGCCAGCGATGGTCACCGAATGACGGCCATGTCCAGGGTGTAGGCTCGGCGCGTGACATATAATGAATTGATTTCAGGAAGTAGTAGTCTTCAAAGAAAACAAAAATTCAATATAAATTAATTTAATCATCTATGTGAAATTTCAACAATTAGACTTGGAGTAATGCACACACTCATGACAATAATGCTTTACAAATGTCTCTTGAGAGAGAATGATACAACTTAACATGGCTCACACGTGCAGCGCACGTGTCCATGACTAGTATATATATATATATATATATAAAAGAAGAAAAATAATAATTGTGTTAACATAATATTGAATTATAATACAAATGTTTCTTGAGAGAGAATGATACAACTTAACATGGCTCACACGTGCAGCGCACGTGTCCATGACTAGTATATATATATATAAGAAGAAAAATAATAATTGTGTTAACATAATATTGAATTATAATTATTTTGAATATCTTGGGCAAAAAATCAGCAGTAATATAATGTTGCCTTAGTTTTTTTTTTTAATTTCTGATATGATATTCTATATTTATATTGAAGTCGTGTTAATTTGAATTTGCACCGCTTGGAGTCCCGGGAAAAGAGAGTGTTTCCTACCAAGATTTTTTCTTATTCAGAGCTCGAAATTGAGACCTCTCATTACGGGAGAACAACTCCATTCATTACACTACATATTTATGATATTAAACTATTTGTGCTTCCTTTGTTCAATTTTAGAAGATCATAAATTGTATGTTATTTTAAAAATATGAGTTATATCTGTACCTAAATAATTAATATAATTTTTTTCTTTTAACAAATAAAGATAGCTTATGGGTAGAAAGTAAAAGTTTAATATTTTTCATTTGCAAATCAAATAACTATGCCATGAGGCAAACAAATGGCTCACCTATATAATCTACATTGACATAATATATGTTTGACGGAAGCATATCTTAGCGTTTTAGACTTATTCAATCATATAATCTGTGATGAATTGATTGAAATCTTTTGATATGTGAAATTTGGTTTAATTTGACAAAATAATTTTTAAAATTTTTTATATTTATATTCTAAAATAAACTTGCTTTAATATATCTATTATTAGGCATTTAGTTTTCAAATCAGGGACATTCTAGCCATTCAATATATCATTGGTTGACGGTGAACTAGCATATCTAAAAATTTAATTTTATTATTTTTCGTTAATCTTTTTCATCTTCCTTTTGCCGTCTCATTTCCCTTCTTTTCTAAGAGTGTCTTTTTTTTAAAATGAAAAAAAACCTTCTCAATTCTAGAGTCTATGTTTCTTTTTCTTGATTTTCTTATTTTTTTAAAATCTCAAATGTCCTCTACTTAGGTTCAAATTTGTATTGACATCAATTATATTTGGGTTCCAGTAAGTCCCCTCCCTTTTCTTTATTAGTTGCATTTATATTCTTAGGCGGCTTGAGCTGTTATTGTGGACTCATGATACATATGATGATTTTAGTTAGAAGCGATTAATAATAAGCTCTTATACAACTATAATTAGTTAGAGATGATCTTCTAAAATTGAACAAAGGACGCACAAATAGTTTAATATCATAAATATGTAGTGTAATGAATGGAGTTGTTCTCCCGTAATGAGAGGTCTCAATTTCAATGTTTTCTATTTCAAAATTACATTTGTTCTCTCTAGATTTACAGGATGTTATTTTTATTGCACCTTACTGATCTATTGATCTTTCATATATGCATGTCGTTTTGAATATCTCCTCACTTTTTGTACCTATGACATAATCAAATTCAAGTTAGAGTTTGGCATAGACAATTGCCACTATGTACATTGCTTATGAGTTGAGTGTTTCTATAAGCTTATCAATGCGTTGAGTGCTTCTATAAGTATTGAAAATATAATTAAATAATAAAAGTGTGCTCTCTCTAACAACTTAAGCTTCTAGATAAGATGGTCACATACTTCAACATGGTATCAGAGCAAACAAAGGTCTTGGGAAAAAATCTCACCGCCACCCAAATGAAAATGAATTTTCACGTGCTTGGCCATAATCAAGCCCGCACGTGATGGGGTGTTGAAAATATAATTAAATTATAAAAGTGTGCTCTTATCATATATTATTATAAGTGGAAGCTCCAAAGTGAAAAATTGAATTACCATTTTGCCCCTCTACTAATTAAATTAAATTTTGATTAAATATAAATATTATAATTACATAATGGTAGAATTTGAAGTTTTTAATCCCTTTAATAATTAAATTATCATTTTTTTGATAAATGAGTACATTGATATTGCTTTTAATCGTAATCATAAATCTCATAATGGAAGAATTTGAAAAGTTATGATATGGAAAATCATTCATCACTTTGATGTAGAAATCAATTTCAAAATTAAAATTTGAATTTAAAGGGTCATTTCTTAATGCTATTTAAGAACCAACTTATAAAGATGGAAGCTCACAATAGGAAATCGAATTAAGGAAATTGCACAATTCAACATGAGAAGGTAAGAGAGTTAGAAGTTGCAAGTGAGGATAACCAAAAAAAATGTTGAAAATTGGTAATCAAGAAGAAAAAATAGCAACAGAAAAAAAAAGAGTAAATTTACTACATGAATTGTAGTATTAAACAGTGAACAATCTTATGTTGATATGTTGATATGTTGATATGTTGATATGTTGTCTCTAACAATAACAAAGTTTTCTTTTAAGAGCATGAGGATTTTCTTTGCAATATCCTAAACTTTTCGTTCTTGCTTTCTTTCTCCATTATAAAATTTTTCTTCCATAAAGCATTTAGAATTGTATGGTTGTTGGACTTGAAGTATAGATATCAATTTAAGGTATATGTAGAAATTTTCTTATTGTGCATTTATATGAGAACCATTAATCATTTTGTTTTCATTTTTGCACATACTAATATACCATATGTTTGGACCTAATAACTTAAAAATGTAACTCAATATTTTAGTTATCAAACTAAATTTTGCAAGTTCATCAAATGTCTAACCATTTGACATACAATAAAGATGTTATTTGAATACATTGATTGTTCATCTATTTTAAATTATATTTTTTAATAGCTTGTGATACTGATTAAAATATAATTTTGACAGTAATTCATACCTTTCACAGGACTCACGTACAAAGCACGTGTCCAGGACTAGTATTTATTATACGTGTAGATTTGAATATGCTCTTAGTTAAGTTTTATGTGAAATAAAAATATTTTTACCTAATAAAATAAAATAATAAATACATGACCGAATAAAACTATTAACAAAAAATGACTTTGGAGATATTTTTTACTCTTTTCAAATCTAAAACGCTCAGTTAAAACAAATAAATTTTTTGAACTAAATAGTAGAGTATCGTTTTCGACACATACATGCCTCGTGGACGTTTGGAACCGACACGTGTATCTTGGGCATTTTTACATTACAAATACAAAAATGATTTGCTGTGTCAAGTATTTTGATCCCAAAACAAATTCCAAAAATCCAGTTCTATTTCGTTTCTACTTCCAATCCACAACCCGCAATCCCCAACCCGACAAACCCCTAATCTTCATCAGGATTTGACTCTAATCGTGAACAATCTAGGGCTGGAATAGGGCGGTTTTCGCAGTAGCAATCATGAATATCTTCAGACTGGCTGGGGACATGACACATTTGATTAGTGTCTTAGTTCTCCTCCTGAAAATCTACGCTACCAAATCATGCTCAGGTTCTTATTCCAACTTGCATTTTCATTCCCAGTTCCTCGATCAGCTATTGTATATATTTTGTAGTTTTGCATCAGAAGGTACTGTTTTCTATTAATTTCGTCGACTTTATTCGTGTTGAAACCTGAATCAGTAGTTTTGCTTTATACATGAATGACCGTATCTGATTGGCTCTTAAAATTGCGAGTTATGTTTTTGATTTTGTATGAATTGGAATTGAATTATGTATTGATTGGACTTTGTAGAGTGAATAAGGTGTGTTTGATTGGGTTTCATTGAACAGTTCATGACTGAAAAAATGAATGTTCATTTGATAAACTAAGAGTGAGCATTATTCCATTTATGTGCTAATTAGTGAATCGGACAATGCACAGGATACATTATTTATAAGGAAGTAGTTACTTACAACTCCTGAAACTCCTAGGAATTGGATGATGTTATACCTACTGAGAGATTGCAACGAGTGAGCATTCTTTTTTATTTTACTGAGGAAATCTGTGAATTTTGAAACTTCTTTGAACCCGGGAGCTTTTAACTAGGTTTTCTTCTTGCCACGTATTAAGTAGATATATGGATTCATTAGGGCATTTAGTGAAATCAGTGGCATTGTGGGTAATTTGAAAATATGAAAAGACAGTGTCAATGTGTTCGATTGCATGGAATGTTGTCAATAAAAGTATATCAACAAACCAGATGAAGTATGGTATGTTAGGACACAGACTACAAATTTGGTAAGTCATGGCACATTGGTATTAGTTCTGATGTGACAGGTAATTTAACAGAATACTAGATGGTGTAAAATATCATTGTCTATGTATTGCCCCCTCCTTTCCCCCTAAAAATACAAAAAGAATCGGAAAAAAAATGAAAGATGACCTATTCTTTAAATAACAAATAAAATATATGTACTTGTTGCATTCACCGGTAGCTTGAAGTATACTTATGCTGAAATCTGGCTAACGTTTAGCTGGAAAATAGTTGGATTGAGAGTCTTTGCTGTATTCAGGAATATCATTGAAGACGCAAGAGTTATATGCTATTGTGTTCGTGACTCGGTATCTGGATTTGTTCACTGACTTCATCTCTCTTTACAACACTGTGATGAAACTGGTTTTTATTGGTAGCTCTTTGGCAATTGTCTGGTGTATGAGGTACCATCGGGTTGTCAGGCGCTCATATGACCGTGAGCTAGACACTTTTCGTTATTGGATTCTTCTTGGGGCGTCTTTCATTCTGGCACTTGTTCTTCATGAGAAATTTACCCTTCAAGAGGTTAGTGATTTCTAAGTGTTCCAAATTTTTCATGTGGATTGTCCTAGCATTGATAATCATGCTTATTGTCACATAATTTTGTAATGATAGATGGTTGCTTATGTGAAGTTGATCTTGGCAAGCACAACATCCTGTTGGTGCTTGCAACAACCATATTTTCAGAATTTCCATAGGCTGGCTACTGTGAAATAGTGAATTTCATCCTACAAATGTTGTGTGCTTTGAGTCCATATATAGTGAACTTGAATACAACAACTATTTCTTATCCAAGGTAGTTTGGGTCGGCTATATGAATCATCATTCCCATGTCGCTCCATTTAATCTCATCTCAAACACCCGGGTGCTGATGTAATGCGTGGCTAGGTGGATACCTTTCAATGATATATTCTGCATTATGAATCAATTGCAAATTGACTAGTTTTATGCAGACTGCCTGCCTACGCAACTCTCCTATTTTATTCGGATTTGGAACCTACAGCATGAACATTCTCGCAAAATCAGTCCATCACTAGTGAATGAACACTATAAAATGTTTGTGCTTATTACTCACATGCTACTCTGCATGTACATGGTTATAGCAACCCTTGAGGTAGTGCTTGTACAGACCTTCTGAAGGTGATCCATTTTTTTGATGGCCTCTGTTCATGACAAGATATAAACCCTTTTACGTTGACAATATACAATCAGCACCTTGAAATATGTTAAGATGATATGTTTGCAGTCATGTGATTTGGCAAACCTTAACTAATCAGCCCGTTAACGTCAGTCTGCCCCCTTCGAGAATAATTTCTGTAATAGCCATTTATATTTGTTGTTTGCTTATTTCCTTTAGTATTGAGATGTTGTTATGATGATTTATCCAGATGGAGGGCCGACAAAGTTGCGACTGAAGTTTGATCTTGTCTATTTTATATTTGACTCAGGCTACTTTCCCCTATTAAAAGTCAGCTGAACCCCCTCGAACTTATTCTTACCCTCTAAAACCCTACTAGGTCATTGCAACTCTTCATGTGTATGGGCTTGGTTTCTAGTGCAGGTTTTTTATGACTTGGTGTTGTTCCTATTATGCTACATTGCAGTTTGCATGAGTAAAGACATCTTCTTGTCTATATCATTTGCAATGTCATCTTTTATGTCATTCTTGGCTCCCCTACCCTTTTGGTCATCTCCAGATATTGTTTGTCCGTCCTGGCTGCTAAAGAATGAGCTCATCCATCACCCTAGCACATTAGGAGGCAAAAAAGATACTGAGATTTTTCAGTATTCATGGTATCGTTATAGTCAGACCCATCTGTTTGTTTCGTTAATGACTGAGTTTTTCTTTTTATTTTGTGGGGAGGTAAGGTAAGTGGAGAGGAGGTTTTGGTGGGTGGGGGGTGGGGAGAGCACTGGTAAGGATTGAACCTTACACTTGGTTGCGAGGTGCTCTACTAATAAGCTGCCATTCATTTCTCTGAATGACTGATTAGAATTTCCGCGAAGACCCTGTGGCAGAGATCGTGTTACTTGTTTCCTTTTCCTTTTCTGGGATAGTCTTGATTCTCGAATTTATATTTGCTCGCTCCCTGTTTACACTATTGATGCTATGTATAATGTTGCTCCAGGTATTCTGGGCTTTCTCAATATACCTGGAGGCAGTTGCCATTCTTCCCCAGTTGGTGCTCTTGCAAAGAAGTGGAAATGTTGATAATCTGGCCGGACAATATGTGTTCTTCCTTGGGTATGCTTCCTCTCCAGTAAATCTGGCCAATTCTTAAAAAGGGAATTGTTTTGCAAATTGCATCATATGTTGAAAATTGTAGAAATTTTGTACTGATCTGGCCATATCTATTTTTTTTTAATCTGAGTTCTATTATCACTCATAGCTGAAATTTGACAATTCATCATTTTTTTTCATAAATATTGCAAATTTGCTTGCGACATAGCGCCAATAGAGTGCTGGTATTTTACGTTTACGTAGCGCTAGAAAAGGCTTGTCTCAGTTTTAACTGTGCAAGGAATTAATGAAGTTCATCCACAAATCTATATCATCTACAAATGATTGTAAACATTTGAAATTGAAACGATGTGGTACATTTATTCTTCCTTGGAAGCATTGGTTCTCTCTTTCCATAAGCCAAAGGATGTGTGGTGGAACTGTATTCCATCTTAATTGTCTTTCTAGTTTCTGTCTTCTCCAGGTTATAAAAGCATTCTTCAATACTGTGCTTTAACCACCGAGATTGAAATAGATTTAGGAACATACTCTAGATCTTCCATGTTAGAGTAGAGTGCAAAAGAAGATATCTTGGGTCCTGAGAATCCTTATCATGTGTAACATAATTTCAAGTAATGATTTCCTTACTCTGCAGGCTGTCCTAGTTAGGTTGGCTTTATACATAGACAGAACATGCTGTTTTTGAAGGTGCTTTTTCTTTTCTTAAACATTTTTCTTGCCCCAGTGAGTGGTTGTTGCTTGGTTTTGTCAATTTACTTGACTGAAAAGTCTTCTGTGCATCAAACAGTGAATTAGATCCTGAAGTTAGCCCCTCCTTCTCTAACTTCTCAAAAGACCCAAGCTCATCTGCAGACCTCGCAGTCCATGGCAATTCTTTCAGAAACCATTGTGCTGGCAATTCTTCTTGAATCTAAGCTTTTCTGTTTATTTTTGCATTAAGGTTTCGTGGCTTCAACAAAATGTGGCAAAAGGTCTATAGATATGGGATTTCCTCCTTTAAGGAATCCAAGCCAAGCACCTTGCCGCCTTCTTATCTTTTTCCCATCACCTACCTTAAGATTCACCCTGGAAGAGAATCATCCCATAAATTTCTTATATATATTCATGTTGCAAATCCGTGAGTTGATACTGGATCAGTTCACCAATACCCACACCTCCAAGCATCTTGCCACCATCTTATATTTTTTTCACCATCATCTACCTTAACATTCTTTTTGACATTGTATGGCTCCCTCAATATATTCTAAGTTTCATTGCTTAACAATGAGCTGATCATATTGGATTTGTGCACCAAGATTCATTCATGCATACTTTTTCTTTGATGGCATTCTTCAAGACTTTCTTGTTCATTACTAACTGCACAACCATGTTAATAATAGGGACTTGTATTGTGCAGCCTCAGTTTTTCTCAGCTAAATCACTTTCCTTCTTTACCAATTACAATAGTCACTGCTGTCTATTTCACAAGTGAATTTTTTCTTTCCAGAGTTACCTCCGAAGTTTCTCCTAATTCTATCCAACTGCCTCTGCACTCTTGACGGAACGGGTTATGAGGTATAGGGACATTTCATAGACCAGGATACCCTCAAGTACACGGTTTATGAGGGTCAACTTACAATCCATGGATGGGTAATGTTTCTTCCAAGTGGCTAATTGTTCCCAAACTTTCAACTTGTATAGGTTGGAGCAGAGCTTAAAGAAGCAATTACCTCCTGCCACTTTGAGGCATTTTTGTTGCTTGCCCCTAAAAGGGAAGTCCCATGCATGGTGCTGGAAAAGTTCCATCTCTCTATCCCAACATCCTTCCAAGAATGAGGAATAGATACTCTTTGCCAGGTTTATGAAGCCCAGAAACTGCCACAAAACCAATAGTATTGTCGTGACTCACAGATATCTTAAAAATTTGAGTCAACATAGAGGAACTTTGAGATAGTGATTGTTTTGTTCCTTTTTGTGCCCTCTTTGAAAGTCTTATCCAACCTTTGTCCATAGCTATATACAACATTCCTCTCAGTTGAACAATCTGAAGAGAAAAGCTGGTAGAGGGTGTCCCTGTCACGGTCCCCTCTGAAAACTCTCATCCAGTCGACCCATTTGTCTTTTTTCTTCAAAAGTCACAGTATTACATTAATATGATCATAAGTCCACCAGGAATTCCTAATCTTTAGTACCATACTCCAGCTTTGATTCTTTGTGCTTTGGTTTATGAGGTGAACTCAGAACAGTAAGGGAATGTGGTTCCTCTCTTTGACATTTATCTCTAGTGCAGTTCTTGATGTGTATTTCCCACCTTTCAATTTCTGTGCTACTGGGCAACTTTTTCATGACATCCCCCATACATGCCCACCACACATCTACATACAAAATCCATCCCGACTTCAATGATCCTTCTTCCACCACAATTCAACTGCTATTACAGTCAGTTTTGCATGTGACTTTGGTGTCAACATCTGTACAATTTTTCAAGGCTTTACGTATGAATAGCCTTTTTCATAGGCTGCCTAACTCGGTTGGCCAGTTAATTTGATGAATTTTATTAGCTTCTTACCTACAGCAGTACTTCCATTATTGAGGATAATTTTCAGAATGATTGTTGCCGGATTTCTAGACGGATAAATCTGCCATATGTATTGAGTTTTAAATGACATTCTTCAGTTTTCAAGGATATTGGGTAGTCATAACTTGATTCCTTATGAAGATTGTGGAATTTTCCTAGTATTATTAGGCATTAGATTGAGGTACTTTAATTGTACTTAGCTTGTTGGCACTTAGAATCTTGAGCCTCCTTTGGCAGTCGAAACACTGTCATTTGAGGACGTACCTAGAGAACGAACACAAGTGTTATTGCTGCTAGAGGATATGCCTTTATTTTTTTAGGCAGCATGTTTAACTTTGATGCCATTATTGTTGTGTGCGCCCGATGAAATGAATCTGATCAAGCATTGACATCTTGTTGTGTTTTAAATTTGGTCTAACCTTTATATGTTTGCTTTGAGCTAACGTTCCCTCTCTTGTGATTGCTTGCCATGAGCATCTCCATAATAAGGCAAACACAATAAATTGTTCCTTTTTCGAGCTGAGTGCCCGTGCTGTGACTTTAAACAAAATCTTTCTATAGCTTGATTGCAATGAAAGAGATATTCAGATCTATTAAATCATGTGATTTATGTCTGTGTAGAATGCCACTATTTCAGATCGGAACTACAGCATAAAGCTACAGAAATGATGAAGTCTTCCATTTAAATGTTTTCTTGAGCGATGGAACATTTTTTTTGACAGCACTTTATTAGCCATGTCTCTGCAAGACAAGGGAAAATGATTCCCTTTCTCGCACCATTCTCTCACTGTCTACCCATATTTATCATCTCTTAGTTTTGTTTTATATTATAATGCTTGGAGCTGAAAGGATCTAACAATTAGAAGTTAATAAATTATGTACATGCGGCATGTGTTCCTTTCCAATGTCACACAATGACATTTACAATTTGATTTCAATTAGTTAAGATTGATTGGGTATTGTTATTGACGTGCTGGTTTTATGCGATCACAGGGCCTACCGTGCATTTTACATCTTAAACTGGATTTACCGCTATCTGACAGAGCAGCGTTTCACTAGATGGATTTGTAAGTTTTTGGAAGTATAACCAGTACTGTTTGTTTTCAATTACTTGCAATGGTTCTTTGAAGTTGAATTTTCCTTTTCTATTTTGTAGCTTGCGTCTCTGGTCTTGTCCAGACAGCCCTTTATGCAGATTTCTTTTATTATTACTTCATCAGGTAACAATTTGTTAAAACTTCCTGAAGTGGCTCCTCCCTTGATGACGTAAACAAACTACTAACAAATTTGTTTCGCAGCTGGAAAAATAACGCTAAGCTTCAACTACCAGCATGAGGCAAAGAAGATATATGATGAACAGTTTTAACACCTAACCGGAATCTGGTTTCATGCTGTGGCTTGTGATATAATTTTGGCATACTACTTTTTTTGGATGTGAGATCATACATGGAGTTTGGCCGAGGGTCAAGTATTTCACTGAGCTCCTCTTACATTGTTAGATTCAGAATTTCAGATACAGTAGTACCCTTGTTAATATGTCAGAAATTTGTTAATTTGAAAATATTGTCTGCATTCCTGTCAAATGTGATTCGAACTTTCAAAGATATGACTAATCAATTATTTTGCTTCGTTCATGTAATGGTTCTCAGATGTCTGCACATCTTCTTCCTTTTCGAGGTGTCTTTGTCTTTCTTTCTTAACAAATGCTGATTAATTTTAATATCCAATTGCTCCAAATATATAGTTCTTGTACATTGTTGCTAGTGTCTATGACATTAATGCATCACTAAAAATGGAAACTTAGGAGAACAACTCTCTTTTCTTCGTAAAATTTGGTTTGAAAATTGTAGAAGTCATAATAAGCAAGGAAGGCATAATCAGTAAATCTTCAAAATGAAACGAACAATTTAAAAACTTCAGAACACTTTGGTGACCCTGCTGTACTAAACCTGATCTTAATTTAAAATGAATCATAATGGATCGAAGCTTTACGTTCAGTCACATCCAGAAATCTTATTGCTTCCATAATAATTTATTAGCTGAAAGGATACACCTACAGTCTATATCTTTGGTTGAATCACAATATTACAGTACAAGAATGACAAATGAGAAGAGGAATCTCTCAGAGAGGAGCCGGCAACCAGTCGAGCATTTCACCAGCAAACATGGGAATAATATCTCCTGATGCATAAGAAAAGGATTCGGGTACCTTCCATGGCGTCTTACTCAACTTAATCTTTGAGTTGTTCCTAGGAAGCCCATAAAAGTCTGGTCCATTGAAGCTAGTAAATGCTTCAAGCTTGTCGAGTGCATTTTCCTAAAATGCAAAAGTCATTGACTTATAGCGATAGCTACTAAACTAATTGAAGTAATTAGAAACATTATAACATGGATGAGTCCAACATGAGAGGATCTATTGTAATTACCTTTTCAAACACCTTCGCATATACTGACAAGGCTACAGGTGCATTGTAAATACCAGCACATCCACAAGAACACTCTTTTCTTCGTCTATCATGAGGAGCACTATCAGTCCCAAGAAAAAATCTTTTACTTCCACTTGTTACAGCTGACACAAGCGCCTCCCCTGTGTTATTCAAAGCAAACTTGCTTAGATTAGAACAAGACAAGTAGTAGGAGAAAGGGGACAAGACTAATGCAGTACATCTTGTAATTATAAGAGTAATGAATTATACTATATTATAAAAGGGAGTTTAGGCCCAAGTATAATATATAATATTCAAGATTGGAAAAAGTCTCAATCTTGAATATTATAATTTTATTTTTATTTTATATATTATACTATGTTATAAAAGGGAGTTTAGGCCCAAGTATAATATATTATACTTGGGCCTAAACTCCCTTTTATAATATAGTACAAAATAGTACTATATTTTATTTTTATTTTATATATTATACTATATTCTACTATATTATAAAAGGAAGTTTAGGCCCAAGTATAATATATAATATTCAAGATTGGGAAAAGTTGGGCCTAAACTACCTTTTATAATATAGATTGAAATAGTACTATATTTTATTTTTATTTTATATATTATACTATATTTTCTACTATATTATAAAAGGGAGTTTAGGCCCAATTATAATATATAATATTCAAGATTGGGACTTTTCCCAATTTTCAATATTATATATTATACTTGTGGGACTTTTAAAATTTCTACTATGCCCAAGTATAATATATAATATTCAAGATTGGGACTTTCTTGAATATTATATATTATATTTATTATATAGTAGAACTTGGGCATAAACTCCCTTTTAAAATAATATATATGTATATATATATATATATATATATTGTAATTTTTAATGTTTTTTAAGTCATTTATAAATGATATATGTTGTTTCCTTGATTGAAATATATATATATATATATATCACAAATGGAAAAGTCCCAATCAAGGAAGCAACATATATCATTTACAAATGACTTAAAAAGCATTAAAAATTACAATAATTATCAATTTAAAATATTTAAAAGTTATATAATAAAATAGGTTGACTCTTAGAATTGTATCAGGCTCACATATATTGGAACAGAAAAAATAACACATATCATTTTAAAATTACCAAAAAAATATTATAAATAATAATAATCAACAACTTAAAATATAGATATTTTAAAAGGGTTAATTTTGTAATTTTATCCATATCACATAAATTAAGACAATGTGACCAGTAATGTACGTTATTTCAAAGTTACATAAAAATATTATAAATCACAATAATTAATAACTTAACATTTTTTTTAAAAACATATGAAAATTTGGATGACTCTCCTAATTTCATTTGTGTCACATAAATTGAGACAACAAAAATAACATATATTGGGTCCATTTTAATTTATTTGTCTTATTTTTTTTATTTTTTTTTA
Organism: Solanum verrucosum; assembly: GCF_900185275.1. Classification (NCBI taxonomy): domain Eukaryota; kingdom Viridiplantae; phylum Streptophyta; class Magnoliopsida; order Solanales; family Solanaceae; genus Solanum; species Solanum verrucosum. The sequence continues at coordinate 311,733 of NW_026020332.1, forward strand.
TATTTAAAAATTGCATAAAAATACTATAAATCATGATAATTGACAACATAAAATATGTTTTGAAAAAAATACAAAAAATTCCACTGATTCTTGAAGTGAATCTATCGTAAAAATACTATAAATCATGGTAATTGACAACATAAAATATTTCAAAAATGTTGTATGTGGTAGTCTTATTATGCCTTAAATAGCGTCAAAGAAAGTACAGGTTTATGATAAAAGAAACTTATTCATTTATCCACGCAAACAATAGCTTCAAAAACTCGATTGTTAGCCCCAAAACATACCATTTATATTATGCACGGGCAACATTATCTAGTCTATTAATAAAGATGAGTTTTTTCTCAAGCACTCAGTACTTTTCCAAGTCTCATTAAACATGCCCCCCATAATGGCAAATTCTTAAAAAGATATGGAAGCACCTTGTTTCAACAAGGACATTCAGGCCATACATTCATTTCCTTTTTTTTAAGCACATTCACAGCAGTGTTTGCATCAAATGTTCAAACAAGTTCACATGTCTAGGAAAACAAAAGGCAATGGATAGAACTAGCAAATCAAAGAGAGCCTGATCAAGTAGTGATTCGTGACACATTAGCATCAGTAAGACTTAAGACTTTCATAACTCTTACAAAGAGGTAAAAGAAATCAGGTAGAAGAAGAAACTCTCAAACAAATTATTCTACACAAAAAGAGGGTCAATTACAGGCAAATAGCTTCTACCTAACTTTCAAAATTTCAGGGTAGTCATAACTCTTACAAAGAGGTAAAAAAATCAGGTAGAAGAAGAAACTTTCAACAAATTATTCCAGACAAAAAGAGGGTCAATTACAGGCAAATATAGCTTCTACCCAACTTTCAAAATTTCAGGGTAGATGGCTCAATAGCCGTTTAATCCAATTCTTCTTTGTTATGGTGACAGTATATCTTATAGATAATCCATAAAACAAGATCAAAATGCCATATTCCAAAAAGATTATAGGCTTTTAGATTTGATTTGACGAAGTATAAGCAAGGGCAGATTAGTTTTCACAAATAGTGTTTTGGACTCACTTCCCACTTACAGGATCTCTTTATCCCCCATTCCTAAATCTCTGGCCAATAAATTGATCAGATTCATTGAATCTGGAACGAAAATAGAGACGAGAAAACTTTTAATCATGCTAATGGGAAACTGTCCAGAAAGATAAAAATATGGAGGCCTTGGAGTAAGGAATCTGAAAGTAAAAAAAAAAGAAAAGAGGAATTTGAAAGCACACAATGATAGCCTCTTAAACAAATGGTTATAGAGATTCACAAATGGTGAGAATGCACAACGGAATAAGTCATCGAGACCAAATATGGTATGTAACACCTGTGGATAACAAAGCTTACTAGCCCAAATATGGTGAGGGCATCTGGACTTTCTTTTGATGAAGTCATAGGAAAAACATGTTTCAAGTTGGGAAATGGTAGAAAAATCAGCTTTTGGCCGGGCCATACCCCTCTCAAGTGTGTATCCACTCTGGCAGCCAACCAGAATGCGTAACCGATTATTACTCGAAAATGGCTTGCACGTCATTTTTAGAAGGCATTGCAATGGTTGGGTAGTTGATAGAAACTGCAGTTCTCTTTAACTTGCGACTTGCTCCTTACGCACAGACAAGAAGGACAACATTTGTTGGAGGAGCAAGAAAGATGTCTACTTACAGTTAAATCATGCTACACTATTCTGCTGAAAAGGTTGATTAAGAACTTATGCTAAAACAATGCTCTCTCTTGGGAAATGTGCAATTTCTCTTTTCTTTCTTTCACTCCTTATCCTCTCTCCGATGAACTCTTCCGATGATTTTTATTAAGTTATGAAGAAGAGAACTTTCTTTGTTTCAGGAGATAAGTCATTTGAACTTATTGATATTTGCAACAATGAAGATCACGATAGTAGAATAAAGCAGTTGATTCACTAGCAGACTCAACATTGATGAGGAGAATCTGCCAAAGGCATGCGAAATTCTTCAACAAGCGTCACACAGGTTAGGTAATTTGTGTAGAAGATGGGGTAGGAAGATTCAAGTGTATACTTAAAGAGTTCCAAAATTTCAATGTTAGAGTCGTTATGTGAGGATTGAGTCTTGGTTGGGTGACAAAAAGTCTGCTATCATAATCCCAGAGGATGGCCACATTTGGGGTTGGGGTGACATAGCCGGAAAAATCTTGCGGTTCTTGAGGAAGCCTTCCAACCCAAGGTTCAATAAGCTTATTCATAATACAAGATCATTCACGGATATGGCCAGGATTCCACAGTGGGAGAGCAAAACAGTTCAAGCTTCGAAGCTGGCGCCAAACAGACCCAACAGTGATTCATAAATGGTTTATCAATAGATGGCAAAGCACTGTTGGTTTATCAATAAAGCATCTGGGATTCTAGTCAAGGAACCGAAGATGAGGATGATGGTAGGGGAACTTCATCTGTGATTCTGATGGTGAAATTTTCAACTGGCTTTGCCATCAGAGGATGAAATTATCCAAATATATAACAAGTTTTGGGATCTGAATAAAAAGGAAACAGAAGTGTAATCTGATTCAAGCACTGTTCAGATGCTGAAGATGCCTTCAGAGAATCAGTACATCAAAGTCCTTTTGGTGCTGTAAATTTAACTTTAAGCTCTTATCCCTCAACTCTGTCACTCCACTCTCCTTGCTGAAAGCAGGTAAGGGGAAGTCACAGGTACAACTAATCAAGCAGAAGCTGAAAGGGATGACATCAATCTTGGGAAAATGCAACGGTAAGATTAATACTGAGGAGAAATTAGAGTTGGAGAGTGCAATAAAAGGCTTGCTGGAGAAGGTAAGAACTGTGACATCAACAAACCCATTGGGATCCCTGCATACTAGGATGTGAAGCTTGTTGCTTCAACTTGATATTTTATTTCATTTTTGATGAAATAAATGGTGTATTGATAAACAAAGCATCCAGCAGATGCATAATTACAAAAGTAGGAAGAGTCAACTCCAAGAATGGACAAAAATAAACTTCCCAACAAAAAAGTAGAACTAAGCATCTGGCCTTGAGCTTGATATGTTTTCCTTTTGTTGATAGTGTTAGTATATTGTCCAGCTTATGTTGATTAGGATACTGAATGCAATTCTATTAAGGTTCATGTATGAAGTAGAAGCATAGAATGCTAGCACTGTACACTTAATTTGCTCAAGTTACCTATCACACTGGAAGAAAATAATTAACCTTGTTTGTTAAAATGCAAGTGTAAGTATGCAATTCCTCAACTTTTCAAAACCATCTAAAATTGGAAATAAGGAAATTAACCTCTTCCACTTTAGTTGAGTTGAACCAAGCAAGTGGAGGTTAATGGTAAATGCATTATGCATGAGAAAAAAATGAAGTTCTTGTCCCCTTTGTTGAACCAAACAAGGTCTATATGACCTTGTAGTCACTACAGGTGGTTAACCAAAGAATCCTAGTCGGTTTTTCAAATTAAAAGTAATGTTACTTCATGGTTGTTCTTGCAACCGACAGACAAACACCAAGCGATATAAGAGAATTTGAGCATCAATATGAAAGGATAAAGGATATTACTGTGGATCTCTCTTTTGAGGACTGGAAGGCAGTAATTATGTGGTTGTAAGCCCCCTTGGAAGAGAGAATTCCTGTTCAAAACAAGATGTTGTGGGGTGACAGTCGCTGCAACAAATCCTTTAAAGAATGATAGGAAGGTTAAATTAGCATTTGAAAAAGGAAGGTCAATGAAGTTCTTTCATCTGACAAGAAGACTAAAGTTCAAAGAGGTGGATAAAGTAGAAAAGACTACCTTCAGTGCAAGATTCAACAAACTTAACAGCATCCATGGTGGTAACATGCTCCATCACGACCTTCAATCGTGGAAATTTCTGCACCAACGGTCTTAGAACCGTTTCAATGAATACCTTTTCTCTATCAAACATGTCAACCTCAGGATTAGTAACCTCTCCATGAACCTGCAGTCAAATGTAATACATAAAAATCCTATAAAATGAAGTTCTTTCAAGGAAAATGACAAAAATCACAAACTTTGACAGAACATTTGGGGGAAGAAGAAACATGATTAAGGTTGAGTCATTACAGTTAAATGCTGAATCTATTTTATAGCGATCCAAGATAAACTGAAACTAGAAAAGCTATAGCATAGGCAAGAAATAACATTAATCATGTATAGCTTCAACAGATACATGATACAACTTTGAATGTGCATCTTTCTACAGTGATAAATAGCAATTTTTTGGTGGTAACGTTAGCATGCACATTAGAGCTTATGCAATGTTCTAGAGGAACAGGAAGAAAGCTTAGCACCAAGTTTAGCATTACCAGCAGAGGCATATTATGCTCAACCATTTCTTGTAGAACCGGTAAACACTTCCCGAAAAGATCAGTCACTCCATCTTGAGAATTTGTCGTGGCACCAGCAGGGTACAACTTCACCCCAAATACGACCTGGCTCTCTCCTGTGTTATTAGTCTCATTTTATCAGAAATAGTGGACAAAAAATAGATAAAACAACAAAAGAAAAAGGAAAAAAGGATGATTCTTAAATGCTTTCATGGAAAGAAAATTAGGAACATGGGTCATTCACATTGGAAAAAACTGCACCCAGATGACAATACACAATCAGTTCAACTTAAATGCTACAAATTTTGACATGTTCAAATTTCCTCACAGGAGAGTAGACCCTGACTTTATAAAGGACAAGAAGCTTGTAATACTGACTTCAAATTTCAAGGATTATGATCTGACACGAAAGTAGACATAATAAAAGGACCAAAAAAAAGGTTGGCATAGCCAAGAATCTAGCCTTCAGTTTTAATGTTTTGAGAACAAATTGGGAATTACACTTAGCTTTAAGATGAGATTTAACAAAGAATTACAATGTCTCTCAAATTTCAACTCTACTTCAAAGTTTCACAAATTGGCTTTCTACTGGTGCCTTTCCTGTCATGATCTTATTGATGCTTAAATACAACCATTATCATTCACTGAAATTTATTTTTGTTTCCTGAGATTCATGCATGCTCTCTGATAGAAGAATATCAACACGCACCGTTAAAACAGTCATAATATAGAAGAATAACACCTAATATATTTTTAATGCAAGATATTTCCATATCAAAAGTATATTGGACTTACTTGCTAGTTTGATTTCCATAGGACTGGTTGTATCTGTCAAATAAAGTGTCATAAGAGGGTTGAAATCACTATCAACAGGTAAAGATTTCAATATCGCCTCCCGGTATGCTACAGCAGCAGCAGTGGTAGTGATAGGAGGCTTCAAATTTGGCATGACTATTGCCCTCCCAAAGTGATGTGCACTTTATCAAATAATGCAAAAATGAACAAGTCAAAATCAAGATAGAGAAACCGAATTTAACAAAGTGGGACAAGAAGTAAAATATAAAGTATAAACTGAATCACAATCAGCTGAAGTATTTAAAACTAGAAACCTGTGAGAGACAACTGCCTTTAGAACATCACCATCACGGAGATGAAGATGCCAATCATCAGGTTGTGTGATTGAGAGCTCCATTTTTGCACTGTAGATTTTTAACGATCTTTTGCGTCCAAAGCTAACAACTGGTATATGTGAAACCTGGATAACCAAAATAATATGATATGATTAAAGAGGTCTGATTTTTTAAGTCAAATTTAGAAGAGCCAGAAAATCAAAGGTATTGATTCCTTTATAGAGCTGATTAGTTCATAAACTTCTTATGCACTACTCTGGACCAGAAACTGAAAGGTATTGATTACCTTATGTAACACATTTAGCAGTCGTTTGGTGTGAGGTATAAGGTATAATAATCCCAGGATAAAATGCAGAATTATTTTACCCTTGGATTATTTATCCCACCATTTATACCTTATTGATAGGATAAGTTATCCCATATACATGGTGGAATAACTTATCCCGGGATAACTTGTTCCCTACCAAACGACCCCAATTCCAAGAATTTGATTTAGGGACAAATCATTTTTTTCCATAAAATACTCTCGCACTAGTGTGTCAAACACCTTGTAACCTTTTCATTAAGTAATGCTGAAATGCAAATATCTACTTAGAAGTAAAAAAAAATGCCCCAGAACCACATATAAACTAATAGAGGTTTAAGCAAAAAAGGCAAATTACATGGGTTCCCTGCATTCAACGGCTTAATATGTAGGAAAATGATACCTTCTCACACTTTATAATGGGAAACAACATTTTCGAGTCAAAACAGGCAGATAAAGAGAGTTTATAAAGAAATCTAAACATGTAAAAGTGTTCTATTACATACTTTGCAGGGGGGGAATAAACTCCTCATCACTCTACAATCTGAGAAAGTTGTTCCTTTAGAAGCCAGCATTTTGAATGTAACAGAAAATAAACAAAAAAATTCGAGATTTGAGGAAGAAAAGTAGAGAAAGAAAGAGAAAGAGAAGCACCACTTTGAGGAGACGATGGATTTTGCGGTTAGCTGCAATTGGAAGCACTGCAAGTAGAAATTTGGGGGATTACAAGACGGGAAACAAAGTTCCAATTGATTGTTATAACCAGATTTTTCTGACAAATTTACTTATATTTGTTGGAAAATGTATGATTAGGTTAAATATAAATAATATTTGAAAATAGAAAGGTAAATTTTTTAACTTTTTTTCCCTAGAAAAAGAATACGGAAATAAAGTTTTTACTTTTGAGTTAAAAGATCAAAACTAAACTTAAACTGTTTTTTTTCTTTCTTTTTTCTTCATACCGTGTGAAAAATCATAAAAAATAAAATTAATTGAATGAAAAAATGTAACAAAAATATTGAGATTTTTAGTAGGTAGTGCTTTGTTAGATGAATTCGATTAATCAGATTTCAAAATTGGCATAAAAAAAACAAACCTTAAAATAAAAATAAAAAGATAAATCAAGGAGGCAGAAATACCGAGATTCCTTTGGAGGCTAGCGCCAGCGTCGGCGCCGTCACCCTGCCGGAAATTAAAGAATAGCAAGTGAATAAAAGCAATTTCAGTTTCGGTGTGCCCCAAGAAGTTGTTCAGAATGGCCAAGCGTGAACTATCTGGTACCTTGAGGAACTTGAAGTTTATGCAAAGGGCTTCTCTCAGAGAGGAAAAGCCTAAGAAGGAAGAAGTAGTGACACAATTGATAATAAATTGAGTGAAGAAGCTTCAAAAACACGTCCCGAAGGTTCGGCTTCTGCTGCTTGTTCTTCGGAGACGAGTGAACGGATTACTAAAAGAGAAAATGGTACATCACAATATGGGTTGGAGAACTCTGATCTGGACAACCCTAACGAAGATCTTAAATCGAGATGGGTATATAATTAATTAATGCGAAGTGAAAAAAACATGTTTATTTATGTATTAAGCTATTAAAAATAAGAATAAACTATTGTTAGGATAAGAATAACTATTGTTTGAATGACTGTTACATATTGTTTCATAATGTATCGTTATAACGTATTGTATTATTTTAATGAATACAATATTTGGATAGATTGTATAGTTCTTCGTTGTTAAATAATGTACACATTCATAATTTGAATGATAAACAAAAAAAAAATTGAGTATAGAGTAGAGCTACTATGAAAATATAGGATAAAAAATGAAATATGATTATTAAATAATAAATAAAGACAAAATGAGAAAAAATATTTTTACATACCATCACACCAAATCAATTGTTATATAAAATGAGTGTTTCATTATTATCTAATGATGAATTTAAACAATATGGTACAATAAAAATTTTGTAACAATCAAAATACCCGTTATATTTAAGGGTAATGCTAAATAGCCAGAAAATTTGATTAAAATTTGGCTAAACATTTAAAAAAATTATAATATATTTTTTATAGTTTAAAATAAATTGATCTTTTTTCTATTTTTAAAATTTAAAGGTATTAAGTTAAAAGGGTAAAAATGTTCAAAAAAATAAAAATAACATAAATAAAATATCATTCTGATCAAATTCTGACTAAATTTTCTGACCAATTTTTTTTCCCTATATTTATATCATCAATACAACACAATACAATACGAAATGAAAAAAGCCTCCAAAAAGGTGAAAGTTCCCACCCATGTGCATGATATTCGTCTTACAATTGCATAGATTTTTACGTAATTAAATGTCTTTAGTCATAGATTCATAATTAAAAGATACTTACAAATTACCATTTAAATCTATTCTTATACTAGCTATAAAAAAATCATCTTACAGTTTTTTAATACTATTAAAAATTATTTTTTTAAGTCAATTCAAACGAGTTCATTTTCGTTATCTTTAGCTTTTTCATTCACACACACAAAAAAATCTTTATAAACTAATTTTTTTGCCAATCCAAAATCAACATTTAAACAAGTTATTTTATGAAAAAAAAACATTATAAATCATAAATTAAAATTTCCGGCATTTAGAATTACTTTGCCATAAAATATCAAAGAAATATAAACTGTTTTTTTTTGTTAGACAAACTTTTTCAAAATATAGAAAGATTTTTTATTTTTTTTTAAGAACAGAAAATGTTTATAGATCTTGATTGTGACTCAAATTGTAAAACTATAGAAGTGCTTTAAATATTTTAAATACAATGCTTTTATAAATATTTTTCACTTTATATGAAAATGTTGTAATTTGAGTTGGAGATGAAATTACATTTAGTTATAATTTTGATTTAGTAAATAATATTTGTTTTTAATGTGATTTAATTAAATAAAATATAAAAATAAAGAATTGAATGACGGTGGACTCGCTTTTGGTTTCTTCTAAACTTTCTTGTTTCTTCTTCTCTGTAGACTTAGAAGTTTCTAATTTCACCCAAAATCAGAGAAATGGAAAAAACTATATATATAGCACTACATAGCTGTCATTGGGAGAGTTGTGAGCACGCAATAATACTCCTCTAAAGAAGCACAAAATTTCCCCTTTTTGCATATTAAACTCTCTCCATCAACATTTTATTCAGTTGTCAATAATTGACTGGGAATTTGATTCCCGAGATCGGCTCAGCTGTTCTTGAATACTCAATTTTCGGGCGACTCTGTTACAATGGGTTGCGTTGGATCCTCACGTACCAAAGGAGATGGTAATTTTTTTCACCAATTTTTACTGATACCCATTTGGTTTCTTGGCGTTTCCTTTGTGTTTGAAGTTGATTGCTTGCTTTCTTGATGAAATTATTGCTTTCTTCAATGTTTAGTGATACCCATTTGGTTTTTTGATGTATGAAGTGAGTTTTCCCAGTGTTTTTTGAAGTTGATTGCTCTCGCTTTCTTGATGAAATTATTGTTTTCTTCAATTTTTAGTGATACCCATTTGGTTTCCTGATGTATGAAGTGAGTTTTCGCAGTGTTTTTTGAAGTTGATTGATCTCGCTTTCTTGATGAAATTATTGTTTTCTTCAACTTTTAGTGATACCCATTTGGTTTCCTGATGTACGAAGTGAGTTTTCGCAGTGTTTTTTTTTTTAAGTTGATTGCTCTCGCTTTCTTGATGAAATTATTGTTTTCTTCAATTTTTAGTGATACCCATTTGGTTTCCTGATGTATGAAGTTAAACATCGCAATGTTTAGTCTGTGTTTGAAGTTGGTTGCTCTCTTTCTTGGTGAAATTATTGTTTTTCTTCAACTTTTAGAGATACCCATTTGGTTTTCCAGACAGAAAATGTGTCTTTGTGCGACTCCGCTTTCTGTGAGTTCAAAGATTGCATTTGTTCTGGAAGTTGATTGCGTTCTTGTTATTATTGGTAGAGTTGTTTGTTTTAGTAATTTTTGGAGATCTCAGTTGGTTATACTGATATTTGGCTATGAATGATCTTGCCTTTCTTGGATTGTTTAATTGGTGCTCAAGTAAGTGATATTTGATAATGGATAATTAGTGATGAATTAGGTATTGGGTAGGTATTAGTACTACTATTTATGTAATTGTAAGTTCCATTTTGTTAGATATTGTGGCTGTTTGATACTAGTGGGTAGGTTGTAGTTGTGGGGATAATGATGTGTGATTATTGACTTAAAATATGAGTGTGACAATGAAGAATAGGTCGATAAACTGTTGTGGTAAAGTCGTCATCCAATTTTTTAAACTGTTCTTTTGTTCATTAAATTTGATAAGAGACATCACTATTCCTTTTTTCTTTAATAAAGAGAAACCACTATTCCTCATCATTGGCATTAGTCATCTTGTCTTACTCACATTTCAACTTTGAAGTTGTATCTAAAGAAGATTTAACTGGAAGACGAGCTAGATGCAAAAGAATTTGAATAAATAGAGTATGTTATTTGGGAGTCAAGAAATACCCTCGAAACAATAAATTAGATACTTGGCAGAATTATTGACAAAGATGCAGAAATAACTCAACATATATGCACTGGAAATAGATCGGCCAAGTGGCAGAGTGCATTCGCCTACTACTTAAATAGATGTACTCAATGAAATTGAAAGGAGAATTATATTATCTAATGAAGAATCATGTTACGATAAGTGTAGAATGTTAGGCAACTGGAAAATAATGTTTAATCCAGAGTAAATTTTACTTAAATAAGATAGATTTGTAATAATAATGACAGAAACTAGAATCTAGGAACAGAAGGTAAGGACTGAAAAACAACATGGTTTGGTTGTGTTGATGGACAAAAAACCATGTTTAATGACGAATGTGTCTTAGATCAAGTCCGTGCTGATAAATTTAAGATTATAGCCGGTAAAATGGTGATGGTAGAGCATATTGGAGTTTCTGTCAAAAATCTGGAGTACTTTCATCATTAGTTTTTTTATGGTTTGATCTTCAATTCATAGTTATCAAAGTCCACGCATGCTAGTTGACTGTTTTGATTCTTTCCTCTGGAAGAGATTAACTCAAATAATCAAATCAGATAAAAGTTTGTGTTAATACACTGAATATGGAAATGCACTAGGAAAAGCGTTTTCTGTATTGAACTTTGTATGGTGTACCTTTTTGTGTGAATAGATCCTTTTTTCCGATGGTATGGAAAGGTGCACTGCTGGTTTTTGCTCATTTTATCAAAGGTCGTACTAATGAACATATGGTAAAGATTTAGCCTTTGTTTGTATGATTTGAATTTTGTTTGCTTTGCATTTCGACATATTTTCCAATTCACAACCTGTAAAGTTTGTAGCCGGTGTTGCTTCACTTCTTTACTAATCTAATACGCAAGACTTTTTGTTTTGTTTGTGGACTCGTAATTTAGCTCTGTTTGTTTTCCTTGATAAGTTGTAGTTATTGCTATGTTGACTTAAGCTTTTATTGAAATTTCTAGGTATTTCGCGTTGCCTCATGGTTTTATATTTGCTATAATTGATTTCTCATTACCTCCCTAGGCTTTTGTTATGAGCATGTGCTCTACTATTCTTTCATATTCAATGATCTACAACTTTTTATTTTTCTGGACTAATTTCCCCTTTATTTAATGATCCTTCTAGTCTCTTTTCTTTTCTCCTCATAAAGAGACATGGTTCTTACTATTGCTGTTGATGCCCTTCATCTCCCGCAGAATATGTGCTTACAGAATGTTATATTGAAGTGCTGATGATTGTTAAGTGCTATTGTTCGAATAGATCCATGTAGCTTGTTCTTTATCTAATTGAATGTTGTATCATTTGTCTCTTCTCAGTGGAATTCTAGTAAGAGTAATATTCCTAAAAGATAGTCTAGATCAGCGCTAGATCACTAGTGATGTTACTATCTGCTTTTTAGAGGCATCTGTCCTCAGATATTTGTCTCTGTCCTATGCATGTTGGCTAATTTAATTTAAAGCATGAGAAAATACTGATCTATGTCCTGAAATGTAGTAAGGAACTTTGGAAAGGAAAAGAGATGCACTAAGGCTTTATTTCTAAAGTGACGATTATGATTTTAAAGGAGGAGCAGTGCATGATTAACAAATTAAGTGTGATTAAACAATCCAAAAATGTGGGACCACCATACACCCAAAAGCAAATTCTAGTGCCAATTTATGCTTGCCAATATAACTCATTTTTGGTGGCTGTTAGTGAGCATAATGATTTGGGTCCACCTTACACCCAATAAGGGGTTTCGATGAATTTAGAATTCTAGATACTTTGCGATATATATGCGATGGATAATGTTTGATCCTCCAGCTATTGCTACTGTGACTGCTATGTGCTGTTGCACTCTAGACAATTTGACTTTTATCCTTTGCCCTTGTCACATTGTAGATAAAACTCTATTTATTTAGTTTCATCATCAAGGATACAAAAAACACAAAACCTTGTTTTTACCTTTTTGTCTTCCCCTACTTTGGACAAAAACAAGTTAAGCAACACAGTAGCCTTTTTCTTTTTTTCCCGTTCATTGTCCTTTCTTTGAAGAATTCTCCTCCTCTCAGCCAGCTTGGACACATCATCTTGCAGAGATGGTGTCTCCATAAATCACATTCATTAAATGAACGGAGTATTGTGTACGTGGCTATTGTTTGTTTCCTTGCTTTTGTCAGGAAATTTACCTTTGGTCATCTTGACTACTTTATGAGGCTGTAAGTTCCTCTATTATCATCCTACACCTTCACTCAACTTCTTGACCCACAGAAGTCAGTGGGTGACTTCATTCTTCCTGAGATCCATTCCCAAAAAACATGTAGTTATTTTCTTTTCTTAATTCATCGGAACTTGAATTTTGTGTCATTATCTGCTCTTAGAATAACACTCTACGACTCTAGTGTCTAAGTAGGCTGATGTGGAGCAGAGAAGTTGTTATTAAGAGGATCATCCATATTTAGAGAAATAAAGAACAAAATGAATTGAAAATTTATAATAGAGGGTAGATTCTGGAACTAAGGATTTTATTTCTGGAATTGGATCAGATAATTTGTTCTAACAGAAGTTCAGAGCTTCAAGGATGGATGTTTGATTTCCCATAACCATGTGAAAAATCTTTAAATCTTTTTATCTTTTAAGAGTTGTTTCCCATTCACCTAGTAGAGGTTTCAACATTAAATCATAGCTAATACTTGAATGATGCTCATATATTTGATATATGTTTCAATTATAAAAGTATTGTAGTTCACCAACATCGTGTCTTCCTCCTTCATTTGCAGAAACTGTTAGGAAGATAAGAAAACCAAAGCCATGGAGACACTCAGAACAGATAACAAGAGCTCAGCTTCTAAAAATGCGTGAGGAATTCTGGGACACTGCACCACACTATGGGGGGAAAAAAGGTAAATTTCTTGATTACTTTTACTAGCTTCTGCAAGTTTCTGGATCCACTGGTTCAATAGAGATGGATGTGTGATCAGGTAACAGTACTATGGGCCTCTGCATTCTTATTTGAGTAACCAGTTAGTGATAGGGCAATTGTTAAACTCTAGAGTACACATGTGATGATGTCTGACAATCTATATGGGAGCTTGGGCAGAGTTGATTGACAGTATAATGATGTGTAGGAAGTAGGAACTGCTCAAGTATGGATCAAAAGAATCGTTCTTGATGATAAGTTGCTCTACTTTAGGAGGGTTTATATCATGCATTAAAGTTTTGTCATAACGATCTGGCTCCAGTAGTTTGTAACTTGAATATCTCTTTCAGGCAAAAAATGACTTTGAATTTATGAAAATCAAGCTGACCATGATATCTTTTAACATCCAAGCTACATCTAATTTTAAGTAATGTGCCTTTTTTCAGCTGTTCTCAGATAACATGGTCATTTCAAAAAGTAGCATTCCCAATTTGCTCCTGAGCGATAACAACCTTAATGATCCTTGAAAATGTTTCGGTGCTATCAGTTTGGCAAAGTTGCTGCAGGAAGAAACATGTCCATCTCCAGATCTGTTTTGCCTTTCCATATTGTTGGAAAGTAAGCTGCATTAGTGTCTTTTAAATAGTTAATTAAAACAAGGCACATTAGCTAATTGAATAAGTAATTTCAACTTCTAATGAAATGATATTTAAGAAAAACAGAAACATAGTAACTTTCCTTTTAAAAAAAATGGGAAGCTAATGCCAACTTTCAGAAGAACCCTTTCTGATTGCAGCAATGACAAGGAGCTTGTGTATTCAGAAGAAGTCGGGAAAGCTCTCTAGTAAATCTCACTGTTAATTAGTTTTCAGATCTTCATAATTGAGATACCATTCATTGCATAGAACCTCATATTTTCACGTAGCGAATGAATGGGACACTAGACGTATGATTTCTTTTTCTGGTGGTTATTGTTAAAATTCAGAGATTGAAATGAAGCTATTGAAAACTTGTAGTAGGGAAAGGTCCATTCCCCAACAGTATAGTGTATGGAAATCTTTTTTCTTACAACATATTATACTCCATTTTCAGAGATCTGGGATGCGCTACGTGCTGCTGCAGAGGCAGAAATAGGCCTTGCACAAACAATCGTGAACAGTGCTGGGATAATTGTTCAATCCGCTGATTTAACAGTCTGCTATGATGAGAGAGGTTTGTAGTACACGTCGCTTAACACCTTCAACTTCCATTCCTGAGAATCTTAGTTAATGTTGATTCATCTAATGCAGGTGCCAAGTATGACTTGCCCCAATATGTTCTGAGCGAACCAACAAATTTGACTGGTGAAAACTGAGAAGGCAATATAATCAAGTGTTCATGCTTCATCGAGACTGTAAATGCTGTAAATTGCTCTCACAAGTCATTTCTCTCAAACATTCATTTCGTTTTATGCATTATGGTCCTGTTTCACGACATCAAGAATCGTCTGTCACAGCAGCAACATGCACCATGATATTCTTTTGGACATAATATCTCTAGCTTGAAGAGGCCTTAGCATAAGTTTCAATTTCATGAAGTACATTTTGTCTAAAAATTCTCTTCCTAGTGCTCTTTTTGACAAAGTAGATGAGCAAAACTTGATTGTACACTCTTTTGAATTCTTGAGCTCTTACCCTGTTATATTCGCGATAAGGGGTTTGGAGTGATGTTCTGTACTCCTTATTAAGAGGTTTAGATGTACTAATATGCTGCAGAAATTTGTCAATTTTGAGTCAAGCAACCTACCTCTGAGTTGGCCATTTCTTTATCATTATTAGTTAACTCATCAGTAGATTTAGGTTTTTTCAGCACCTATGCATAGTAGTAACAAACTGTCTACTGTCTTGTGGATTTTACTACTTTAGATATGTCATAGGTGGGTTTCACTTCAATCTTGGGCTTTTGTAATAAAGCCCATCAACTATACTTGAAATTCCATTATCTTATTATGATGATCATAATTTAATATGTTTATATTGTAGGATTATAAGATAGCAATTAATTGTGACATTTTATTTTTTTTATCAAAGCAAAACACATTGCATGATCATGCACACGTGTACGGACAAGCAAAACTAGGAATAACAAATGCACGTGTTAGGCTACACGAATCAATGTCTAATCTAAGCTTCTACACGTATTAGTAATGCTTGGGGAGAGTTGAAGAGGTGATTAGACAGAATATGAATAGGTATCGGTAGGTGAGGCGCTTTTCTTTTCCCTAAAAGTTGAGTTAATTTATGTTTTCTTTTCGAGCTATGTGATTCTACACCCAAACTAAAACTATTCACCTCACCTTTAGTACACCAATCAAGAATTAGTTATTTTTACCTTCCCGCCAAACTAGAACAAGAGCCAATCGAGTTGATCCAAGTGTTATTTTCTCATTTTTCAAACCTTCATTAATGTGCAAAGTAAATACTATAATTAATTAGAAGTAAACCTACATTCCTCAATAAAGTTACACCCTAAGATTGGGGGAAGTAGGAGACGGCGGCCGCAAAGGTGCATTTTGAGTACTTTGTTTTTTCAAACCAAAAACATGATTAACTTTGAGAAATTTCACGCTGCATGACTAATTAATTACATTTACCTATAAAAGCAAAAAAGATTAGTGGACTTTGTTACTCAAATCAAACATATTGTCTCTTTGGAACTAGACATCTTATTCAGTTCCCAACATTTTAAAATGATGTTCTCCACCTCTTACACAAAGGCCAACATTGACTTGAGAAATCATTAACAAAGGTCAACATCTTTAACCAATTACTCTTTTCGTTCGTTCATGTTGATTTAACACACTCTTTAAAAAAGTTATTTATTAGAGGTTTATTTTACTATTATGCTTCAGAAAATTTAATTTGATTTAAGTTTCTTGAAAATTTTCATATCAAATTATATTCCTACAAAAGGAATGATGAAATTGGAAAACTAATCCTTCAAATTCTTTTTGTATGTATACGTGGAGTGAATAAATTACATATCCTTTGTTGAATCATGAGTAGTCAATTTTATTGAAATTATCAATTTATCATGTCATGTGCTACAGTACTAGGAGTGGCAGAACTATATGTATTGTGTGGGGACCGGGTTTAGTTGTGTTGTATATATAGGTAAAAAATAATTCGATGGAATTTTTTTAAAAAAAAATAAGAATCCCTTTAACAGAATTTTTGTTTCAAGACAGGTGCATACAAATTGACCGAAACACTTAGGGCTCGTTTGGTGTGAGGTATAGTAACAAATAGTTCCGGGATTAAATTATAGTACCGCTTATTTTGTTGTTTGGTTGGCAAGTTCGGGATAACTTATCCCGGGATTAATAATTAGTACCGGGATAAGTTATCCCTCTCCTTGGGTGGTATAGTAATCCCGGGATAACTTATCCCGGGATAAAATAGGTAAATGACAAAAATGTCTCTTTCAACCCTTTTGTTATATCACTTTTTACATTAATGAAGGGCATTTTTGTAAACAAATAAATTGTTCTTAAAATTTATTATTTTGAATACAACAAACCAAACACTCAATAAAAAATAATCCCAACACAACTTATCCCATCATAACTAATCCCAACATAACTTATCCCAACATAACTTATCCCATCATAACTCATTTTCAAACCAAACGACCCCTTAATATTAATTTCTTTCTTACGAATAGCAGAATCAAAGAAATTTTTATCAAAGCTGTCACGTTAGTATTTTGATAATTGAAAAGAAGCTATTTTTCGATGGATCTTATGTTCTTTTTTGTTTGGTTTCAAACTTTACTTTCTTGAGCAACAACATATCCTATATATAGTCCATAAATGGGGTTTGAGAAGAGTTAAGTGTAGACCGACCTCATTTTAAAAGATAGAAAGACTATTTTCAATAGACCCGACTCAAGAAAAGAAAGAACATATATCATTTATAGAGATATAAGCAGTAACAATGACAATATTTATAGTGTGAAAATTGAGGCATAAGTGACAACAAATTGTAGAAACAAATTAAGAATGAGAAAATTCGAAAATAGTAAAATAATAAAATTATCAAAAATAATACCAATAATATTAGCAGAAGAGACCAGACACAAAACTATTTAGTACATACTAACCTTTTATTTGAATCATCAACCTCTACACCGTACCCTCTTATTTTAAAACAACAACAACAAACAAATAATATATTTTTAACGTATGTATCTTGTATTCATTGATTTAGTATAAATTAAATACCGAACGTAGAAAAAGTTTTAACCCAATTTACACAAGTAAAGTTATAGTTCGAGATATATAATTTCATCACAAAAGTTATCATTCTGGCTCTGGATCTATATATGATGATTAATTTAGTTAATTAGTTTATGTTAATCACATCAACTTTCAGAGTACTTAATTAAATGGGAGATGCTCAAGATGTTTTGGTATCCTAGGAACTGGAAGATCAAGTCAAATTACTAAATCTTGACTGCCTTGATTTAATAATTAGAACTAATTAAAACTACTTATTATAAAGTGGTGGGGACATTTTACCATTTGCATGCGTGAGTGTGTGTGCATGGATCTTATTTCTGTTTAATTTTTTCTTCTTTTTTAGGTTCAACCAATGATCAAAAGGTGGAGGTAAATTTGTGAGTTAAAATTAAGTTTAGAAATCAATTACTATCACTTAAAATTATAATTCTAAAATTCATAACTCATAAAAATCACAACTGGTATCTTCTCTTCGGGCATAGATACTAGAATAAAAATATTTTTTAGCGGCAATAAATATAAATATTATAAAGAGTACGTTGATGTCTTTACCATCGTTAGTTAATTTGCACATGTTCTCAAATCTTTCATTTATTTTTGTGACTCAAATTCAAGTATCCAAGTAAATATGAATAGCTGGTTAATTAATTAGTTGGTAGATCTAATTTAACACTTAAACTTAAAGAGTTAGTTTGATTGTAAATAAGTTATTCTAAAATTAATTATCTTGAAATACGTTATTTTATAACACAAAATTATCTAATCCTGAAATTATTAAACCTTCAAAAATACGTAAATCACTGTTCTCAAGAACTAGCTAGCCCCTAGCTCGAATTGCAACTGATACTCACATGGCTAGATGGATATATAAAATTCAGTACATATAATCATATTTATAGATCTGTGGTTGGCATTTGTAAATTAAAAGTACATTATTAATTTGAAACTTGACCTTTGTTTTTATTACTCTCAAGTCACATGGCTAAGATAAACTTTAATTTGTGCAGGCTACATATAGAGGCCGTTCTATTTCATTATGCAATAATACGAGTTCTAGAGCATTTACATATATTCCGCCTTTTTCTCATTTAAATTAGTACTTTTTTAGAGATAACTTTACGATTTTGAGATATTAATAGGCTTGTACAAAAGGATATAATTAAATTTAATGTTTAATATATAGTCTACTCTTTAAATTTATGAGGATATTCCGCTTAGATATTTGAACTAAATTATGTTGCAATTGAACACCTCAATTTATAATAATAAAGTGTTTTATTTATTAGATACTTTCAGTTCAAATTTCAGAAAAGCATTTGCTCGTATTTTCATTTTTCTATTAGATAGTTAAGTTAATTATATAAAATCTACTATATATCTCTTTTAATTATACGCATCAACCTTAAATAGAAAACACTAGAGGTTTTATGAGTATAATTAAAGCGAAGTGACATATTTTATGTTGTTAACTTAACTACCTAATAAACGAATAAGAAAACACAGTGGCAAAATTCAATTTAATGTCATTTTCTTGTACCATTGAAAACGTCTAAAGAGTACCAAAATTCAGCGTCATATTTGGTCCCCTCCATTGTTAAGTTTTATAAACTAAGATTGCGACCTAACTGAAATTGAAAAAAGAAGTAACAAGTACTTATAGGGTGTGTTTGGTATGAAGGAAAACATTTTCCGGAAAATGTTTTCCAATTTTCTCATGTTTGGTTGGGCTAAATGTTTTCCAAATCAACTCATTTTCCTCAAATTTAAGGAAAATGACTTCCCTTCTAAACTTAAGGAAAACATTTTCCAAAACTCTCTTCCAACTTCAAATTACAATTATTTTTTGTTTAAAAATCAATTTATTCCTCAAACCACCCCCTAACCAACCCCCCCCCCCCAAAAAAAAAAATAAAAAAATTTAAAGCTTGTTTTTAAATTCAATTTTTTTACCCCACCCTCACCCCTACCCCCACCCCCTCCCAAAAAAATATTTAAAAATTGTTTTTAAAAGATATTTCTAATTTCAATTTTTTATTTTTTACCCCCACCACTACCCTCGCCCCCCCCCCCCCATCAACCCCCTATCAACCCCCAACCCCCAACCCCCTTCAAAAAGAAAAAAAATTAACTTTGTTTTTTAAAAATATTTTCAACTTCAAATTTTTATTTTTTCATCCCGATCCGCGATCACCCACCCCCTCTCCGGTCACCTCCCACCCCCAAAAAAAAATTGAGTTTGTTTTAAAAAAATATTTACAAATTCAAATTTTCATTTTTTCATCCTACCCTCGACCCCACCCCCACCAGCCCCCCCCCCCCCCCCCCCCCCACACACACACACACAAAAAATTTAAGTTTGTTTTTAAAAAATATTTTTAATTTCAAAATTTCATTTTTTAACCCCTAGAACCCCCACCCACCCACCCCTACCAGCCTCCCACCCCCCCCTCCCCAAAAAAAAAATAAAATATTTCAAGTTTGTTTTTAAAAAATATTTTCAATTTCAAAATTTCATTTTTTCACCCCTACCCTCGACCCCCTACCAGCCCCCTACCCCCCTCCCCAAAAAAAATAAAAAATTTCAAATTTGTTTTTAAAAAATATTTTCAATTTCAAAAATTCATTTTTTTACCCCTACCCTCGACCCCCACCCACCCACCCCCTACCAGCCCCCACCCTGCCCACCCCCAAAAAAAAATAAAAAATTTTAAGTTTGTTTTTAAAAAATATTTTCAATTTCAAAATTTCAGTTTTTCACCCCTACCCTCGACCCCCACCCACCCACCCCCACCCCCCTCCCCAAAAAAAATAAAAAATTTCAAGTTTGTTTTTAAAAAATATTTTCAATTTCAAAATTTCAGTTTTTCATCCCTACCCTCGACCCCCACCCACCCACCCCCTACCAGCCCCCCCCCCCCCACCCCCAAAAAAAATTTTAAGTTTGTTTTTCAAAAATATTTTCAACTTCAAAATTTCAATTTTTCACCCCTACCCTCGACCATCCCCCCCTTCACCCACCCCTTACCACCCCCACCCCCCAAAAAAAATTTAAGTTTGTTTTTAAAAACTATTTTCAATTTCAAAAATTATTTTCTATTCTAGTAAAAATAAAAGATATTTCTCAAAAATATTTTTCATTCATAAATCAAACACTAAAAATCTTTTCCGGAAAATATTTTCTACTCACCAACCAAACATGAGAAAATAAGTCAAAAATCAACTTGTTTTCCTGGAAAACATTTTCTAGGAAAACATTTTCCATGGAAAACATTTTCCTTCATACCAAACACACCCATAATGTTTAGGATTATTTGGTTTGAAATCTTTTTACAATTAATTTTGTTTTCATCCCAAAAGACGAAACTAATGTCAATTTGGTCAATCATTGTATTTTTAGGTTCATAAATTTCCCTACATAGATAGATATAGAGCAGTAGCTAAGTGGATAACCAAAAAACAAAAGTCTATCTTCTCTTTATCCTAACAAAGCTAGCCTAGGAAAATTAAATAAAATGGTGGATAAGTAGTTACGTTTATTAAAAGATTTATAGCAGCAGTAACCTCACAATATTGACTTTGTGACTGAATAATAGGTTTAACAAAATTATTCATAAAGTTTGTCTTAATTATTAATATTTCATTTATTTTGAATTAAATTAAATTTCTTATTGCAAATGCACTAATTACCATGAAGGATTCTAATTTCATCAAACTATGTTTGGCTATAACTTCACTTATTTATTGCAGATATACTAAAGTTGATATTTGCAAATTATTAAAGCCAAGGTCATTAATTATTGCAATTATTTAACTTGTTTGAGAAGAGAAGTATTTTAAATAAAATAATAATTTTCAGTTAACCTCTCATTTTCAAACACAACTTTCTCAGATTTATTCTTTCTATTTCAAAACAAGTGTTATTTTAACTTTTTTTTTTCACTTTCATCAAAAAAAATTACAAAAGTATCGTTACTAAGCAATCTTTATTTATTTGTTAAATGTTTCTTGAGAATTGAGCACTATATATTACTCTTCCATGGAATAAGAAGAAGTATTTTAATGTGTTTTCTCTTCCTTTCTCGAGAATGTCTTCTCGATGAATCGAACTCCTTAAATCTTTGTGTTCACTCTTTCAAATGCTATGTTTCTATTCAATTTCATTCCATATAAGTATAGAATCAAGTAAAATGTAACGGACTATTGTCTTAAATTCCTAAAGCAATAAGTATTTTAGAATAATAAATATATTTTTGCATCAACTATACTTATTTGTGGGAGTATTATTTTGCCTCTTAAAGGCCCTTCCAATTATACATAGTAGAAAGGAGTCGACGATATTAAAATTTACAAGTAAATGTTTGAGATATTATCCAAAGTATGAAATTGCAGAGATCCTTAACTAAAGCATTTCATATTCCTACTCAAATTATCCCCTTCTTCCCCAAACAAATAAAAAATAAAGTATAACAAACATACACATTGGTCCAAAAACAATAATTGCAAAGATTGTGGTGATACTCCCCCCTTTGACACCAATAATGTACTACAATTACTACAACGGAATGTATGTTACACATACTTCAATTTTCTTTTTCATTCTTTAAGATTTGAAAATTTTCCCCTCTTTTTTGTCTCCTGTTTCCAGCACATGAACGTGGCCTGTTTCCTCCATCTAGCCTTCACTGATTTACTCATTTTCAATTGATGTTTCTCGCACTATTCAAAGTCTTAAAAACATTTTTTTTACTTAATTAACTTAAATTAGATACATCTTTGATCTGCCACATAATATAACAAGTAGTTTTTGTAGGAGCATGTGTTTATGTATAAAAACTCGAGAAAAATATTAAAAACATCCTAGACTTGACAAAAATTTAGGGGTGCATTTCACTCTCACGTAGTAAGATTGGGGGTGTATTAAAATTTACTTAGTCAAGTTAATGAGTGTTAAGACTATCAATAATTTGAGAATGAAACTAATAATTCGTACTGAATTTTGGAATGTTTCGAATACTTAAATGAAAAGATGAGTCAGTAAATCAGTCGAAGGAAAGAAACACGTGGCATTGAGATTGACAGTTCATAGTGAGATCCTTATTTTCTAAGATAAAGATGCTTTCTATGCAGATAGATTTTCCAATTTAAATTTGTCCCAATTCTGCAATTGGGTTCAGTTTTTTATTTGCTTTTGATTATTTCATTTCCATTATCTTCTTAATTAAAATTGTTCAAAGTGACATCATGTTTTAATTATACCAGAGTTTAGTTGGATAATGTTATAACCGTAAGAAAATACTGAACTTTGAACTTAGTAGTTTCGATGAGGAAAGTTTAATAGCTTAATTGATGTGTTATCTAAAATTTTATTTTATACAATATTTTATTAGTAAGAGTTTGATTTCTACCTTTTACGAGCGATTTGACTTGGTTAATTGAAAGTAACAACAAATATTAAAAATAAAATTTAAGTACTAAAATTAATTTATAATAGAATAGAATGAATCACTTCCATAAAAATTCGAGTGACACCTCCGAGGCTCCAACGAGTTATGCTGATGGTAGGCATTGGAGATCGGATATTCCTTCGAGTGTTGTCTATAAAGAGCGTTATGAGATTTGAGAGGCAGGGAAAGATTAACTTCACATATATTGGGCCTTTTGAGATTTTGTTGATTTTTAATTAAGTCGTTTTTGAGTGAGATCTCTTTATGAGTTAGCCCTACCTTTTGCATTTTCAGATCTTCACCCAGTTTTTCATGTTTCTATGAATATGTTCATAATGAGTCTCATGTGTTCCGTATGATTTGATTGAGTTGGAATTTTTTATTTTGTTAATTAATAAAGAAAATCGTTAAATACATTATTTAATGATATAAATTTTGCCAATTTTTTTTGAAAACTGCTATTCAACTTTCAAGATATTTTGGAAAAGTTACCCGTTTTGCGAGCTAGCTAAGCTAATTTGGGCATTCCATGATGTAGAGTACCTGAGTGTTTGGTATGAAAGGAAAAAAAAAAAAATGGCAAATCAATTTTTCTATGTTACGAAAATTATTTTCTATATAAATTTATTTCCACCAATTTAAGGAAAAATATTTTCCAACCTAAAGTAAGAAAAATATTTTTTAAAACTCTCTTTTAATCTTATATCTCATCTAACTTGGGGGCTGGGACCTCAAAATTACTCTTGATTATAACCCGGGACTAGACTCCCCACCCAGACCTATATCCAACTCTTGACCTTGATTCGAAACCTGATCCTAACCTGGATCTAGACCTAGGACCCACCCCTTGCACCGACCTAGGCCCCGAATCCTAACTCTTATCCGAATCATACCCGACCCGAGACTCGATCGACCTGACCCAACTCGAGGTCAAGGTCAATCAGGGCTTGATTCTCCGATCTCGATTCTGGATCAAGGCCGAGGTTGATTATCGAGTCTTAAATTAGGATTAGAGGTTAGGCCAAGATCGAATTGAGGATCAAGTTCTAAGTCGAGGTTAGGATTGTGTCTCGAGTTGGTGTTGGTGTTGGTATTAGGTTGGTTCTTGAAACAGGGGTTCAGGTCTACCAAACACATTAAATATTAGGATCTGGGTTCAGTTGTTGTATTTACCCAAATTATTTACTAATCAAACACCAAACAATAAATAAGAAAATCACTTACTTTTTAGAAAAGGGTACTGCTAAATGGCTAGAAAATTTGTCAGAAATTTAAAAAGTTTATAATATCCTTTTTATTTTAAAATAAACTAATCTTTTTTTCATTTTTTAATTAAAATGTATTAAAGTTAAAAAGGTAAAAATGTTCAAAAGGTAAAATAACAGTGTGAAATATGTTATTTTACCATTCTGGTCAAATTCTGACTGAATTTTCTGGCAAAATGATTTTTCCCTTCCAAAAAAGATTAAATGTTTTATTATTTTTCTTGATTTTTAAAAAAATGTATTGCTCTTGTTTCCTTTACTATCCTTTTCTTTCCTTTTCTTTTGGCGAGAAATTATGACCATTGAAATGTATAAAGACGAAATAAGAACTTTGGATTAATTCCCAAAACTATTCATCATTCAACATAAATTGGTAAAGTTATTTTATTTTGCTATACATAGATAATTTTGGGCAATTCTAAAAAAAATAAAAAAAAATAAAAAAATTCCCTCTCTTTGAATATTTATGATTTTCTTTTTTGTTGTTACCTAAGAAGTCATTATCTTTTACTCACTTTTTTGTGAAAAGTCTCTTTTCGTTTACCAATTTAAGAAAATAAATAAATGTAGGTAAGCAAATTAGTGCATGTGCACCCAAAATAGTCCTATCAAACGTTCAAGTACACAACGGTATTTCGAAATCGAACCAAACGGAACTCTTTCGGCCCCACATAATTCAAAATCTTCAATCTTTCCTTTATTTATTACTCTTCCTATAATTATATTGAATGAGTAGTAAAACAAGTATAATTAATCATAGCTTAAGAAAATTAATTCTATCATCACTTGCATAATTTGTACTGTAGGTAGTTCCCAAATCCCAAGTACTACAAAATGGATTGCTGCATTAATAAATCTACCTTACAAATTCTTTCCCGGATAATGTTAAATGATTAGAAAATTTGGCCAGAATTTGCCCAAAAATTTAAAAAGCCTATAATATATTTTTTATTTTAAAATAAACTGATTTTTTTTCCATTTTTTAATTAAAAGTATTAAAGTTAAAGGGGTAAAAATGTTCAAATGAAATAAAATAACATAATATAAAATATGTTATTTTACGATTCTGACCAAAATGATTTTTCCTTCTTTCCCTTATAATTAATTATCTAATAATATGCCATGCACCAAAGGTACAAAGCGCTAATTAGGACAGATAAATTATAAGGGAAATAATTTGTAATATAAAAAAAAAAAAATTACTCGAAGAAATTAAAATAAAATTATCGTAGTACTCTCCTAAAGGATTCGTTCAATTTAAAATTTTCCAACTTAAATGTTTTTGGTCATTCTGGTATTGATAATTGATAATCTTTATAGGTGTTATGTGCCATTACTGATTTCCTTCACCAGCTACTTTTGATGGTATTTTACCATTATTAGCTAACTGCTGCTTTTACTTGAGAGATTGACCAAATATTCAAACTCAATTCTTTTTTTTCTTTTTTCGGTATCTGCATTGGAGCATTAGTATCCAATATCTAAGCATTAACGTTCAGTATCCATAATGAAATTGAATTAATTTAAATTTACATATTATAAGATTCATTTTTTGAAACAACACTTACTACAAAATATTTTTTATTTTTTCAAGACTCAAATCTAAAAGGACAGATACAATTCCACCATCCTAATATAAACCATCCTCTATGTTACCTTATTCGTTAACACTTTAAGTACAATTAACACAATTTTTTAAATAAGTTTTTCAGTTGTAAGGACGAAAAATCAAAAAGCACTCTTCTTATAAGTGAAATTTAAGTTTTAAGTATTAGAACTTACTACTCCACCTTATTCTTATTTTAATAATTTAATAGTATTAATCATCATAGTTGGGGATTCAAATCTATAATTATTTAATTATTAACCAAAATCATAGCAAAAGACCCAAAAAAAAGGATTTAATTCAAAATTCCCCATCATTATTTGATGCTAAAAAAAACAAAAATAAATTAAGTAAACTCTTTTTGCTTTTTCTCTTGCAAAAATGTCCCAAATTCCTCAGCAAAATTTCCAAGATTCTTCCCTTTTCTCTCTGTCTGTTAGACTATAGAGTATACACATTTATATAGTTCTTGTTTTCTCTCTGCTAATTGTTTCTCTCTCTAGCCCACCCACGAATCTTTCTCTTTCTCTCTCTACTGGTAAAAAATAAATAAACACTACCCATTTCTGCTCTGTTCAGCTCATAACTGGTTGTCTCAATTTCTGCAAAAACAAATACACATGAAAAACAGAGAGTAAAACAGGGGTAAGGGGTTAATGCACATGTTCTTCTTCTGGGTGTGTGTGTTTTTGAGGTGAGCGGCAACTTCTATCGTTTTCTTTAAGGAAGCTCTCGTGAAGTTCATGTGAAAGTATGGTAAGATTGAAAAGAGATCTGAGAAAAGTTAAGCAAAAAAAAAAAAAGAACACTTTTTATGATAGTAACGGGTCACTTGCTGCTTAGTCTCCCTCTTGATTCAGGTGAGTGTAGTGTTACTCCCAACTTTTGCTTTCTCTTTCCACCGTTTTTGTCATAATATACGGTGACCCTTTACCTCTAATAAGCTATTAAAAGCTTGAAAGTGAAGAAAGGTAGAGTCTTTATGCTCTAATTGAGATGGGTTTTCGTTTTTGCTTTGCTTTTTTTGTTGGGTAGTAAGCAAGAGTGGCAGCTGGCTATGGGTTTGTGGAGGTTTTGGATTTTTAATGGATAATGATTTGTTGTAAGATTTTTCTTCTTTGGAGTTTTAGCCGTTACTGGACGTGAGATTTGTTTAGTGGGAATGTTTATAATGATTTTTGGGGTTATTTGATGGTTTTGGAAGGTAAATTTGGTTTGATTTGGTCATTTATTACTTGGTTCTGGGGCGTTGATAGTGAGATAATTTAATACTGGTGAATTGGTAGACATTTTAAGTTGGACTTTTCCATAATTGGGAAGATTTGGGACTGATTTGGAGAGAATGATACATTTGTTGATGTCTAACCATAATTCAAGAATATTTCCGTTTTTGGATCAATTTATGTACTGATCATGACCAGGGCTGTTCGTGACCGGATTCTTAAGGATGCAAATGGAAACATTAGTGATCACTTACGAAATCACATACATTTGACAAATTGTATTCATTTGAAGAACCACATGCATAAGCATAGCCCCATTTTGGCTGATAGGTCCCTTATGAGGGACCTTGTTGTCCTTCAGAGGTCAAGGTCCTTAAGAGATCCTTCTGCAAGTCCACCCTCATGGCAATCTCCTTCGGTTGTCGATGCCCTTCTTAAAAGAAGTGAAAGGGATACTGTTATGAGCAATGGTAGGCGGTCTGTAGGCATAGATCGACCTAGGGATGGTATAGGTTTATCTGGAAACTCGCCTCCTTTAGCTGCCCGATCGTCGTCTAGAGTGGCTTCTGCAGAGATTAACAAGCATAATACTGAGCGAATGGCAGGGGCTCCAAGTGATCGAAGTAGCAAGAGTGGAGTTCGCGAACGGAGGAGAGTCAGGAGAGAAGAATCAAGCCGTAGGAATCTGGGAACTGACTTCATTGCTGAAAAGGATGAGTGTTCGGATGATGGAAATGATTTGGTCCGCAATCCTGTTTCAGAGAACTCCGAACAAAAAGGTAGAATTAGCAATGAAACAGAGAGGCAGAGGCATGATGATCGAATAAGGACCCTCTCTGAGCAATTAAATGATGTTCCAATTGACAGTGATGGGGTAGCTTCTTCTCACATTCATGCTCGTGGAAGGCATACTCATAATGAGAAAATTGCAGAGCAAATGGAGGCGACAACTCGTGGCAATGGCAGAGTAAAACGGCGTAAGTTTCGAGGGGCAAGAAGAACTCGCACTTCTGTTCCTTCAAGAGATGCTCTTGACCACAATGAAATGTCTGTGGCCTCAAATTCATTAGGTCAAGCTTCAGCACACCAAAAATATCCTGCCGAAGATGGCTATGAAGAGTATGTCAACCAGAATGTAACAAGAGATCCAAGGAATGGGTGCGGAATTCCTTGGAACTGGTCAAGGATTCATCATAGAGGAAAATCATTTCTTGACATGGCAGGCAAGAGTTTATCTTGTGGTTTGTCTGACCCAAGGTCAAAAAGAAGTGGTGGTGGTCCAACAGGGAGGGATGCTGCTGATATGCCAATAATGTCTGAATACTCGAGCTCATCTAGTAAATCTGAAGCAGAGGCGTTGCCCTTACTATTTGATCCTTCAAATTCTCAGGGCAGTTCAGACCATCCTGCTTGGGTTCATGATTATTCGGGGGAGTTGGGTATCTATGCTGACAATTTACTAAAGCAAGAACTTGACTCGGATCTTGCTTCAGAAGCTAGATCAGGTGAGCAACGCAAATTTCGTAGGCGTGGGAATAGTAGGCACCAGAGTCTAACACAAAAGTATATGCCAAGAACATTCCGGGATTTGGTAGGACAGAATTTAGTTGCTCAAGCTCTTTCAAATGCTGCTCTTAAGAGAAAAGTTGGCTTGCTTTATGTTTTCTATGGGCCTCATGGAACAGGAAAGACCTCATGTGCCCGCATTTTTGCAAGGGCATTAAATTGCCAATCCATTGAGCATCCCAAGCCTTGTGGTTTTTGTGATTCTTGCATTGCACATGATATGGGAAGGAGTCGAAATATAAGGGAAATAGGTCCTGTGAGTAATTTTGATTTCGAGAATATGATGGATCTTCTTGATAATATGATTGTCTCCAAACTACCATCCCAGTATAGGGTTTTTATATTTGATGATTGTGACACACTGTCTCCTGATTGTTGGAGTGCTATTCTAAAGGTCATCGATAGATCCCCTAGGCGAGTTGTTTTCATCCTTGTATCCTCAAGTCTTGATGTCTTGCCTCATATAATCATATCTAGGTGCCAGAAATTCTTTTTTCCCAAGTTGAAGGATGCAGATATCATCTATACTTTGCAATGGATTGCAACTAAGGAAGATCTTGAAATCGAAAGGGATGCACTCAAGCTTATTGCATCAAGATCAGATGGATCGTTGAGAGATGCTGAAATGACTCTTGAGCAATTGAGTTTGCTTGGCCAGAGAATCTCTGTCCCTCTTGTTCAGGAGCTGGTGCGTTTTCTAGCATTTTCTCTTATCAAAACTCGAGGAAGTTCTTTTTGCTTTGCCGACCAAGATCTCATACTTTGTTGCTAATACATTTAGTAAATCTGTCTTATGATCCCACTTGAACTTTATTTGATTTGCAAATAATCATATGAAATTTCCAAATCAAGGTTAAAATGTTTTATGCGTGAATTTTGTTTTCTTTTGTTCTCCCTTTCCTCAGTGGAGATTTTACTAAACATGTTTTGATTTATCATAGTGCATCTTTTATCAAGTGGACGTTTCCCTTCTCAGCATTAGAAGGGGATTTTAGTTTTTCATTTTCTTTTTGCCTAAAATATGCTTTCAGTAAGAGAGTGGCATATGATTAATATCTGTTTGATCTCATAATTGTTTAGCAAAAAGCTTTAGCTAGATGATGGTGTTTTCTTGCGCACACACTTATTTGATTATTTCAGTGTGAGGAGGTTAGGTGTCTTAGACTAATCCAACTATTATCTTACACTTCAGGAAGAAGACTAGTCTTTGGTAAGAGAATATCATGCTTTTTTTTTAGAGGTTTTAGCATAGGGCTACCATATCAGTTTACAATGCTGGTGAAGAAGTACTAGGCATCTTGGAAATGAACTTTAACTGGTTGTCCAACTATATGATAGAAGCTGAGGTGCATAGTTTGTGGTCAATGAAGTGGTTGAGAACCGTGAGGTGTCACGTTCAATTCCTGGCAGAGGCAAAAACATTACCAGTGGTGGACAGAGTTACCTGGTACCTGTTCTGGTGGGAGGCAGCAGGTACCAATTAATCGAAGTGTGTGCAAGCTAGCCCAATACCATGATTATAAAAAATAAGTGCATATTTGAATGTACGTTAAGCTTTCTATAGAACAAAAATTGTCTCTAATGGACTGGTTATTACTTTTTGGATAAAAATATTGAGATACTTAGAAATGACATTTAGTATATATTGTTCTTTGATGAAGAATTGGAATATCCTGTATTATAATTATTTCTTCTTGCTTTTATGGAAAATTACACCTAAACAACAGAGAGGCTAGCTTTGTTTCATCTTCTTCCTAACATTGCCTAATTACTAAATTTTTAAATTAGATATGTGATTTTTACTTTTTAATAACTTTTGTGACTTGATGGCATTACAGGTTGGACTTATTTCCGATGAGAAATTAGTGGACTTACTTGACTTGGCATTATCTGCTGACACTGTCAATACAGTGAAACATTTAAGGGATATCATGGAATCTGGTGTCGAACCCTTAGCTTTAATGTCACAACTTGCTACAGTCATAACTGATATACTTGCTGGGAGCTATGACTTCACAAAAGAAAGGCCTCGGAGGAAGTTCTTTCGACGCCAAGCAAGTAAGTGATCTATAATTTGGTTATTCCGTAATGAATGAGTTATTCGTTGGGTCTCCTTGATAGATCCATATGATATTGGATAAACTACTGGGTAATAGCTCACAATCACTAGACAATACATATTGCATTTCCTTTAACAAGTCTTCCAACTAAAAGTTAAATCAACTTTGCTTGTGAAACAATTTGCAAAGAGAATCTTATATCACATCCTCCAATTAACTAATTGCCTTCTCATTCTCTTTCAGTATTGTCACAGGAACTTGAACTATATATGCCATTTTAATCATATTTTTTCTCCAAGTTCAACCCTTACTTTCCTCTATTCTTTGGTTGCAGTATCAAAACAAGATATGGAAAAACTGCGTCAAGCTCTGAAAACACTATCTGAAGCTGAAAAGCAGCTGAGAATGTCAAATGACAGACTTACCTGGCTTACAGCTGCATTGCTGCAACTCGCTCCAGATCAGCAGTATATGTTGCCCAATTCCTCAGCAGACACTAGTTTTATTCAAAGTCCACTAGGCTTGAATAATGCAGGGGGAACAGAAAGACCCAGGAAAAGCAATGTCGAGCATGCTGATGACATGCTACACAAAGACAGAGGGTTCCCATCAAAAAGTAGGGTAGAAAACTTTCAAGCTGGATGTTCTAGTAATATTTACTCCGACGCCAGGGTGAAAGGGGTTCGCATTGGTGGAAAAGGGCATAATGGAGCTGGAGTACTTACTCAAAAAGCTTATAGCGTCTCTAGTGACAAAAATAGAACAAGCAGTGGCCAGGTTACAGGTAAGTTGCACCGGGATATTGAAGAAATGTGGTTAGAAGTGCTTGAAAATATTGAAATAAATGGCTTAAAAGAGTTTATGTATCGTGAAGGGAAGCTTACCTCAGTCAGCTTTGGAGCAGGTACAATTCATTTAGTCTCTTACAAACATCCTTAGCTATGTCTTATGGTCATGACTAGTGAATTGTTCTTAATTATTTTTATTGCTATGTCGTATGGTCATGAGTAGTGAATTTTGCATACTTATATTCATTTTTAGGCATTTCAACTGCATGTTTAATCAGCAGGTGGAAACCAGAGGAGTTTTGTCCGCCAGATCAGTTTAACACAAAATACTTTACTTTAATTTTAAGTATACCGATTAACGTTAGCTTAAAATAGATCTTGATTATTTTAAATTATTACAGGCCTGCACTCTTTTAAGGAAGGGTTATGGAATAGATTCAAGAGAAAAGCTTCCTTTCTCTTATTCAGGAATCAATTTGGGGTTGAGCTTTCTCCGAAAGGCCCGTCTGTTCAAGTTTCTTGGATGTAATCTTTTGTTTCCTTGTCAAAGAGATCATGGACATATATTTCTAAATGTCTAGGATGTTAAACTTGCTGCTTTTTTTTTTTTTTTTTGGTGAGGAAGGTGAAATTGAATTCGAACCTAGTAATATAAAGAGGGCACGATTTGACAGGATTATATGGTTTGAACAGTTCATTTCGAAGCCTTGTTGCAGCAAGTAGTAGCCAGGGGAAGACGTAGAGTGTGAGTTATGGGTTCATCTGAACACCAATAGCTTTGTCTTGGAACTTTTATGTGTTAAAAAATCACTAAATCAAGTATAAATAAATGGCGAACCCTGTAAATCAAATAAGATGTGATAGAACCCCAAACTCGAACCCATAAAGTTCAAATCTTGATTCGCCTCTAATAGTAGCAGGCTGCTGATTCCAAGAGTGTTTTTACTGCTTAACGCGTCAGAAATATCTACTTTCTTTATTCCCTTATTCTTTTGAATCTCCATCTGTATCTGTTCATCTCCCGTTACCTGCTTAATTTTACATCCGTGTTACAAATTTAATGCATTGCTAGCCTTTCTGAGTATTACTCTTGCATTTTTCAGATTAGTTTCCTTTGTAATTCCATATTCATTCTGTTGTAAGCTTGCATTTTTCAGATTAGTTTCCTTTGTAATTCCATATTCATTCTGTTGTAAGCTTCCTATTTGATTGGCATCTCATTATTTTAATTTGGGTAACTCAAACATTATATGAACATAAAATTTCATTCCGACTTGTAGCAATACTGAGTCTTCTGGAATATGAGTTCTAGACTTGCTTATGCTTGCATATGTGCCCCATGACTTGTGAGAGAGGGAGGGAGGGACTCTATTTAAAAGATATGTTTCATGTACTGTGCATATGTGCCCTGTTGTTTCCCGCTTTTTTGTTGGAACAACTATTAAATATTTATCTGTGGGGCTTCATTTGTAGATGTGATTCGTGCTCATCTAATTTATTAATTTCATTGCAGCTCCAACTGTGCAGTTACTGTTCAGCTCACATCTAACAAAATCCAAGGTAGAGAAATTCAGGGGTCATATTTTACAAGCTTTTGAGTCTGTTCTTGGGTCCCCCGTGACAATAGAAATCAGATGTGAATCCGGGAAAGATGGCAGGGCTGGACCAATTGTGTTGTCAGCAGCACCTCATGGTGTATCTCATATCGGTACGAAACCTGGCCTTTATGGTAATGGGGTGAGAATGGCAGGTCCTGATGAAATCAACAGGGCACAAGTAAATGATAGAGAAGGTTTAGCATTTACAAAGCTCGACTCGAGAGGAATAGGTGGTAGTGAGATAGTTGAAGAGGAAGCTTCTCCAAGAGAATCGAAACACAATGAACAGATTGAGAACAATACACGATTTGATAGGCGGAATTTAGAAAGTGATTTTCCAGGAGGGACAATGTCAATTGCCAAAAATTCATCCACCTCCATTCCTGAACGAAGAAACTTAGGGGATAGAAGCCAGAGTTTGAGCTTAGTTAAGAGCAAGGTATCTCTTGCTCACGTAATTCAGCAGGCAGAAGGATGCACGCGGCAAAGTAGCTGGTCAAAACGCAAGGCTGTTTCTATTGCTGAAAAGCTTGAACAAGAGAATTTGTATGTACCTCTTTTCCCATCCTTCTTGTATTACCACATTTTATATCAGATTGTATATGTGTCTCAGAGGTGTAACCATTTTCACATTCATTTGCTTGAAGAGACAAATAATATACCATTAAAACGTATGTCTTTAAGTTGTGTTTTGATTTTATATAGTAGTACAGAAGAAGAAAAGATTAGAGAATGCCTTACTGATTTCTTGGTTGAGGAGATATAGAGTGGATATATTATATTATATGAAATGTGGAATAGAAGCAGCCCCTTCATCCTTCACTTGTTGGTGGATGGACTGATACACATGTTGGCCAAATGCACTCCATCCAACTTAGAGCCCATTTGGATTGGCTTAAAAGTCGGTCAAACCTACTTTTAAGTTTTTGACTTCTGGAAGTGTTTGGCAAATATAAAAAATAACTTAAAATAAGTTACGAAGTGTTTGGCAAGGTAAAAAATTACTTAAAATAAGTCAGAAATCAAAAGTACTTAAAAGCTACTTTTTTTAAGCTAATCCAAACGGACTCTTAGTGTTGTCCTGTCGTCAGTTATCAACTAAAAGACCCCATAGAAAATGTTACAAGCTAAGTGTAGGATAGACCTTTGCGTATAACATCAGAACATATGGAACCACTTGTTTTTTCGTGGAATAAATACTCTTATATTGCATAGTTCTTATAGTAGGTATAACTGTCTTTATTTGATCTTCAGTTGTTGTTGGAAACACGAAAGTGTTCCTCTTTTAATTTGACTATTCTCAAGTAGTAATGTGATCTTTCTTCTCTGCAGGAGATTAGAAGCTAGGTCAAGGAGCTTGCTTTGTTGGAAGGCTAAAAGAGTCACCCGCCGACAGGTAAACAGATTCAAATGTCTATTTTCTTTTTCAATGCATTCCAGAGTCCTTTAGACTTTTCGAGTTGTGTGTCAACATAGTTGCTTGCATTCTGCCATTAATTGGAATTTGACATACTGCACTACAAGTGTTGCAAGTGTAAGCAAGTATGAAGACGTTTCAGTTCCTAACATGTCAATTCAAGATGCTTCCTTGCCGGCTGCCTTGTCTTACATTTAGCTATTATGATGGACCGTGAGAAAATATCTCTTACGCACCCAAAAAAAAAAACAGAAGAAGAAAGGCTAGCAAAAGAGTATAGTGGGATGTGTTGTATGCACACGTTAAAGGCAGGCCCATAATCCATCAATTTTTCTTTTAGACTGTGATGTCTGGGCTAGCTTGGGTACCTCAACTATTTCACCAGGTGCCTCTATCCACAGGTATCGAGTAACTCTACCCACCATGGCCTAGGTAAGTGGAAAGAAATTGCCTGGTGTTTTTTGCCTTCGCTCAGATTTGTACTTGAGACTTCGGGGTTCTCCTCCCATTTCATTGACCGTTAGGCCACATCCTTGAATCCAATTCCAAAGCTAGAAATAGCAAATTATCTGACCTAATCTATTGCTCCAGAGTATTCCGTCCTGTTGCAAGTAGTGCAACTTTTAGCAAAAACCTCTGCCCTCCTCCCTAAAAAGAAACCAATAGAAGGAAATAGGTTGGACAACCGCACGTGATTCATAGTTTCGACTTGCTTAGGCAGTGATGAGATGTTTAAACTATTAAATGCAGTCAATCCAGCCAATTTTCTGTAAAAGTTGTCACGATTTCGAATATAAAAAGTCTTTAAAGAACATCAGACTATAACTATAAATAGCAATTTTCAGGTTACTGGTTTTATGAACTTTATGCCCCCACACAGTTTTGATTACTGGCACTGAGGAATGATACTGAAGGAAGGACTTATTTGTCTTAGTGGAGTAAATGGGATATAAATCCAGTTTTAATCCTATTGGTTTCACTTGTAGCTTCTTATTTCTTTTGTTTCATGATTTGGAAGAGCTTGAGGCTTTACACCAACTTGCTACAGGATAGAATACTGACTTATTATCAAATTTAGTAACCCTACTGATTTATTTGAAGCTATCAGTTAACAGAATTGTTCATCGTGCAGCTTTCGCGATTGAAATCTAGAAGTAGGAGGCCGAAGAGCTTACTGAGGTTCGTTTCTTGCGGAAAATGTCTCTCTGGTAGGTCTCCAAGGTAGCAGTGAATGTATCAGAAAGCTTAGGGGCAGATTAATTTCCAGTTTTAGTTCTACTATTTGTTCAAGTCAATCTTTGTTTAGAGGGTCAACTTTATTTTTCCAATAATAAGGTAGAAGATGAGAAATGGAAGGTGCATTATTAAAATATCTTTTTTTAGTTTAGCAATTTTCTTTTTAGATGTCTAAAGTAGTTCTCATGTGCTAATACTATTCTACATTTTTATAAATTATTGGGAATTCATTTTTCCTTTTTTGTTAGTAATTTTTGTCCATTCTTTATCCATTTAATCTCAAACTATAGTCCTTTGTTTTAAGTATTTCATAAAGTTGCACTAGCAACACGTTCTTTGTTAATTTGACATATTTCGAAATTTTAATCCCTTGTTTTGGATTTAAAGGACACTTTTGGAATACCATAATTTTAGTCCCTTTAAATTTCAAACCATGTATGATGTAACATACTTATCCTTACATGTAGTCTGTCAAACAAGATAACATAAATTTTCGTTGATATATTAAGTTAAATTTAGTCAAAAACGACCATTTAAGGTTTAAATTTCTACCTGTACAATATATATATGTCCCAAATTATTTGTCAATTTATAAAATCAAGATAGAATTAATTTTAAAAAATCCATTTTGTGATTTCTTTAAGGGTGTGCGAGTAATAATATGAGACGGAGTGAGTATCAAATAAGAGTATCACATTTCAATCGTCCCTACCACACTATATATGTATGGGAATATTCAACTATGATTATAAAGGGTGATGGGTCATTTTTGGATTTTAAACACACCCCCTCCCCCCACCCACCTCACAAAAAAAATTCAATTTTTTTGGATGTTTTATGGAAGACAGGTGAGATTGGAAAGTTGAATGGTTGTTCTATATATAGTTCAACCCATCAAATGGGTTTCAGGAATTAATCAAAGAGGCTCACATGGGATGCTTCACCTAGTCAACAATTATTTTTTGGCATAAATAATTTTAATGATTTTTCTCTTAACAAATTTATTTAATTAACACTTTTTCTCTATATCATGTGAAAAATTGCATGTAGATTTGAAACTATACTTATCAATTAAAGACTAATAAAAACTTAACAATATTTAGTAAAAAGCTTTACTCGTTGAGCTCACTAATGATAAGTACAAGTTCGAAGAGTAAAGGTGTCAAATTTACTTAAAGAACTGTCAATAGGGTATAAATGTTTAATTTGAGGATGTTTACAAATACTAAGCATGGTTTTGAATTTAAACAATAGAGGACAAAAAAATGGATAATCAGTATAATCAATACGTATACATTATATATTCATGGTATGTTTGGTACAAAGAAAATGTTATCTTAAAAAATAAGTGATTTTCTTATTTATTTGTGTTTGCTCTTCTTGTTTGATTTTTTTTTTTCACAGAAAAGATAAGGTTAAAAGTTACCATATAAATTAAACAAATGGCCAAGAAGGAAAGATACAATTTTAAGCATATCTCAATAATTTGCAAGTAACAAACAAAACGTCGTTTAAACATATTTTAAACCATATTATCTTCTTATAGTATAATATATAGTTATAATAAATGTCTTTCTCACATTTGATAAATCTTTTGGTTTTACTCTTATGTACATATTTGAGTCAACTCGTTAGGTGAAGAAAAGGCAATTACACAATGAGGAAATTACCATTAACATGGATTATTATAGATGACTACAATCAAATAAGGACACGTTTAGTCAATTAGGTGTTAAAATGAATTAATTAATTAATATATATATTCTACGGTAAATACATTTTAAATTATTATTGAGATAATTAAATTTGACCTTTTTAAAATCATGGCCGACCTCCCACCCACCATCTTGACCATAATGTGTATTTAGTAAACAGGGTTTGAATTTGAAGTAGTAAAATTACTCGATCATCATAGACAATTAAGTGACAATTTTATTGAATCTTGTTTTGTTTTATTAGTGGTAATTTGTAAGCAATTGTATTTGATTATTTGATCCTTCTAGATTTAATTTGGGGTAATGAAAGTTAATAAATTGTGTGATCAAAAGTCAAAACTCTTATTAGTTCATACTTAATGTAATGAGAATATTAATTAATCTAAGTTATCATCTTTGCTACGTTTGAAATAGTTTATTCAGTACATGTTACGTTTCAGTTATCTTTTTGTGAAATATTTATCCGGAAGAAATATTTTTCTCTTTTTTTTTTTTAATCCTCAAGGAAATCCATTGTGCTATTTTTCGAAGGCATCCGCTCATATATCACACGAGAGATATAAAGTGCACTAGACAAGCTTTGTGTGATTAGCTTGACGAGAGATTATTTACAGAGAGAAATCGATCGATAACCTCCCTTGGAATACAATCTGCTGCACCAACTAAATATTTCATTATAATAGCAAAATCAAAGGGTCTATCTTTTGAACTTATTAATTTATTTTGTATTCAATACTATTTCCTCTAGGTCAGCGGTCCGACTTTGAATTAAATCTGTCTACTTATCTATATCTAACTAGAAAATACTAAATCAACACCACGGGTTCTATTAAATATTAATTTTTCTTAAAGGGTCTACATTAATTTTAAAATACACTCCAACTTGAATC
This sequence comes from Solanum verrucosum, assembly GCF_900185275.1. Classification (NCBI taxonomy): domain Eukaryota; kingdom Viridiplantae; phylum Streptophyta; class Magnoliopsida; order Solanales; family Solanaceae; genus Solanum; species Solanum verrucosum. Next base: position 350,044 of record NW_026020332.1, read on the forward strand.
TTTCAATTCTTCCAAAACTTGAAGTTACATCTAAAAAATATATGGGGCAAAATTCTCGTTTGACAAAGGATGAATAGATCCTATCATTAACTCGTGGATACGTATTATGATATGATCATTCTTAACTCGGCTCAGAAAAATCTTGGGAGTCGTAACCCCGGTGTGACTTGAACCGACGCAACCAAGCTCATAGCCTGAAGGACTTTTCCTCGAAGATGAAATCACTTTATATAGTTGTAGCCTTTTCATAAAGACTCTCGGACACAGATCAACAATCAATATGAGCCCAACGAGTCAAAATCCAGGCACATGCTACTAGGTAGGTTTTTTAGCACCAGCGTGTAGTCTTTTCATATTAAGGTGACGAGTTAGACTTTTAGCCTATAAAAGAGTTCTCTCAGAAAAAAGGAATGACATGAGAAAATTTCAGAGTTCTCCAAACAAATCTTGTTATCGTCCTCTCGACCTTCTCTCCATGTATACTTTTTAATTCCTTCGATTAATTGACACCCTTATAATTAAAGATTGCATGCTTAAAATAGTTTGAAACTCTAGTGATCATGTATGTTGCATGTACTCAGTTATGTTAATTAAGTTTTTATAATAGGTTGCTAATTACCCTTAGATAATTGAGTTTAAGGTATTTGAAGTTTGAACACATTACTTCATAAGTCATGCTTTATACCACATGACTCTGAATAATTGAACCCTCAACCTCAATTATAGAGGTGAAACCAATATGCATTATATCATAGGACTCTCTGAATATAAATGCACCTATATATAGAGAGAAAAAAATATTGTTATATACACCCTCCGTCTCATTTTATGTGGCACCATTTCCCTTTTGGTCAGTTCCAAAAAGAATGTCACATTTTCTTATATGGTAAGTACTTAAAGGCATTATTCTTTTTTTACCCTGTTGGTCCCACTTAATCTTAAAATAATACTTCAATACATTTATGAGGAGAGAGAAAGTGAGTCTACTTTTTAAAGGGCAATTTGGTAAACATTTCAAAGTCTTCATTTATTTTTTAAATTCCGCATCCGGTCAAATGTTGCCGCATAAAATGAAACGGAGGGAGTATGAATTATGATTTAAGGAGTGTGGCATAAGTGTGCATGAACCCATACCTCTCCCTTTGGATATGTCCCCCTAATTATGAGTTCGATTTTCATTTCAAATATAAAACCGACATATAATTAGAGAAAGGTTAAAATTATTCTATTATTTAGTGACTTTTGAACCATAAATTTAATAGGGTGTTTGAATTTATTTATTTTTACCTCTCCTCCTAGAAGCTTCAATTTTTATGCTCCTTTGATAACTCGAATGCATATTCTTTAGATTGAAATTGAAGGATGCTTACTATCCGAATAAGTTTTCTTGACGTGTGTTTGAATATTTTGGATGTTTGACTTATAGATAAAAGTTAGGAGTTAGAAAATTAGAAGAAAAAACGAAAACGCGGTCGACATTGAGTATACGTGGCAGTTTTTGAGCTGTAGTTTTCCTAAAGGATACGGAAAAAGTCATGTGGTGACAAGTAGGGTTCTAATTATTTAATGTAAGTACCTAACTATTACTCCCTCCGTCCCTATTTACTTGTCCATATTTCCTTTTTTGGTTGTCCCTATTTAGTTGTCCATTTTGACAAATCAAGAAAGGACAACAAATTTTTTCCTATTATACCCTTATTTACACTTCTTGAAAATTGTAAAAGTGTATGTTGTTTCCCTCCAATTTATTTCACTTTAATTCAAATAAGTGGTTGTAATTTTGAAGTGAAAAGTTGTCATAAGGGTAAAATTGTAACTTCACTGTGCTAATCATTGTTGCCTTAATCTGTGTGTCATTTCTAAAGTGGACAACTAAAAAGGGACGGAGGGAGTATAACATTAAATTCATACTCATAAAGTATTTAGTTAACTTTTCTTGAAGATTTTAAAAAAAATTATATTTTCATTTTCGTATGAAAAAGTGTCATCCACTAGAAAAATGCCTTTGGATGTGAAAAAAATATCAAAGTGTCTACATTATGATAAAATAAAACTAGATAAAAGATCATGAAGTTTGAATGGAGAAGATTAACATAGTCTTTAATTTGTATAAGGATGATAATTTATTTTTTTTGGGTTTTCACGTGTTCGGAGTCCGAATTGGATTAAATTCAAATCGACCTATTCGGGAGTGATGCTTTCAACATAATTTTCTTCATATCCAGGGTACGAACTTGAGACCTCTGATTAAAGGTGGAACAATCTCACTACTGCATCACAACTCATGTTGGTATAAAAATTAATTTTGATATCTTAAAACGAATTATTATTTTCTAACCTTAGCAATTATGTAGAATTGTAATATACAATTGATATGTCTTTGAATAGCCTAAATAGTCAACTTGTGCAATCCTTGAATTGAATTGGCTTAAAAGCCTTCTACTATGACGATTGCAAACCATTTTCATTGCTTATATTTTACTCTTTTGGCTTTTATTGACATTAACTTCTTAAACCGTTGTTTGAGGCTATGAAAATTCCATTCTCATGACTATACTTATTCACCTATATATATTTGTAGTTTTTCTCCTATTAAAAAAGACAATTTTTTTCATTTTATATTGATTGGAATTTTAATAATCTTTTTACTCCTAGTTTATACTAGAATGACTTACTGAGTTTTGGAAGGAAACACTTTTATCGATAAAACAATTTTAAGGATAGTATCTTTTGACACGCCTCACTCCGATAATTTTAACACTATTCAATATTCATCCATTTCTTTTCATGACATTTTACTCTAAAATTTTGAAAATAATGATAGATTGACCTTTCTCTTAGTTTTTCAAATAGAATAGTTTATTTTTCAGTAAGAAAACGAGTACATACATAAATTCAGATTACATAAGAAATTGAAATTAAATACCAAAAAATGACCCCACAGTTTGTTATTTTCCAAATCACAGACAATTAAATTGTTATTTTCCAAATCACAGACAGAATTAAATGCAATTGAGAAAGAGGAGCAGAAAACGAAGACTAAGAAGAGAAAATCTCAAGGCAAAGTTTGATTATTAAATTTGTGTAAATATAAAGTACTTGGATTGATTTATTTTAAGTGTTTTTAAATTAAAATAATTTAAAAATATTTTTTTGCGTGTTTGACTAATTTTAAAAAGTATTTATAAGCACTTTACTAAATACTCCCTCCGTTACATTTTATTTGACTATTCTTGTACTCTTTTCTTTTTAGGAGTCAAATAATATAAACTTTAACTAATATTTTAAGATGTATTTTTCATCATATTAATATTATTTTTTAAATATAATTTATGATAATTTCTGTATAGTTTTTGAATATTAAAATTTTAATATATTGTTTGGCTAAAAAAAATCTATATGAACGATTTCTTTATCCCTCCCTAAAAGGATAAAAGGAAGAAGTTTTAAAAGCAAATTTTCTAAAAGATGCTAATATTAGATAACTAGGGTGAACAATCCCAATGACTTAAATTTTTTATTTTAGAAAAGTATGAAAGAATTAAATTACAAAATAAAAAGGAAAAGAAAATAAAAAAAAAAGGAAAAAGAATAATGATGGAGGAAAGAGAGATTAGAAAGTCAAAACAACCATAAAGATATGCACATCTCAAAGTAACCCAAAAGCTTTGGTTGTTGAGAAATTCTTAATGCTGCATTTAGAGCACACATCAAATAAAAATGCAAGCACTCTTCAGAACCCTATGCCAATATTGATTCCTTTCACTATGCACCCCAATTTTTATTTTTATTTTTAGTGATCACTCTGTTCACTTTTACTTATCATATTTTTATTTTTTAATAGTTAAATTATATAGATTTTGATCAATATTTTAAAATAATAATATTAAAATGAGAAAAAAAGAGAGGATATAATTCAAAAGTATTTTTATGTAGTTTTTGAATATTCAAATATTAAATTAATTTAATTTTGAAAATCAATCAAATTGACTGTCATCAAGCAAAACGTGACACGGGAAGTAGTGTTGATTCCTTTTACTATGCACCCCAATTTTTTTTTTACTGCTCACTCCGTTCACTTTTACTTATTATATTTTACATTTTAATAGTTAAATTATATAGATTCTGAGCAATATTGTAAAATAATAATATTAAAATAAGAAAAATAATATACAATTTATAATATTTCTAAATGTAATTTTTGAATATTTAAATAATTTAATTTAATTTAAAAAATTAATTAAATTGACTGCTGTTAAGCAAAACGTGACACAAGAAATAGTGTTGATTTATCTTTATTTTTTTAGTTCCTGTTTAATCGTAAATTTTAAAGGGAAAATCACTTACGTGTACACTTTTTTAAAAATATTTACGACATATGTCAACATTATTCTTTTAAGGGAAAATTGTATATAATAGCAAACTATTAATTCAAATTACATGCTATAAATATAGTTTGATTTAATTGTACCTCATAGCAAACTGTTGCTATTTCACCTCTCTCCTGGTGAATCTCGCTCGCCACTCTCGTTCTCTCCCTCGCCTCTCTCGTTTTTTATACAAATGCAAGTGTATAAAGTGTGTTTGTATTTGTATAAAGCGAGAGAAAATTGTATATATATATATATATATATATATATATTTTATTTTATTTTCGTTCCCCTCTCCCAGATCTCGCTCTATCACTTTATACAAAAAACGCAAATTGTATAAAATGCGTTTGTGTTTGTATAAAGCGAGAGAAAATTGTATATATATATATATTTTCGTTCCCCTCTCTCCTCTCCCCCAGATCTCGCTCGCCACTCTCCCAGATCTCGCTCTCTCACTTTATACAAAAACGCAAATGTATAAAATGCATGAAAATTGTATTTATACATATATTTTCGTTCCCCTTTTCCAGATCTCACTCGCCACTCTCCCAGATCTCGCTTGCTCACTCACCTCTCTCACTTTATACAATTGATCTTTTTGTATATGTATACCAAAACAGATTATACAACTATTTTTTTTTGTATATGTATAGTGAATTATACATATATATGTTTGCTATGGAGCGTAATTATGCAAACTTTGCTATAGTATACAAATATGAATTTTGTGTTTGCTATATGTGAAAGTTGTTTTTCTTTTAACCATATATAACAATTTGGTTGAATGACAGTATTGCTAAAAGTTGCGAATGATAACACTTTTTGCTAAGTTTAAAGGAACAAAATTGTTTTAAATAAGTATTGCTAAAAGTTGACAAAACTGATAATAAATTAAAAATATACTTTAAAAAAATAATTATTAAATAAAAGACCTTCACTTATATAATTTTCCAATTTTTTAAAGTTAAAATTTAAAAAATTAATGTTCAAATGCTAAGTACACTCTGATAATTTGGATATTTGGAACCTTTCGTTTAGTCAAAGGCTCCAAATTACAGAATTGTATATCCCAAAAGACTGCCAAATTAAGGAATAGAATAATCTTTTTTGTGACTTATTTCCATGCGTTACAGTTCTAATGGGCCCAAAAAAGGTCTAATCTCCTTTTTCTTTGGTCAACTCTTCAATTAATGTCTGATGAGAATACGCACTTTTACCCTTTTTCTCATCATTTATTATAAAAAGAAAAGAAAAGGAAGAAAAAATATATATACTATGGTCTAATATTAAATATTGGGACCAATCAACAAAATGCTGGACTACTTGTCAAGCAGAAATTAATTTTGCAAAGGCAAACTGAAAATAACTAATCATAAGACATTTTCTTTTCTTAAGATTTTTTTAAAAAAAAAATCTACATTTTAATTTTTTTTTTAGCTCAAATACAAACATACAAGTCTTTTAGGATAAAAGGATCTCTTACCTTTTCAATTATTAGACAAATTAGATTTTACCAATTTTTGATTGATAAGTCAAAATAAGTAAAAACCTTAAAAGGCTAAGCCATAACTATTACAAATACTAATGAAAGTAAGAAACTTTTACCTCATTAACCAAATCTTTTTTTTTAAGTCTAAGATATTCATTATGAATATCATTGAATATAAACTCTTACATGATTATAGATCAATTATTTTAATAGACAAATGAGAACATATACATATAATATTACATTAAAAATTGAAATATTCAATTAAAATATAACTTTATTTAAATGTCAAATGAAATATTTTTGATAAATCTACGAAGCTAATTATGTATTAAGCTTCCACTAAAAGTACCCATGCTTCACTACTTGACATCATCATATAAAGCTCCACATAAACACATTAAAAAATATTTAATCTAGTACCACATGATTAATTTTAAAATTTATTTTCTTTATTCTAACACTACTTTTTTTTTGCAATATTACATACATAATCACTCACTTATTTTTTTTTTCATACTTTTTTTTATTGCTTCACCCTTTAACAGAACCAAGTAATTTTTTCTCCAATCACCACTTATGCTAATTTTAAATTCATTATTTATAGATTTCTTAATTTTTTTAAAATTAATATAATTAAAATGAATTAATTAATTAAGCTAAATAGGTAGGAAGAAAATGAATGGACAGGATTTAAGAATCTGGATAATATAATCCGTCAAAGCTAAGGTTCCAGCATTTTCATGGCGGCTCATGAAATTTCTAAAAAATATATAAAAAACCAAAAACCAGCAAAGGAAAAAAAAACAAATATTGGAAAAAAAGGAAAAAAATATTGAAAAAAAGGAAAAAATAAGAAATTGTCAACAGACAAATCTTTATAATAGCACAGTGAATACCCCCCTTCCCATTTCTTTCTCTTCCAGCTTTTTCTTTGCTTTCTTCTTCTTCTTTAACGCGGATTCACTATAGAATATACCTATATTTTCCCTTTTTTGGTTCTATTGTCAATCCATACAAGTTCTTGTACAAATAATAAATACCCATTTCGTTCTTGGTCTTAAATTCAAACCTTTCTTGATAGTTTTTTTTCAGAAAGGTAGAATCTTGGAGTTGTTTTTACAGTTTTTTGGTATACCCATATAGAAATCTCACTGAAATATTGCACAAATAAGATCAAGAAAGCATTTTTCAGTGGGAAACAAGAAAAGGGTTGGAGTTGATTATTCAAGATTTTGGTGAAATTGGGTGTTGGAAATTGATGGCATCTGCTGCAATTTTCTCATCGTTGAGGAGACAAAGGTCGCCGACACTGGAAGCGTTCTTGGCGCCGGTGGATCTGACAGATGTTGGGTTGTTGCAAACACTAACGGCGTTATCTTCTGAGCTGATTTCTGCATATTCAGGTAAAAGGCTGCCGTTTTATCAGCGGAAGAATTGTAAGTCTTTGTTAAGGAAAATTCAAGTGTTTTCTGTTCTCTTGGAATGTCTTCTTGAGAATAACAAGAACAGAAGTAGGGGTTCTTCAGATTTGCCGTTTACAGCTTTTTTGTGCTTCAAGGAGTTGTATTTATTGCTTTACCGGTCGAAAATCTTGCTTGATTATTGCTCTCATTCCAGTAAGTTGTGGCTGTTGCTACAAAACCATTCGATTTCAGGTCATTTCCATGATTTGAACCAAGAAATCTCGACCCTTTTGGATGTTTTCCCCTTAAAGGATTTAAAAAATTTACCTGAAGATGTTAGGGAACAGGTTGAGTTGTTGAAGAAACAAGCAAGAAAATCTCAGTTGTTTGTTGATAAACATGATGAGATGCTGAGGTTGAAAATGTTCTCTTTCTTGAATGAGTTTGAGAATGGAGGTGTTCCTGACTACGCGCAGTTGTACTCTTTTTTTGTGGAAAAATTGGGGATTTCTAATCCTAGGAGTTGCAGGGTTGAGATTGAGTTTTTGGAGGAGCAGATTGTGAACCATGAAGGAGATATTGAGCCGACATCCTCAGTTCTCAACGGCTTTGTGGCGTTGATGCGATACTGCAGGTTTTTGCTCTTTGGCTTTGAAGAGGATGATATGGGATTGAGATTGGGTAAGCATAAGAAGCTGAAGAGAGGGCTGATTAGTAAAGAGATTGCAGAGACATTCATTTCTGTACCAAAGGACTTCTGTTGTCCGATATCGTTGGATTTGATGAGGGATCCAGTTATTGTGGCAACAGGGCAGACATATGATCGAGCTTCCATATCGAGGTGGATGGAGGAGGGTCACTGTACTTGCCCAAAGACAGGGCAGTTGCTTGATCATACCCGGCTTGTGCCAAACAGGGCTCTTAGGAATTTGATTATGCATTGGTGTGCTGCTCGCAAAATTCCCTATGACCCTCTGGAGAGTGGGGATCCATGTATTGAATGTTTCCCATCTGCTTCACCTAGCAGGGCTGCATTAGAAGCTAATAAAGCCACAGCAGCTCTTCTCATTAAGCAGCTAGAGAATGGGACGCAGATTGCAAAAACTATTGCTGCTCGGGAGATAAGACTTTTAGCTAAAACTGGTAAGGAGAATCGTGCATACATAGCCGAGGCTGGTGCAATCCCACATTTGAAGAATTTGCTTTCATCTCCAGATGCTGTGGCACAAGAAAATTCCGTCACTGCAATGCTTAACTTATCGATTTTTGATAAGAATAAAGGTCGAATTATTGATGAAGTAGGGTGTCTGGCGTTGATAGTTGGAGTGTTGAGATTTGGGCACACCACAGAGGCACGGGAAAATGCTGCGGCAACATTGTTCAGTCTGTCAGCTGTTCATGACTATAAGAGGCAAATAGCAAAAGAAGATGGGGCAGTCGAGGCCTTAGCAGGTCTGTTGCGAGAAGGTTCTCCCCGAGGGAAGAAGGATGCAGTAACTGCTCTATTTAATTTGTCTACCCACACAGATAATTGTGCGAGGATGATAGAGTGTGGAGCTGTTACTGCTCTAGTTGGAGCTTTGGGAAGTGAAGGTGTTGCCGAAGAAGCTGCTGGTGCATTGGCGCTGATTGTTAGGCAGCAAGTTGGTGCTACAGCTGTTGGCAATGAGGAAACGGCAGTAGCAGGGCTCATTGCAATGATGCGATGTGGGACACCAAGAGGGAAAGAGAATGCAGTTGCTGCATTGCTTGAATTATGCCGTGGTGGTGGAGCAGCTGCTACTGAGAGGGTCTTGAAGGCGCCGTCATTAGCAAGTTTACTTCAGACATTGCTCTTTACAGGAACAAAGCGCGCAAGGAGGAAAGCAGCATCGCTTGCTAGAGTATTCCAACGGTGTGAGCATGCATCAGTTCATTATAGCGGGTTTGGTGTAGGATATGCATTTTCTGGGAACTCAGCTGCATCTAGGGATTCAACTTTTCCTAGTGATGTCTCAGTGTCCATGTCCATTTCAGTTCCAGTATTATAGGGTGGGGTACTTATCACCATTCATCTTTTGTTCTTAGTTTTGCCTGTAATATTCAAAAATTCTTTCATTGAAATATAAACGCGACAAAGAAAGAGAGAAATCATAGGAATACCATAAAATTCATGTGTTCTTAGAGAATACAGTGTTTCAAGTCTCTTCGCGTTTCGCTTATCTGAGATGTTAGTGAATAATAGGTTGGTTAAAATTTTGATCATGTGCTTTAGGATTCTATCTCTCTTTTTTACCTTTTCTCAACTTTGTTTGCAAGGTATCAAAATCCGTTAAAGTTAAATGGTCTGCTGAACATGATATACCAACTTGATAACTGAAACAAACCTTTGTAACTGAGTAAGATATTGAGTTAGTTACATTGTAACTTTCAAATATAGAGAAATTTTACCAATTCCTAATGTAAGAATTAGTGTATATGGACACCTCCCTTTTTTAGTCAAATTTGTTTTTTCTTTGTTCAATGGTTTGGTGTGTAAGAAGATAATGTATGACTTTGCTTATGCAAACATTTATTAGTGGTGTTCAAGTTTGGTTCAACTCTCTAATAGGATATCAATGTTGACTTTGAATAAATCCACTTGGAAAAGATTAATAAGAGTGAACAAGGAAAACACCCCAAAGAGAGAGGCACCCAAGGGGTGACTTATCAGTCAATGAGATTAACGAAACTATCTCGATTCAAAATCTGAAGTATATGAGTAATTACAATGTCTTCACGTTAATATATGATAATGAGTGGATGCGCAGTCAGATATATGATTTGGACCAAAAATATTAGGGTTTTGTTTGATAGTTGGCCAGATTTGTGTAGGTATTACTCCTTAATACATGAATGAATTATGAGAAAATTTGTGTATTATTTTATGCAGGGATAGATATGCAAAATTTAGCTATTTATGTATTAAACTTACAAAAGTATACATAGATTTCCTTTGTCTTTCAACCTTACAAATGCTTTCATACCATTGACATCAAACTCAAAAACACTTTTTTTTCAAGCAATCGGCACAAAGGAACAACTACCTTGTAGAAATCTTTTATAAATCGCCAGTAGAACATGGCCTAGAAAACTCCTCACACCTTTCACCGAAATTGAGGAGTCCATGGAAGTTTTTATGGATGATTTCTCCATTGTTGGAGACTCGTTTGAAGAATGTTGAATCATTTGGGGAAGGTAACTTATACATGTATTATTAGTTATACAAGTTTTTATATTGCAAACACCAAACACCATATTAATTTTATACATAAGCCTAACTAACTACCATACATGGTATTACTTATACAAGATCTAATACATGTATAATATTTCTCCTACTCAACTACCAAATAACCCCTTAGATTCCTAAAAATCCATAGTATATGCTCTAGATTTGCCACGGGTGCAAAATCATTTGATGCCAACACTAATAAATGATAACAGGCACCTCGTGAAATAGTAATACCAATAATATATATGCAAGTTGGTTTACATATCATTGTAATCGAAGAAAAAGAAAAGAAAAGAGAGACAGAGATAAGTGGTACGGAAAACCAAATGCGTCCGTCACCTGTAAATGGTTGGAAAACAATGCAAAATTTCTATCGTAGAAATGATGGCTTGGCGCACCAAAATGTTCCTTAGAGAAATAATTGATTCTTCATGCTTCTTTTGAGTTGTTTTCCAATACCTATTTCTTTATTTTTATTTTTTTTATCACAAGGCAACAAACTTTGGTTACATGATGATTTCATTATCCCATTGTAAATAATATCTTTAATTCATTTTGATACGTTGACCTATCATTATGCTTGTATTTGGACATAAAAAGAAGCCTCTCCTTTTAAAAGAAACAACAAAAAAATTTCTTAGTTGATGGGATATAAATGATGTCTTAGACTTCTAGTGGGGTGTTTTTAATTTTCATTTCATGTTATGAACCTTTTTTCTTTGTGGGGTTTCTGAGAGGAAAATAAATAAATTAGAGTTTGTGCTTTTCCTCTTTTTTCTAATAAACCATGGCTCTAGAAACACTCTTTTGAAAAGAAAAGAAACTTCTTTTTTTTTCTAAAATTGTTTTTGAAGAATTGCTTTGCTAAAGTTTCTTTTTGAAAAAGGCTTTGGGACTTTGGTCCAGTAATAAGAGCGCAATATATGATGTGTGGGTTAGACGCACGTCACGAGTTTGAATTCTATTGCTTGCAAAAGTATTTACGTTGAAATTCCACTGAATTTCGAATTGACACTCAAATATTTCTTTCTCTATTATCAAGAAAAGTAGTTCCATGTTAAAAAACAATGACACCATAAATGAAATGGGAGAAAAAGAGAAAAGTTGTAGAAGGAATATTCAACTTCTTAACAGTTATTCCTAGTTCAAATTTTCAGGCAATACTTTTCCATATGTGATAAAGTTTGGCTCTAATAACACTTCCTCAAATCACAGTTTGTCTTTTTTTTTTGAAAATTGACACTTAATAATAGCTATAGTCTAAGATTACAGCTACATGGTTTAAGGAAATATCAGCTTACAAACAAATGTCTTTCACTTTTTAATGTTCTGAAGTTGAGGTTTTTGGTTAGTATAAGTCATTCATGAGAAGATCTTCCACTTCAAGTGAGGTCTGTGAATTGAAGAAAGTAAAAACAAAAAAAATGATCTTTACTGATCTTTTAAGCACAAAGAATTCTTCAAGATATCAGGGATTCATACAATAGAGATGGCATAATGTATATGGAACCTAACCTATCTATGGTTACTTAAATCCTAAACACTGACTCGACGCCAAGCTTACTACTGCATTATCTCTGATGACTCCCAAAACTTGAGTAGCCTTGTGTGTTCTTGTTGTTCAATTTTATTAGTAAGGTAAGAAACTAATGGAGTTACAACTATGATAAAAGAGATGTTTCTGTTGGGAAAACACAGATAAACACAAAAATATATATGGTCAAAATAATGGAAATAAAATGGGAAAATAATGACACCAAGAATTTTACGTGGAAACCCTTCTAAATAAGGGAAAAACCACGGGCTAAGAGGAGCAACTGATATTACTATAGTAACGAATTTTACACCGTGTAGCCACGAATACAATACTCAAAGTGACTACTACACACTCAAAAGGAATAACACTCTTTTGATTTCCACCTTACTAAAATATCGCTCACACTTTATTTTTCTTCACAAACTATTTTTCTTGTATAGTCTATGGAAATCTCACAGCTCTCTATATTTTTCTTTCTCTGTGAATTGGTGTGTCAAATGAGGAGCTGAAGAGCTCCTTTTATAGATGCAATTGCATTGCACTATTCAAAAACCATGCCACTGAAAATTTGCATTGTTGCAAACTTTGTTGACAAAAGAAAAAGGTTTGCAGCTATTGTTGACAAACAAATTTAGTTGCGTTTTCTTTACAACAATTGCAATCGCAATTGTTGACCCAAAAACTCATGGGATGGACCCCACAAATCTCCCCATCCAGTCCCATGTACTAGAAGGAGGTATCTTCATCTTCTCAGAGAGAGCTCAGGCCAACAAGTTCTTTGCATAACTCGAACTTGTCCCTTGTTACCACTTTGGTCAACATATCTGAAGGATTCTCATTTGTAGAGATCTTTTCAACCTGCATAAATTTGTCTTCTATCTTTTCTCGAATCCAGTGATATCTCACGTTTATGTGTTTCGTCCTTGCATGGTACATAGAGTTCTTGCTCAAGTCTATTGCACTTTGACTGTCATAATAGACGACATACTCCTTTTGATGCAAGCCAAGCTCTTGAAGAAATTGCTTGAGCCATATCATTTCCTTGCCAGCTTCAGTAGCCGCAATATACTCAGCTTCAGTTGTAGATAGTGCAACACACTTCTGCAACTTCGACTGCCATGATATAGCTCTCCCTGAAAAAGCAAACAAATATCCAGTAGTGGATTTTCTGTTATCAAGGTCACCTGCCATATCAGCATCTGTATAGCCCTTCAAGATTGGATCTGATGCTCCAAAACACAAGCATTTATCTGAGCTTCCTTTAAGATACTTGAGTATCCACTTCACAGCTTCCCAATGCTCTTTTCCCGAATTGTCAAGAAATCTACTAACAACACCAACTGCGTGAGCAATATCAGGTCTAGTGCATACCATTGCATACATTAGACTTCCGACGACGGAGGAATATGAAACTTTGGCCATGTTCTTTTTTTCCTCCCTAGTTGTAGGACACATCTTCTTGCTCAGCTTCATATGACCAGCAAGAGGTGTACTAACAGACTTAACATTCTTCATATTGAAACACTCTAGTACACGTTCAATGTTCTTTTTCTGTGACAACAAAATCTTTCTTTCATCTCTGAGACGAGTAATTCTCATGCCCAAAATTTACTTGGCATGACCCAAGTCTTCCATAGCAAAAGACTTACGCAACTCTTTCTTTAACTCGTCAATCTTGAAAGTATTGTTGCCCACAATCAACATATCATCCACATACAACAAGAGGATGATAAAATCATTGTCTGAAATTTTTTGTACAAATACACAATGATCTGAAGAAGTCTTCTTATAGCCTTGTTCCCCCATAATAGATTCAAATTTCTTGTATCACTGTCTAGGAGCTTGCTTTAGGTCATAAAGACTCTTTTTGAGTTTGCACACAAAATTTTCTTTACCTTCTACTTTGAAGCCCTCAGGTTGTTCCATATAAATTTCTTCTTCTAGGTCACCGTGAAGGAAAGCCGTCTTCGCATCCATCTGCTCAATCTCTAAATTAAGACTAGCAGTCAAACCCAGATTGTACGAATCGAGGACACTTTCACAACAAGAGAAAATATTTCGTCAAAGTCAATACCATTTTTTTGACCAAATCCCTTAACAACCAATCTAGCTTTGTACCTTGGCTTCAAGTTGTGTTCTTCAACTTGAACTTTGAACACCCACTTATTCTTCAAAGCTCTCATGCCTTTGGGCAATTTTACCAACTCATAAGTGTGGTTCTCATGCAGAGACTTCATTTCATCTTGCATGGCTTTAATCCATTGATCCTTGTGCTCATCTTCTATGGCCTCCTCATAACATTCAGGTTCTCCCCCATCAGTGAGTAATACATACTCATTGAGTGAATAACGAGAGGAAGGAACCCGCTGCCTTGTGGACCTCCAAAGCGGAATATTTGATTCGTCCACAACTTCATGAGCAGGAGGATCATCAATAACAATATCATTGTTATTATCAACATCAACATGTTGATTCGTTACATGATTATGAGCGTCACCGTGATCATCAAACCCAACAACATCATGCATACTTGTGTGAGCAACTTCTTCTAGATGAACTATACCATCAAAACTTAAAGATTCTAGCTTCTCCGCTTTGTCAATATCTTCAATTGTTTGAATCTCCATGAAAATAATATTACGGCTTCTCACAAGTTTCTTCTCAATTGGATCATATAGCCTGTAACCAAATTCATCAAGGCCATATCCAACAAAGATGCACTGCCTTGTCTTGACATCTAACTTTGACCTCTCATCTTTCGGCACATGTACAAAAGCTTTGCAACCAAATACTCTCAAATGGTCATAGGAAACATCCTTTCCATACCAAACACTATTTGGTACATCGCTTTGCAAAGCAACAGTAGGAGATAAATTAATAACATGTGCAGCGGTCAATAAAGCCTCACCCCAAAATGAGTTCGGCAACTTTGCTTCAGAAAGCAAACATCTAACTCTTTCCATCAAGGTTCTGTTCATCCTCTCAGCCAAACCATTAAGCTGAGGAGTCTTCTGGTGTCTAATACCTTGATGCTTGTAGTATTCGTCAAATGGTCCATAATATTCACCACCATTATCAGTACGAATACATTTCAGTTTCTTTCCAGTTTCTCTTTCAACTGAAGCCTTAAACTGCTTGAAGACACCTAACACTTGGTCTTTAGTCTTCAAGACATAGACCCAAAGTTTTCTCGAGCAGTCGTCAATAAAAGTGACAAAGTAGAGTGCACCACCCAATGTCCTTGTCTTCATTGGACCACATAAATCAGAGTGCACCAATTCAAATAACTCTGTCTTTCTTGAATGAGGGTAAGACTTAAAGGAAACTCTATTTTGTTTACCAGCCAAGCACTTCTTTTCTAATTTAGCACTTTTGAAATTTGACAATAATTTCTTCTTGGCTAGAACATTAAGTCTTTTCTCGCTGATGTGGCTAAGCCTCTTGTGCCATAACGTTGAAGGGTTATCGCTTTCAACCACATTCACCATATCAACACAAGTAGAGGCCGTAGTCCAGTATAGACCACGACGTTTGTTACCACGAGCCACAACCAAGGAACCCTTAATGAGTTTCCATTTTCCATCACCGTTGGTACTAACATATCCTTCATCATCCAAAACACCAACAGAAATCAGGTGTAGACGAACATCAGGAGCATGTTTCACATTGTTCAAAACTAGTTTAGTTCCAACACTAGTTTTCAGACAAATTGTACCAATACCAACCACCTTAGAAATAGTCTCATTAGCCATACTCAAGGTTCCAAAATCACCAGGAGTATAAGAAGAGAAAAAATCCTTCCTTGATGTCACGTGAGATGCGGCACCAGTGTCCACAACCCAGCTTGACTCATCACAAGCAATATTTATCATATCCGCATCAAGGACGGTAACAAAATCTTCGGTGGTGACGGTGGCTAGGCAATTTTCATTGACATCTTCTTTTTTCCTCTTTGTTTTTGTTTTCCCTCTTCAACTTCCTGCAAAACTTCTTTGTGTGCCCTTTCATGCCACAATGATAACACTTAATATCCTTAAGTTTGCCTCTGGATTTGCTCCTATTTTGTTCTCTATTCTTAGAACCACGAGTTTTGTTTCTCCCCTGGAGCTAGTTATCAGGACATCGACGAAGAAGAACCTTGAGATTTTCTTTTCATCTCTTCTTTCAAGACACTATTCTTGGCAGAATCCATTGAGATCACACCATCCGGAGCAGAATTTGACAATGAAGTTCTAAATGTTTCCCAAGAGTCTGGTAGGGAACCAAGTAGAAGCAAACCTTGAATTTCTTCATCAAATTTAATGCCATAGCACATAATTGGTTCATGATCCCCTGGAAATTATTCAGATGGTCTGTCATCGGAGAACCATCATGATACTTTAAACTTAGCATCTGCTTTATTAAGAACATTTTGTTGTTGCCAGTCTTCCGAGGATACAAACTTTCAAGATGCTCCAATAGGGTTCAAGCATGTGTCTCTTCAGAAATATGGTTCAACACATTATTATCAACCCATTGCCTAATGAATCCACAAACCTGTCTATGCAACAGATTCCACTCTTCATCTGTTTTATTATCAGGCTTTACAGTGGTAAAGACTGATTGATAAAAATTCTTGACATAAAATAGATCTTCCATTTTCCCCTTCCAAATGGCATAGTTAACACCATTCAAAGTGACCATTCTACTTGTGTTGGCTTCCATTGTTTCCCCCCCAAAAAAATAGTTATTGCAAACCAAAGTAAATCTTTTATGATGTGGAAGTTCAGACTGTGCTGCAACCACAGAGCATACTCAGATAAAACCTTGGCTCTGATACCAGTTTGTTGGGAAAACACGAATAAACACAAAAATTTATATGGTCAAAATAATGGAAATAAAATGAGAAAATAATGACACCAAGAATTTTACGTGGAAACCCTTCTAAATAAAGGAAAAACCACGGGCTAAGAGGAGCAACTGATATCACTATAGTAAGGAATTTTACACCGTGTAGCCACGAATACAATACTCAAAGTGACTACTACACACTCAAAAGGAATGACAGTCTTTTGATTTCCACCTTACTAAAATATCGCTCACACTCTATTTTTTTTAACAAACTATTTTTCTTGTATAGTCTATTGAAACCTCACAGCTCTCTATATTTTTCTTTCTGTGTGAATTGGTGTATCAAATGAGGAGCTGAAGAGCTCCTTTTATAGATGCAATTGCATTGCACTACTCAAAAATCATGCCACCGAAAATTTGCATTGCTGCAAACTTTGTTGACAAAAGAAAAAGGTTTGCAGCTATTGTTGACAAACAAATTCAGCTGCGTTTTCTTTACAACAATTGCAACCGCAATTGTTGACCCAAAAACTCATGGGATGGACCCCACAGTTTCTTCTTGTACTCATGATTTTGTTAGAGTTCTTTACCAGAGTTAGGCAAAGTCCCAGTCGTCGTCAATCTTAGTAAGGAGAAGAAAAGTCCTATGTTAAACATGAACAACAAGAACAAAGGGATAACATTTAACTTAATTCAAATTTCAAATGTACTTTTCTTTCCATGCAAGATGAAATTGTCCACATAGAACATGCTAGGCAAATGCAATATTTTTTATTTGAAAAGTAGGTAAATACCATATCCAAAGTTCTCCAAGCATAGAAAAAAGAGAAGAAAATACAACATCAGCTTCAAATCATCTTCACCCTATCTAGACAAGTAGTTAAGCAGATGGGAATAGATTCATTTCAATGATCGTCAAGTCATTGATATAAATTAGAGGTTTGAGCTATTTGTATGTAGAAGAATTCTTTTCCCTTTTAATATGTTTTTTGGTCAAAGAACATTTTAGTTTTTTTGTCTAAACAGAATCATGGCTTTACCCTATGTCAAACATTCGTTGACGCTTTTGATCATTGTGCTCCTTGGGTACCTTACTTTGGCTCAATTTCCTGATTATCACACGGTGAAATTACCCACAACATGGATAAACAATAATGTCTCGTCTATCAATGTTACAAAGCCCTTGACATGGCCTTTTTACTCATTCAATCAATCATCTGGACCTTTCATGCGAATTCTGATGCTCAAAGAGATAGAAAAGGACATGGGATATGCTTGTGGTTTTGCTTCAAATGGAGAGGATGATTCCTTTGTGTTTTCCATTGGAATTATACGTCTTCGTCAGGACTTTCTAGGAGCTCAGCGCTGGACTGACCTTGAGCTGGTCTGGTTTGCAAACAGAAACCATCCAATTCATGAAAATGGAACGTTGCAATTGTTGCAAGATGGAGATTTAGTGTTAAAAGATGTGGATGGAACTCTTGTATGGTCTACAGGCACCGCGAATAAGTTTGTTTCGGGCATTAAGATGATGGAGACTGGGAACCTTGTGCTTCATGACATGTATAATCAGACTGTCTGGCAGTCTTTTGATTATCCAACAGATGCATTGCTTCCAGGCCAGAAATTAAGGTCTGGTCAAAGACTTGCGGCTAGAGTTTCTTCGTCCAATTGGAGTGAAGGTAACTACTATATCTCTGTAACCAATCAAGGCTTGTTTGCATTTTACATATCAGACAAGCCACAGATGTATTTTAAGTTTTTGGTCAGTGGAGAAAGGGATAGCTTTGATGAAAGTTATGTCAAAGCAGTGAATGGTACTTTTGCCTTGTACATATCTTCAACCGAGCCGAATGAGCCAAATGCTGTCTTCTCAAGACCTTCAAGGATGAAATATTTGAGATATGATTATGATGGACATCTTCGAGCCTACACCGAGGGAAGTGATCAGACAAACGATCTTTTGGCAGATTTCATTGGGCTTTGCGATTACCCCACAGCTTGTGGTAGTTTGGAGCTTTGCTCAAATGGAATTTGTTCTTGTCCAGGTCCATTAATAAAAAGTAATGATCGACAAAACAACGGATGTGTAGAGGTTAGTCCGGTGGAATGTGATGGACAACGCTCCCACAGAATGGACCGTGCTTCGGATGTCTATTACTTTAACTATGTCGACACTGATGCAGCAGCTCTGAGAGGAACAGATGAGGAAAGTTGCCAAGAGTTGTGCTTGAAGAACTGCTCTTGTAAAGTAGTTCTCTTCCGGTATTTCACTAACTTTTCAAGTGGTGACTGTTATTTACCCTCTCCTGTTCTGTCACTTATAATTGATGGAAAGGGAAGAAGTGTCTATGAGTCATCTGCATTCATCAAATTACCAAATGATGCAGAAAAAGGAAAGTCTACAGCTACAAGAAGAACTGGCATTATAGCTGGATTAACTGGTGGAACAGTTCTTCTGATAGCATTAACTGTTGGCATCTTGATTGCTTTCAACAGAAAACACACATTACAAGAAAATAATGATGATTACTCAGGGGAGATATCTAGCATTCTAAGATTTTCTTATGAACAGCTGAAGATGGCAACTGGGAATTTCCAGAAAAAGCTTGGTCAGGGAGGTTTCGGCTCAGTTTATGAAGGAGTTCTTCGAGATGGTCAGAAAGTAGCAGTGAAGGTTCTTGATGGTTTTGGCCAAGGAAAGAAGGAATTCTTGGCAGAGGTCCAGACCATAGGAAGCATCCATCATGTTAATCTGGTTAGACTAATTGGAGTTTGTGCTGAGAAAGAGCGCACAATATTAGTTTATGATTTCATGAGTAATGGATCATTGGATAAATGGATTTTTGGCACAACCTCTACTCAATTTACCCTTGATTGGAAAATAAGAAGAAAAATCATCCATGATATAGCAAAAGGATTGGCTTATCTTCATGAAGAATGTACGCAAAGAATAGTCCACTTAGATGTTAAGCCGCAGAACATTCTGCTGGATGACAATCTTTGTGCAAAAGTATCTGATTTTGGCCTTGCCAAGTTGGTGGATAAAGATCAGAGCCATATAGTGACCAGAATTAGGGGAACCCCTGGATACTTGGCTCCTGAATGGTGTAGTGCATTCATTACAGAAAAAGCAGATGTCTACAGCTTTGGAATTGTTGCAATGGAGATCCTTTGTGGACGCAAGAATGTGGACTATGCACACTCACTGGAACATCCACATTTGCTTAGCTTATTTATGGAGAAAGCCCAAAACAATCAGCTTATCGATATGATGGGAAACTACAGCGATGATCCACAATGCAATACATCAGAAGTCATCCGTATGATGAAGCTTGCTGTCTGGTGCTTACAAAATGATTTTACTCTGAGGCCTTCCATGTCAATGGTGGTTAAAGTAATCGAGGGGACAATGGACATTGAATCTCACTTAGACTATAGCATTCCAAATTCACAAACAATTGCAGCAATCAAAAGAGTGGCAGACACCACGACTAACTTGTTTCCTTCAATTCTTTCAGGACCTAGGTAAGCATTTCTAAGCATGATGAAGAGTCAATAGAGAAAAAGAAAATCCCCCCTCCTTTATCCTATTTCTTGTCTGATCCCATGATCATCATTGTTGTATAGTTATTTATTGGTTTCATTTGTGTTGTTTTTCTGTGACTTAGTAAGATACTTCAATTAATTAAGAACCATGGCATGATTTCCAGTGTAAATCCAAACAAAAATGAATGCCTAAGTTCAATTGTTGTCTATAAACGTCAAAGTAAACAACTTCAGTGTCATGACTCAGTGAAAGTTTTTAGAGACAGGCTACTCAATAGATGTTTTGATACTCTAATTAGTTACAATTATGAAGCTTTACAAAGTTAACTTCCTACATCCAGTATAGTGACTAGGTGAAATTATGCAAACAGAAAAGACATTAAATAGTTGCTGGAACGATTATAAGAACAGTACATTTGGAGACAGGACCTTTACATCAGCTGTAGTTCATCAGCATTTCTCTTCTCCATCCTGCAGACGAAGTAACAATTTTTGATTTGATAAGAAGATCATAATTTAAACATGTAATAGAATTCATATTTTTGTATTTGATGGAAAAAGAGAATATACTAGGTCCATAGTTGAAGATAAGCCTCCGTCTCATCATTTAAACTAGCAGCAGCCTTTGCAATCAAAGCTTCTCTTTCCATAGCAATCTTGCTTTCCACCATCTCCTCGATCTCTGCCATAGCCCTTGAACGATTCAGTTCCTGCTCAGATTCCTCTGCTCCTTCATTTTTAGACTCTGAATCATCTTCAAACAGTTTCTCCCAAAACTCACGATTCTTAGCATTTTGAGCAGTTGCTTCTTCTTTCTGTTTTTCATTGGAACTTACGGAGCCACCAGCAGAGTTTGATGTCTGTCCGATCCCATCCTGGACAGAGCCAGCCACACGATCTGGTGACTCCACCAATCGTGGCCTCCTTGTGGTGTCATTGCTGCTAGAGTCTCCTCTGACTTCAGATTTCTCGAGAAGTAACTTCATAATATTCCTAATTTCTTTTTCCTTACCGCATCCTAGCAACATAGGAAAGAAAGATCTCATGTTTTCTTGTCCATCTTTCAACTTCTGAAGTTCTACCCTCAGACTAATGTGATCATTCCTCAACTTCTCCAGCTCCTCTTCCAGATTATTGTTCACCAGATCAACACGAGGACTATGTGAACCTTGCTGTGGGTTGTTCTCCTTGGATAGTTGAATCCTGCTTTTGATATTTTTCAGCCAGTGCTTTTTCCCAGCCCGAAACCATGGATTTCCATACTCACATTTGTAAGAACAGACCTTCCTAAAACGCTGAAAATTCATCCGTTCTTATCAAATCAAAGTTCCAAATTATTACTTCAAATAAAAAAGGAAACAAACCAAATAGCACCAAGATGCATACTGATCAGAACGTTAAATTAAGACGAAAAAGGGTGTTACTGTCTAGTATTTATAGACTGAAGCTACACAGATGTTGAGCTAGAAAATGAGAAAATAGCATAGAAAACATATCAGAAACAGAAGTGGAAATTGCAGTAACACTATCACAGATTTTGAACTAGTAAAGATGAAACTGAAAATTTGAGTCATTAACCAACAGAAATAGGAACACAAAACAGAAAACAATACTAAAGGAGAAGTCAAATTTCAAGAAATCAATACAAATGAGATAAAAACTCAGGAAACATATTGGAAACAAAAGATGATTGATGTTATAACACTGTCAAAGCTGTTGAAGTAGTAGTGATGGGAACGAAATTTCGAGAACTAGGAACACAACACAGAGAATGTTACTTACATAGTTGTTGAGCTGGTAAATGAAGCTAGATAAATTGCTATGTTTGAAGTACTTTGGAAGAACTTCAACACAAAATTTGTTAGGATCAGTGATAAGAAAAGTAGTTTTGCTAGAAGTCCAATGTACTAAGGGATCAGTTTCAGGATCATCCACCATTTCATATGTCTTCAATAGAAAAGGTGGTGGAGAGTTTCCTCGTAATCCGGTGAGCCTCGGTCGACCTCGACCAACAGCTCCTCCCCCTCTTCTTCTTCCTCCTCCTCCCTTTCCACCAATTTCTTGATTGTTGATCTCCATTCTTGATTGATGATATTATTTTCTTTGAAACCTTTTGAGAAAACTTGGAAGTGAGTGAAATAATTGATCATGCATGTTTGTAAGTTATATAGTGTGTAAAACATACTACATATATATTATGAAATCAAATATTTTCAAGTACAAAATGCAGAAAGTTTGCATTAGAATCAGGACCATTGGTGTTTTTTTCTTTTCTCTTCCTCTAAGTCACACACAACAGCCAGCTGCTTCTAAGTTGTACCTCCTCCGTCCTTTTTTACTTGTTCAGTTGCCTTTTATGCTCTTTTAAGAAAAGATTAATTAAATTTTAACTAATTTATTTTACTACATTTTTTTAATTATTTATACTTTAAAAATCTAAATTTGACTATTACTCTAATCAATTTGAAAAATGGTCACTTAATGATAATCTAAATTGTATGACATTCAGTGTTTACATCAATTCTATTAATTACTGTGATTAATGATGTGAGAATATATATTAAAAATTTATTGATTAAACAAAAAAACTTATGTACAAACAGTGTGTCGTACATCTATTAATTTGGTATAAACAGTAAATTTATTCTATTTTCCTCACAATAAGTGTGAGTTTTATTCTCGCAGACCCCCTTCCCTTCTCTTCTTCTTTTCATCCCCTCTTTGCAATAAAACAAAAAATTAGACAAAAATATAATAAAATAAACACACTTTTTTGAAGTTGAATTTTTAAAATAAATGTTGACACATTGTTAGTTACAAATAAATTATTACACTCTCTTAATGTTAATATATCATTCCTTTTGAAAATAGGAAGATAAACAAAAATTGTTTCATATTCTTTTTTATCACAAGGGAACAGAATATTCATAGAGTCAATTTTAATTCTATTAAAGATTGACTTTTAGTTGATTAGTTGGTTGTAACATAGTTGGTTCAACCATTTCCATTTTAAGTAAAAATAAAATAATCAAATAACAAAATACTCAATAATTGAAAGAAAATAATTCATGAGAATTTTTTTTTCTATTTCTCAAATTCGAACACACCCTTTTTGGAATTCTTTTTATTTTATTTTATTGTTTTTACATATAATACTTCTAATTCTTGGGTACAAGAATGTCAAAATCACCAACAGTCCATTCTGCAACTCGATTAGCATCTCTAAATATTTCAGTTCCCAAACCAATTGAACTCCACTTCCTCCTAGCTGGTGCAGTGCCTGGATCCTACAATTAACACGTTGTGTCATTAATTTCACACGTTAAACTATACTGATAGTGTAAAAAGTCTTTATATGTCTAACAGTTTGTATATATAACTTAAATTGATTCAAACCTAGTAAAAATATAGGGATTGTGACATCCTCCCAACATCAAGCTCCCAAGTTGTTGGATCAGCAATCCAACCTTGTCCTTTCTTAGTAGGATAACCATATTCACCCCAAACAGGATGTGGCAAAATCTGCAAAATCTCCTGAGGTTGAGGATTGCTATAAGGATCACATGGTACACTAGGCTGCTCAACATGCTCCCCATTCCCTGGTGTACAATACATATGGTAAGCCTCATAGGGATAATGAGACTTGTCGGTTCGATGAACTTTTGTTCCATTTGGAAATGTGTGGTATGGAGGACACAATTTAAAGTCATCTGGGTTGCACCAGGATGGTGTTTCTGGATTCAGGATCATCTCACTGTATCTTGTGACATCTGAAGTCACATCTCCATCACAAGGTTTTCCATTGTTCTTCCAACAACTCCCTATGTCCATCAGATAAAATTGGCTTTTAGGACCTCCACCTTGTAGCACATTCAATCTGAATCTTACCTTAAAATTTGGTGATTCTGCTATCTGCATAAAAATTCAATCTTTTTCAAAATGGTAATCAAGAAAATGAACAAAATAGCAAAAAATAAAATAAAAAAGTTTATGTTTTTACTCACAATTTTTGACATGCCCCTAGTTTGATAATGGTATCCACCAGAAAAACCAGAAGTGGCATCTGATCTCAAGTAAAGCATTAACCAAGGATACTTTGTTGAGGTCCTTAAAACATGAGAAAAAATCCAGCTTTTACCTAGTTCTTTCTGCCATCGTATAGAATATAAAGAGGTGTTCATGTTTGCACTATCTCGGCTCGAACCAGCATTCAAATCCCATGTTCCATGAAAACCCCCTTTAAGGGTTGTCCCTTGTAAAGTTGTGTAATTGTGGTAAATCAATGGCTGATTCATACATCCTTTGCCAAAACATGGAAATTCGCTAGGAGGATCGAATGGACCTACTTTGTGTCCGTTTTTCGGGCATTTACCAGCATGAGTATCCATGTTACCACTCTTAAGCCTGATCATCCAGAATTGCCATGGATTTGGCTTGTCATCAACTTGACATTTTGATCCTAAGTATAGTTCTTTCTCTGCTGCATAAAGGTCTACATTGTGCAATGCGGGTTTCGTCAGTCCTGGAAATGATTTTCCTATACCTAACTTGTTATCTTTCTCAGTCACTTTATGTAGCAGCCTATTTGGATCTGCACCACAGACAGAACAAATTCTCACATACAAAAACATTAACCATTACAAACATAACAAAATCAAGAAAACAGAAAAGTTCAACTCACTCTGTTGTTGCTGAGAAGAGCCTTTGTTTTGAACATCAAAGCAATCAGCAGCTCTTGGGCATCCCATTTTGTGGGCTTCCTCTCCAACCTCATTGCATTGATTCCATGCCTCTATGGCCACTCTTAGTCCGTCGCGTCGCGTCCCTGGATCCCCAACAGCTGAAATGTACTGATCATTTCCATCAAGACTTAAGGAGAAAACCCCAGAAACTTACACATTGATTAGCAAAAGAGAAAGCAAATTGAACCAAGAAATGAAATTTTAAATTGAGCCATGTCTAAGTTTTCTAGCCTTGTGTGTACACTAGCTATCTCTATTTATATATATTTTATTTATGTGGATGACTTCACATTTATGTTCTTTAAATAAACATCTCAATCTTTTGTAGATTACATTTTCATAAACATTTAATTTAAAGTTAACAAACTTAAATGACATTAAATTTTCTTTGATTATTGGGAGGCGAAAAGTAGGAATGTAAATGGAGCGGGGCGGACGCAAAGCACAACTAAAATTAATTTCTCTTTTATTTTTTAAACTAAATACCCTTTGGCCATGATTTTACATGACAAGTAAGCAGTGATTCCTATTAACTTTAACTCAAAATCCACCACTTGTCCTGTCCCATTCTGCCCCTATTTAAGGTTTTCCCTATCATGTCTTGTTAAGAGCTTGTCCTGTCTCGTCATGTCCCAATAGACTATAGTGTTCCAAATTCACAAACAATTGTAGCAATCAAAAGAGTGGCAGACACTGCGATTAACTTGTTTCCTTCAATTCCTTCAGAACCTAGGCAAGCATTTCTAAGCCTGATGAAGAATCAATAGAGAAAAAAAATCTTATTTCTTGTCTGATCCCTTATGATCATCATTGTTGTATAGCTATTTCATTTGTGTTATTTTTCTGTGACATAGTAAGATACTGCAATTAATTAAGAACCATGCATGGCGTGATTTCCAGAGTAAATACAAACAAAAATGACAATTGTTGTCTATAACAAATCTGTAAGCATCAAAGTAAGCAACTTCTAATGTCATGACTCGGTGAAAGTTTTTAGAGACAGGTTACTCAATAGATGTTTTGTACTCTAATTAGTTACAATTATGAAGCATTTTTTCAAAGTTAACTTCCTACATCCAGTATAGTTTCTAGGTGAATTATGCAAATAGAATAGGCATTAAATAGTTCTTATAACAAGAGTCCATTTGGATACAGGACTTTCACATCATCAGCATTTCTCTTCTACATCCTGCTGACAAAGTAGCAATTTCGATTTGATAAGAAGATCATAATTTAAACATGTACTAGAATTCATATTTTTGTATTTGATGGAAAAATGAGGAATTATTTTATGTCCTAAATCTTCCCTCCATAAATAGCCTTTGATTAACAATTACTCTTAATCCAAGTATAACGTTAGTTTCCATCAAATTAATCATTTTTGAATGGGTAACTAATGAGAAGACTGTTTCTTTGACCTTTTAATTGCTCCTATCAATCACTCTTAATTGGACTTTACTATTGCAACTTAAAGTCTAACGATTTGAAGAGATCTTTCTAGCATATATATTTCTATGTCCTTCTTCACTGAGGGAGAAGAGAAAAAAGTGATGAATACATATTCTTCCTCCAATATTCTTGTGCTGGGTTTTATATTGAAGAATCTTTGTTAGTTGATGGCTCCCAGTTTTATACTAGAAGAATTTGTTGAATCATGGGAATATCCTTAAGAACAACACCTCAAGCTATGAGAATTACTACAAGTGTTCGTATTTTTCTTAAGATTTACAATGATCTTAAGAAATATTCCTAATTTATTTTTCTTTTCCGCAGCCTAGCAAATTAGGAAAGAAAGATGTCATGTTTTCTTGTCCATCTTTCAACTTCACAAGTTCTATCCTCTGACTTATGTGATCATTCCTCAACTTCTCCAACGATTATTGTTCAGCAGATCAACACGAGGACTATGTGAACCTAGTTGGGGATTGTTCGATCTCCTTGGATAGTTGATTCCTGCTTTTGATATTTTTCAGCCAGTGCTTTTTCCCAGCCCGAAACCATGGATTTCCATACTCACATTTGTAAGAACAGACCTTCCTAAAACGCTGACATTTGTTCTAATCAAATCAAATTCCAAATTGTTACTTCGAAATCAAAAAGGACAAAGCTTCCAACAAATCGAAACCATATTCACAATAACACCAGATGCATACTAATCATAACGTTAAATTAATACGAAAAGGGTGTTACAGTCTAGAATTTATAGATTGAAGCCACATAGATGTTGATCTAGAAAATGAGAAAATTACATAACATATCAGAAACAGAAGTAGAAATTGCAGTTACACTGTCATAGTTTTTGAACTAGTAAAGATGAAGCTAAAAATTCAAGTCCTTAACCGACAAAAATAGGAACACGAAACAATAACAAAGGAGAAGTCAAATTTCAAGAAATCAATACAAATGAGATAAACACACAGAAAAACAAAAACTGATTTTATTGTCTTAAATCAAGAAAAGCAAAAATTGTTTCATCTTTTTTTGTATCAAAAGGGAACAAAATATTCATATAGTAATTCTATTAAAGATTGACTTTTAGTTGATTAGTTTGTTGTAACATGGTTGGTTCAACGATTTCCATTTTAAGTCAAAAATAAAAAATAATCAAATAACAAAATATTCAAGAATTGAAAGAAAATAATTCATGAGAATTTTTTTTTCTATTTCTCAAATTCGAAAACACCCTTTTTGGTGTTCTTTTATATTGTTTTTACATGTAATACTTCTAATTCTTGGGTACAAGAATGTCAAAATTACTAACAGTCCATTCTGCCACTTGATTAGCGTCTCTAAATATTTCAGTTCCCAAATCAATTGAACTCCACTTCCTCTTTGCTGGTGCAGTGCCTGGATCCTGCAATAAATATGTTGCATCATTAATTTCATGCGTTAAACTATATTGATAGTGTAAAGAGCCTTTATACAATCTAACGGTTTGTATATATAACTTAAATTAATCCAAACCTGGTAAAAATAAAGGGATTGTGACAGCCTCCCAACATCAAGCTCCCAAGTTGTTGGATCACCAATCCAACCTTGTCCTTTCTTAGTAGGATAACCATATTCACCCCAAACAGGATGTGGCAAAATCTGCAAAATCTCCTGAGGTTGAGGATTACTGTAAGGATCACATGGTCCACTAGGCTGTTCAACATGCTCCCCATTCCCTGGTGTACAATGCAAATGGTAAGCCTCATAGGGATAACGAGATTTGTCGGTTCGATGAACTTTTGTTCCATTTGGAAATGTGTGGTATGGAGGACACAATTTAGGGTCATCTGGTTTGCACCAGGATGGTGTTTCTAGATTCAGGATCATCTCACTATATCTTGTGACATCTGAAGTCACATTTCCATCACATGGTTTTCCGTTGTTCTTCCAATAACTCCCCATGTCCATTAGATAAAATTGGCTATGAGGACCTCCACCTTGTGTCACATTCAATGTGAATCTTACCTTGAAATTTGGTGATTCTGGTATCTATATCAAAATTTAATCTTTTTCAAAAGGGTAATCAAGAAAATGAACAAAATCGCGAAAAAATAAGAAGTTTATGTTTTTACTCACAATTTTTGACATGCCCCTAGTTTGATAATGATATCCACCAGAAAAACCAGAAGTGGCATCTGATCTTAAATAAAGCATTAACCAAGGATACTTTGTTGAGGTCCTTATAACATGGTGAAAAATCCAGCTTCCTTTACCTAGTTCTTTCTGCCATGTTACAGAATAGAAAGATGTGTTCATGTTTGCACTATCTCGGCTCGAACCAGCATTCAAATCCCATGTTCCATAAAAACTTCCTTTAAGGGTTGTCCCTTGTAAAGTTGTGTAATTGTGGTAAATCAATGGCTGATTCATACATCCTTTACCAAAACAAGGAAATTCGCTAGGAGGATCAAATGGACCTATTTTGTGTCCGTTTTTCGGGCATTTACCAGCATGAGTGTCCATGTTACCACTCTTAAGCATGATCATCCAGAATTGCCATGGATTTGGATTGTCATCAACTTGACATTTTGATCCCAAGTATAGCTCTTTCTCTGCTGCATAAAGGTCTACGTTGTTCAACGCTGGTTTCGTCAGTCCTGGAAATGATTTTCCTATGCCTAACTTGTTATCTTCCTCAGTCACTTTATGTAGCAGCATGTTTGGATCTGCAGAACAAATTCTCTCATATAAAAACATTAACCATTTCGGGTGTGTTTGAAATGTTTTCAAATTTTTTCATGTTTGGTTGGTAAAATGTTTTTCAAATCAACTCATTTTGCTCAAAAATTAAGAAAAAAATGACTTCATATTACAATTTATTTTTAAAAAAATATTTTCAACTTCAATTTTTTATTTTTTACCCCACTCCTACCCTGCCAACCCCTAACCCCCCCTCCCCTAAAAAAAAAAAAATTAAAAAATTATAGTTTGTTTTTAAAAAATATTTCAATTTTTTGTTTTATTACCCCATCCCACCTCGACCCCCCATCAACCCCCTACCCCCACCAAAAACTAATAATTTAAGTTTGTTTAAAAAAAATATTTTCAACTTCAATTTTTTATTTGTTTACCCCACCCTCACTCCTACCCCATACCAGCCACCCCTCCCCCCTCCCCCAAAAAAAATATTTAAAGTTTGTTTTTAAAAAATATTTTCAATTTCAAATTTTTATTTTTCCCCCGGCCAGCCTCCTACAACCCCCCCCCCCCCCCAACAAAATAAAATTTAAAGTTTGCTTTTGAAAAAAAAAAATTCAATTTCAATAATTATTTTCTACTCTCTAGTAAAAAATAAAAGAGATTTTCTCAAAAATATTTTTCATTCATAAATTAAACATTAAAAAATACTTTTCGGAAAATATTTTCTACTCCCCAACCAAACATGAGAAAATAAGTCAAAAATCTATTTGTTTTCCAAGAAAACATTTTTAGGAAAATATTTTCCTTGGAAATACCAAACACACCCTTCAATAGGGGTGTGCAAAAATCGAACCGAAAAAATGTTATTGGGTTATTGTTAATGGGTTATTGGGTTTTTAATGGGTTTATAAAAAAAGTTATTAGGTTATTGGTTCGATATCGGTTCTTACTATTGGGTTATTGGGTAAAACGATAACTCCATAAGACGCTAATAATTTACTATTAGATATTAATAATTTAATATATAACTAGACACTATAATCATATCAAATTATTAGTACTCTACCCACTTCACACTTGGCCGCTATACTAGTATTTATTGTTTAATCAAAACCTAAAGACTAAAGCAAGGGTTCACAATTGTAGTTATTTGATTTTAGTTTTAGTTTTAGTCTTGTTGGACTATTTGATGTTAGTTTTAGTTTGTAATTGTAGGTTGTAGCTTTTGCAAGTTTGTAAATGTTTGTAATTTGATTAACATAAGAAATTTCATACTTTGTTTTGGCGGTGACGTGTAATTATTACCTTCGTACAATATTTTCTCTTATTAATGCAATTTCTCATTATCTTTCTTATTTTACTATATCAAAACGTTTAAAGAAGTGAGAAGTCATCTAATATTTTACTGACATTTTCTTATTGGGTAAATCGAAAACCGAACTGATAATGATAAAAAAACGATAAAAAATATCTTATTGATTTGTTATTGGTTAACATATTTAAAAACCGAACAAATAATACATATAACCGAACCGAACCGACCGATGCATTCAAACATAACAAAATCAAGAAAATAGAAAAGCTCAACTCACTCTGTTGTTGCTGAGAAGAGCCTTTGTTTTGAACATCAAAGCAATCAGCAGCCCTTGGGCTTCCCATTTTGGGGGCTTCTTCTCCAACCTCATTGCATTGATTCCATGCCTCTATGGCCACTCTTAGCCCGTCGCGTCTCATCCCTGAATCTCCAACAGCTGAAATGTATTCATCATTTCCATAAAGACTTAAGGAGAAAACCCCACAAACATACACATTGATTAGCAAAAGAGAAAGCAAATTGAACCAAGAAAATGAAATTTTAAATTGAGCCATGCCTAGCTTTTTAGCCTTGTGTGTATGCTAGCTCTCTCTATTTATATAGTATATTTTATATGTGGATGACTGACTTCACATATATGTTCTTTTCTTAAAATATCTCAATTTTTCTTTTATAGATTAATAACATCCTCAGGTCTTTAAAGATTGGCCAAATATAACTCCCTTTATTGTTTCTTTAAGTATTTGATAGTTGACTGTTTGATCATTTTTAACCTTTTCCCAAATTTGAACTTCGAAATTCAACTAAGTCTTTCTTTGACCAGAATTTCCTTATATGTCTTTTAAATTTTTTAAGTAAATAACTATTGTAATTTATAAATCAAAATAGTTGAAGTGTCTATATGTGAATTCACGGTCGAAGTTTAGAAGATTGGATCTCGAAAATCCAAATCTTGCCACAGAAAAATTGGACAGAGGGAGTAATGCCTTGCAGCTGGTTGGTGGTTGACACTTGCTCCAAGTTCCTATAATTGGTTAGGTTTCAAATTTGATTTTAAAATCACAATCAGAAAGGTTCTTTTAACCAAAATATCTCCCAACAAGAATGATGTAATATGACTATATGATTACTTTTAACAAGCATCATCTAACAAACTAGATGTTGATTGCCTTGTTTTCCAATGTGTATTCATGTCCTTTGAAACTTTGAAATTCATGTAGCCAACTCAAAAGAAATAAATGAAAGTGAACTTTGTTTCCTATATCACATGTAAAATGGAATCTTGTCCATTATAAAGTTAATAAAAGGAAGGACTTTAAACCATATATGTAAAGCAATTTCAAGAAACTTCTTTTTCTTTTTTTAGGAAGAACAATTTGTGCAAAGTCCAAATAGGAAATGGAATAAAATATGAGTAGTAATTTTTTTTAGTGCAACAACTTTGAGACTAGGAAAAATTGGTATTAATTCTTGAACATAAAGACTAAAGTAATGCCTTTTATCATGTTTGAGGGAAGTAAAAGAATTATGCTTTTGAAGATTTCAAGTGGCAAATATTCATTTCCAATAAATACTATTAAAGTCATTTTAATTTTTGTTGACACTACATATGCTTAAAACCAAATACAGACCCCACAAGAAGGTAGGTTAGAGAGAAACCATTTTGTGAGAATACACATAATTGATTATTCGTTATGGGCTACGAAAACTGGCATACAAATAATCAATTAGTTCTTCATAAGCATTAAATTTATAGTTTATCAATTTAAAGGAAAAAATGATAAATATACTCCCGAACTATGGTAAATGGTATATAAATATCCTCCGTCATATTTTTCATTCATTAGTGTCCTGTCGTCCAAAAAGTAGTGCACATTTACCCCTCACTATAATAGAATACTTATTTGGTACACGTGGCACAATCCTATGGATCAACCCAGTTTGACCAAATAATTAACCCAAAATTCAAATACTTGCCCATTACCCATTTAACCCACCTGATACACCCATCACACACACATATAGCCTATCCAAAAACCTAAAGAAAAATCTCCTTCTCTCAGATGTGCACTGTTTTTTGGACGGCAGGGGCATTAATGAACGAAAAGTATAACAGAGGGTATTTGTATATCATTTACGATAGTTCGAGGGTATATTTGTCATTTTTCCCTTTAAATTGATAAACTATAAATTTAATACTTATGAAGAACTAATTGAATATTTGTATGCCAGTTTTCGTAGCCCATAACGACTAATCAATTATGTGCATTCTTATCGAATTTATTCACTAAAATTAAAACTTCAAGGCGGGATGAGTGATATTTCTTTTCCATTTTTAATTAGAAGTCTCAGGTTGGAGCCTTGAAAATACCAAAAACTTCCGATAGAGAATGTTCCTAACAAATGTAGATTTAAATTAATCAATCAAGTGAATTTCGGGATATTAGATGATTATACAAATAAAATTACTAGATGTGTTTGTGTAAAGAATTAAAACTTATAACCTTTTAGATCTAGGAGAGTCTTTAGGAACCTTGGGTATTGGGCCAAAACGAAAAGCAATTAGTAGTACATATTTGGCTGCCCTGTTGAAGCCAATGTCATTCTCAAAGGACAAAACAATTATGGCCCATAATTTGCTACTTGAACTCAAAATAATGGAAGTATCAATCACACTATGTAAAGATCTCTAGTATTAGCCAAAGTCAAGGTGAAGTTACTAAAGACAAAGCTAAAAGCAAAAGAAGGAATCCAATCTAAAAAACAAAAGACAAAGCTAAATCGTGTTTTAAGGTAAAACTAAAGTAGAAACTTTTGGGCCCTACTATATGTCCCTACATCCTTCATCAAACTAGTACTAACTTTTTTACTCAATTTTAAATACTACAATTTTGAAATGCTTGTGATATCTCTAAAAACAACTTACTAATCCTGATTCGATCTAGGTATTCAATCTCATCATTAAAGATGATTTGCTATTAAGCGAATAGGTGCAAGTCTAGTTGCTCAGAAACAACTCATCTTGTGTGACATTTTAAAAAATTTAAACATCGCAAGTAAAATTGTACGAGGGTAGAAAATAAAAAAGACAAACGTAAAGTAGTTGCATGACTTTAGGTGAGGAGACCAAGTGAATTTGGTCCCTTGAAAATAGAACAGCAATTCTGCAAAACTTAGAAAGTGGGAAGAAGTGGGTAAGTGGTCACAAGATTTTTTAAATGGCGGGCCTTTCTTTTGAACTAAATAGTAAATAAAAGCAACCTAAAAAAGTGGACAACTCCTCAAACATGAATCCCACTTACCTATTTAACAGCCTAACTGCCCCATAACTGCTTCTATTTCACTTCTTTCTTTGTTTATTTTTACCTTCCAAGAAACACAATTCTCTACTAGTAAACTGTTCCAAGATGAAGTGGGGTAAAAAGAAACCTTCATCTTCATTGATAACTCATGTTTTCCCTGTTTCTTGGCTGTCAAAATTCAAGCAAAAGAAGGATGGTAGCAGTGAGGATCAAGAAGGAGAAAAGATGAAGCACAAAGGGAAGGTGGATTTGGCTTCGTATACCTCACGGACGAATGTTTGTTTGAAAGAAGGAAGATTTTATGATGATGATCCTTATTGGAGGATTTCTTTTAGTGAGGACAGATTTGACGCTCATCCTCAGAATCCACTCTGGTGTGATTCTTATGATGAATGTGATCAAGATTCAGCTTGGAATTCGAAGAGTAGTTTGGGAGAAGAGAATCACAAGTTTAATGATATGGTTTCTAGAAAGATAAGTGAAAAGCCTAAGAAGATGTGGAATTCTAAGAATGAAGCAGAATTCAGCAACAGAAAGAGGAATTCTGTCAAAGATGAGAAGTTGAGGAAGCTTAGTAGAAAAGCATTGGAGGAGAGAATAGCGGAAAATGCTAGAGAAGAAATAGCAGCAGAAGTGATAGAGAAAGATATATTTGAAATAGATCCCGAGAATGAGAAGGTAATGAAAAGGGGAAAGGAGAAACCAACAGCCTATAATTCAAGAAAGACGCGGAGTTTGTCTTACACGGATTCCAGTCTGAATTCAATGGAAGAAAGCTGCATGATGTTTAAATCTCTGAATCTAGAGGAAGAAGCTGATGCATTGTCTGAAGAAGAATTTGAATCAGAATGCCTTGAGATCAAAGAAATGTCAGAGAAAAGTGGTTGTCAGCAGAGAAAATCAGTGTACATAAACCAGAAGAGAAGAAGAAAACATGGTATTAAAGTCAGAGCATATTCACCACGAACAGCCAAGATGGAATGCAGAATCAAAGCTCTTGAAGACATGAAGAAAGCAAGGATGAAGACGAGACACGAGACAAAGGAGAGTTTCAGAGGAGACAGGACAGTTTTCGATAGCTATGCTATTATGAAGAGTTCATTTGACCCTTTCAGCGACTTCAGAGACTCGATGATTGAGATGATCACACAGAGAGGGATAAAAAGCTCAGAGGAGCTTGAAGAGTTATTGGCTTGTTATCTAACACTCAACTGTGATGAATACCATGATATCATTATCAAAGTCTTTCGACAGGTATGGTTTGAGCTGAACCAGGTCAATATTGGAGCAGAATTACAGAAATGCTGTTGTTCTGATGAGTAATAATTGCTTAGTTTGAATTTCTTAATCCAAATGTAGATAACTTGTAGGTACTACCCTCTGTTAAGAGTATGCTAATTGTTTTTAAATTATTATGTACTTAGATACTGAAATGAAGAAAGAAGCAATTTAAATTACAGACATTGCTTCTAGGATCTTGCACAAGTTTACGATAGCTGCTTGTTATAGTTTACAACAAACTGTTTGCTTCTGTTACAAAAAAAAGCTATTTCTACCAATATAAGCAACAGTTTGGTTATCATAAAGAAGACAAACTCCATTTTTTGCCAGATTGGATCATCTGTCAGTTGCAGGCTGTAGTAGAAGCAGCGCGTATAGAGCCATTACTGATTTAGATTGATGGCCTTGTA
Organism: Solanum verrucosum; assembly: GCF_900185275.1. Classification (NCBI taxonomy): domain Eukaryota; kingdom Viridiplantae; phylum Streptophyta; class Magnoliopsida; order Solanales; family Solanaceae; genus Solanum; species Solanum verrucosum. The sequence goes on from NW_026020332.1 coordinate 385,662, forward strand.
CAAGAAGTATTTTGTCCTTGTTACAATATTATCCCTTCACCAGCCAAGAACTCATGAACAACTCCATCAACTTCAATCATACTACAACCGGGCTCTTTAGTTATCCCCTCGCTCCTCATCTTTCTCCGCACTTCCCTCACATCGTCCCATCTCCCCATAGATGCAAGGACATTTGATAGTTGAACATAACCAGCACTGTCGCGAGGATCAACCTCTAAAAGTTTGGTAGCGATGCGCTCTGCCAATTCGACATCATTATGGCTTCTGGAAGCACTCAAGAGGGACTCCCAAATTGCAGGAGCCTCTTTCACAGGCAATTTGCTTACGAGTTCTTCAGCCTCCTCTAATAATCCAAACCGGCCAAGTAAATCAACCATACAACCATAATGTACAAGCGTAGGCTGAATTCTGTACTCATTAATCATGAGTTCAAACATCCTGCGTCCCTCGCTTAATAAGCCCCCTTGACTGCAAGTAGACAAAACACTTACAAAAGTAACTTCATTTGGCTTGATACCATCAGCAATGAGCTCATTGAAGGTCTTTAATGCATCATCCAAATACCCATGGTTGCTGAACCCTGCAATCATTGCATTCCAAGTGCTAATATCTTTTCTCAAAGTACCATTAAACACCTCTAAACCTTTCTCAATACATCCGCATTTGCAATACATATCCACAAGAGCAGTAGCAAGAAAATTGTGAACCGCAATCCCATTTCTCTCGATAAATGCATGAACCCACTTTCCCTGGCTCAGAGATCCAACACCGGCACAAGCAGACAGCACATTCACAAGTGTACAATCATCAGGCTTCACTTTAGCTCTCAGCATATCCTCAAAAAGAGTTAAAACTTCATTAAACTTATCAGCCTTAGTATAGCCAGTAATCATAACATTCCAAGACACAACATCTTTCACCAACATTTCATCAAACACCTTCCTTGCTTCATCCACCAACCCAACATTCACATACCCAGAAACCAAAAAATTCCAGGATTCCACATTCTTCACAGGCATTTCATCAAACAACTCACGCGCCAATTCAAACAACCCCCTTTCCGCATACACACTCAACAATGCATTCCACGCTATAACATCATCTTCAATCAACCCATCAATCATACCACGCGAAATTCCAAAACACCCACATTTCGCATACATATGAACCAAAGTGTTGTATATATACACATCTTCCTCAAGTCCAATTTTTGTCACCAATCCATGAACTTGTTCACCTTGTTTAGCATTTTCCATAGTAGCGCAAGCTTTTACAATGAATGTAAAAGTGTACTTATCTGGGAACACTTTATTTACAGAGTTAAACATTTTGAGGAAGATAATGAGTGCAAGTTGTGGAAAGGGGCTAGTGGAATAAGCACGGATGATAGTGTTGTAGATATATGAGTTGGGTTCTTCAATGTGAGTGAAAACAGAGAGTGCATATGAAAGGGTTTCAGGGGAAGATATGGGAAGAACAGTGGCTTTAGTCAAGAGGCGACTAGCAGCAAAAGGATCACGAAAGAGGCCAGTTTTGAGCATGACAGCGTGAGCTTGGTGGAGTTCGGAGATGGAATTCGCCATTTCTAAGAAGGAGGAGAGGGTTGATGGTGTTGGGGAAGTTGCTGCCATTTGAGTATTGTGTTTTGGTACTACTTGTTAGGAGCCGCATTTGTTCTGCTTGATATAAGTAATGAATATGTGTTTAGTTACTTAAATTTTGTCGATAACTTGTCACATAAAATATTGGAACTGAAAAACTTACAGACAATTAAATTGAAATAGAAAGAGTATATCTTTTATCTGTTTTATTGTCCGAGTTTTAACTCTGATTTTGTTCTCCACAAATATTTACACAATTAAAAAAAAATGGTTTCGGAGGGTGGCTTCTTTCTTTTGTCTTTCCTTTTCACCCATGGTTCAACATCTAATATATATACATTTTTTGAAATTTTCAAATTTACTCTCTGGCCTGATAAGATTTTGACTCAAATTATATTGCACAACTTCAGACATGTAGGCTTTAGTACTTGTTGTCTACACAGGCCACAGCCACAAGACAATACTTACTTTTAAACAGGAACACAAGACAGTGATCTCAAACAAAGAACAGTCTCTAGGAGGAGTCCCCACGTCTTCAAACCTGTGTCTTTTTGTGCTATTTTGGAGCACAAACTGTTCCACTGTGAAAAAGAAAGTGACAAGTTACTGATCAACATATCAGGCTGCCTTTAGCACCGACGTAATCCCATATTTTCATGCTTAAAAGAAAAAGAAAAATTTTCTAATAAATATTACAGAACACTGCAATTTCGGGGAGAATAAGATGCCTCTTAACAGAAGTGTTAAATGTAAGTGCAATCTAGTTGAAATAAAACAAGACTTTCAACTACATATCAAAGACAACATCTGCAAAGCCCTTTTACTTAATAACTCGTAGATGCCTTCACACATGGAAACAACAACTTAGAATGCCAGGGTCAAAGAGAACAGACTCTACAAAATACTTTTAACATTTATTGGAATGAAAAGAAGAGAGGCATTTGGCGCTCTAGCCTGCTAAACACCAACATAACATGGAGATTTAAAACTTGCACCTCTTCACATAAAAAGCTTTTATGCAACACAATATACACAATCAGGGGATAAAGGACTAAAGTGGTGAAAAGAAACGGAAAAACAAAGAGGAAGGTGAAAAAAGAGAAACCATATTGTTAATTGTGTCAAACAGATTGCTTGGCATCACCCAATTATATATCAAAAAAAAAATGGTAAACAAGCCCCAGAATTCCTAGATATAGAACAAAGCAGATTTAAATGCTTTGAAGTTTGAACCCTCCACCACCTCAATACAGGAAACATCTGCTACACATATTCCCCTCTTACCTTTCCCTCTTTTCCTCTCTGGTCCTACATCAAAAGCAAGCATGTTTCTATTTGTCTTCTAAAGTTTTGTGTTGACAGCTACGGTTCTATTAAGATGATGAAAGAAGATAAGGAAGACAAATTGTATTATGTCTTTACTTCACCATATTCTTCCTTTGATTTTGCCTTGCTCTTGTTGTGCTTCAGACACAACATTCATTTGCCTTCAACCCAGAGGAAAGATAAGCTTACAGAATATGTGAGGCTTCAAGCAACATAATTTCTACACTCTCAAGTGACACTCTTACAACAATGTGTACGCATAGAAAAGTGCAGGGGATTTATTAAGGAGAAGAAAGAGAAGTGTGTATTTTCCACACACCATTGTCCTTCACTATACAAATACGAATCGGTAATCCAGCCAACGTTTACGTATCTAATATAGCATTAGTTGTCTTTTCTAAACAGCATCATATTTTTCCTATTTCCAGGAGAAACTGCTAGTAGAAGTTCAACAATAATTGTATAACCACGTGCATTTGAGAACAGAAACAAAACTCTCTAACATCTCTAAGCAAAATTATAGCTAAAGAGTATACAACTACCACGAAATGGCAAAACAGAAGCCTGCATTTTAGTAATTTTGTGATTTAGAGTGCATATGCATTCAATGATATAGGACAATTGGAGAATTAAGTGTAGACCAAATACTTTCAGAGTCTCTTAAAATAAACTTTAGATAGAAGAGACACTGCATCTTACAAGACAAAAATCAGTTAAGCACAAAAGACTGCAAACATGAGGAGATTTTAAGTCAAATAATAAAGAGAAATCATTGTAGCCTAATGGAAGTACAACGAGCAAGGCTAATAAGAACAAACCAGCATAAAACAAGGAACTTATGCCAAAGAATTTTCAGAAGCTCAATTTCCCTCATATCATGCAATGCACAGCAAGAACAAAATCAATTTATACATCAACACGTACATCTAATCCCTGATTAAAAAAAAAAAACTAGTACACTAGATATACAACAAGCCAGAAGGCTAACAACATGAATAAAGCATTGTGATTATGTGATATAACCTACCAAACTAAGTTTTCTCTGCTGGAGTAAGATGCCCCATCTGTTCTGCCAGGCTATTTACACTCTTCATGTTCCACCAATATTTTCCACTGTCAACTGGTTTGCTTTCATTCTTTTTACTGCCAATATCTTTCCTTTCCGACTGTACTTCGGGAGCATCAACTGAACCAGGATTCTCAGTTAGGAACTGTTCCCAAAATAAATCATTAACCCCTGTCGGGACATTAGTGGCCGTCTCTGCTACAGCTGCTTTGTCTTCTGGTTCAGCAATCTCAGGAGTAGTGTTTGCATTAGGCTCAGAATTCATGTCAATTCCAGAAGTCTTAGGCCCAACATCAACATTTAGTTGTGTGTAAGATATAGCAGGACTATCTGCACAACTTGTAGATTCATCCAACTCCAGTGAACAATTCTGTCGTATCCCAGCTTGATCAACATCTTGTAGCACATCCTCCCAAAAAGTCAAAGAAGACTCCAATTGATCTAACAGTTCTGTGTTCATTATCAAAAGAGAGGACGGGTTCATATTTTCCCTACTCAAAGCCCTAGATGATATCCCTCGCGTATCCTCCAGGTCACTTTCATTATAAAGGCAGCTATTTCCTGGGAACCTTCTTTTTCTGTCATTCACTTGAAGTTGTGGCATGTGACTCAAATCCATTACTGGTTTATCTAAGGTTTGAGCTAAAGCAGAGAGCATGGTCTTCTGACGATGTTCTGCATGTTGAACACGTTCAGTTAAAACCTGCATTTGCAATTCAAGTCCTTGGTGGTCCTGCTTATGTCTTTGTAGATTCAAGTGAAGTGATCCATTCTCATGCATCAGCTTTTGAATATCTTCCTTGTATCCGTGTCTTTCTGATTCAGTTAATGGAGATGACAGACCATGAAGATTCTGTGCAGAATGACTGTGAACAGGTTTACGTCTATGGATATTCTTCAAAAGGTGTGGCTGACCTCTAATGAAATTACCTTCATTTGCAAATTCCCATTTTTCAGGGTCAATTTTCCTGAATCCCTGGTGCACAAAAGAGGCCAAATGAATGTGAATACTAACAAGTAAGCTAAAACTGATAGAAACAAAAAACCATTTAAAAACTGTAAGGGGAACTAACTCACTTACATAAGTGTTTAGCTGTCTGATAAAGCTGGAAAAATTATTGTGCTTGAAGTATCTAGGCAACAAATCCCTTGCAAAATCTGGAGGATTCCACACAATGAAGCTTTTATTATTCGAACTCCAGGAGACAATTGCATCACAGGATGGATCATCCACCATTTCATATGTCTTTGCAAGAAAAGGAGGCAGTGCATTCGTGCTGCACGAAGCTTCATCCATGATAGGTTTAAACGAAAATCACAACCCCTAGACTAAAATCACCAAAACAGAACATCTACTGAGAGCAAAACTTCTTATTATCACACTCCAGACACGTAAGCTCCTCGTAAGGATCGTGATGAGCTAGATCTCCTTGCGATACAATCAGGTTGAAGCAAATCTCACCTGATCACACAAACTTCTCACAATTTCAGATCCCTATCAATACAAGCACATGCTTGTTTCCAGAACCCCACACTATAGACTACTTGCTCAATTGTGAAAACAGATTCGTATCTTATATATCCGAGTTTCCAAGAATTCAACATTCCTGAATATCTTTCTTCCTATTGTCAACTAAAAGAAACTTCAAATGTATCATTTTTTTTTAAAACAAAAAAAGGAAAAAGGAAAAAAAGAAGCATCTTCTCAAACATTCCAGAAGGTATTCACCCCAAACCAATATATAACCCAAAAGAAACTCCTATTGTCAGCCGCAATCTTGACAAGTCAATCCCAACATAAGCAGAACCTCAACCTCACAATTTCAAGAAACTCTACACCTTTTTCCACCCTGTAACCAACCAAAGCTAACACTTTCGCAATCATTTGCAGAAACCAAACATTTTCCAAAGCTTAAAAAATGCAAAAATCCCATTATCCTCCAAAAAAAATTTAGCCCTTTTTCCAATTTGTATCCCAGAATCACAATCAAGATCAAATTTTTCCTGCATTCACACTAAACAACAGTCAAAATTGGACAAGAAAAAATAAGAAAACAAAGAAAAGTCCATCAGATAAATTTTCCAAATCCATTACATCAAAGTCGTTATTAAAATAAAAATAAAAAGTCATGGGTGTACCAAACTTCACGCAAAAGCATCCAATTATACACCATCAGAGAGCTAAACTCAATCTGACGCCCAGAAAAAAAGTAGAAGAAAATTGTTTAGGCTGCTTCGTCTTCTTCTGAAATGAAATACTCTTAGTTAGTTGCTACTTTGAGGAGTTAGTTATGTTTCTTGGGATCCGTGAGGAATTTACAAAAATAAAATAAAATAATAATAATAATAAATAAAAAAAATAAAAATAAAAAAAAACATTGGAATTTGTGCAAATTTTCTAGGGCTTAGTGGACAGTAATCATACCAAACTAAGTACTCCCTCCGTCCTATTATGCGATCACGCCAAATCGATCGTTATATAAAATGGGTCTTTCCGTCGTTACCTAATGATGGATTTAACTAATACGATACAATAGAATTTAAGTAACAATCAAACCAAAAATTGTATTTAAACTAACAATACAATATAATATAATCAACGGGTAACAACCGAACAAGGTGTTAGTTGTTAAGAAGTACCACATAAGTAGAGGGATGAGAATTTGGTCTCTTTATATGGACTTGGACAAACCTCCCCTCATGAGCTAGCTTTTGGGGTTGAGTTAGACTCATGTGTCATTTCTTTACATGGTATTAATTAGAGTCAGACTCATCCCAATTTGTTGTTCACCGATGTTCGGTCTCCATTTAGAAGTGTTCACGCTCCAGTTGAAGTCTCCATCCCAATTAGTTGTTCACCGATGTTCGGGCCCCATTTAGAAATGTTTTAAAAGTGTTCACGCTCCAGTTGAAGTCTCGGCGTGCGGGAGAGGGTTAAGAAGTCCCACATCAGTAGAAGGATGAGAATTTGGTCTCATTATATGGACTTGAACAAACCTACCCTATGAGCTAGCTTTTGGGGTTGAGTTGAAGTCTCAGCGTGCGGGAGAGTGTTAAGATGTCCCACATCAGTAGAGAGATGAGAATTTGGTCTCCTTATATGGACTTGAACAAATTAACCTACCTGTATGAGCCAGCTTTTGGGGTTGAGTTAGGCCCAGATGTCCTATATTTATATTAGTTATCATACATTTTGTTCATTTTACTTGTAAATTATATTAGATATTTTATTTTTGTTGTTATTGCTATAATTTAATTATGATATTTTTTGTTCTTAATAATTATAAAAATTAGTGACAGAGTTAGAATATCACGAATAAGATGAGAGGTAAAAGAAATACACCAAAAAAATCAAGAAAATTTGCATATATATGTAAAAAGTATTCGCGGGTGGCCACCCCAATTGGATTTTCTCTATATTAAAAATTCAAATTCGAGACCTCTGATTTAGAAGGAAGCAGTCTCAGGACTATACGGCAACTCATATAAAAAATGTATTATGTTTTGTTGTTTAGTTAGTGTTGTTTGCTTGGGGATGAAGAAATTGAAAATTATATTTGATGACCAACTGCTTTGCTAAGCTAAGTAGAATTTCTTGGGGCCTCCGAAACCGTGTGGCATTATTTCCGAAACCGTGTGGCATTATTTTCCAATGGCATGATGATCTTTCTAATTCATTAAGGAATTAGTTGGTAACTAGTAATGTATGAAAGAGTTATTTTATATAGAGTTTAGTTATTTTACGTAGATATTGATTATATAGAGTTTAGTTATTCTATATTCATTATATAATATAATATATATATATATATATATATATATAGGATCACTGATCTGGCGGTGGTCCGCCCAGTCATAGATAAAGCAAGTCAATATTCTTAGAGGTAGTCCAACTACATAAGAATCGAAATACACAAGACTTTTAATATAGTTTCTCAGACTGCATGGTTTAACTATTTTACCCAAGTAAAGGGCCTGTCAAGAAGCTAATACATACTTTTATTAAGCTCATGTGTCTGATAGTTCTAACCGGGTATGAGGCGCCCTACTTATTAAACTCAATTTCGGGCTAAAAACCACGGCTTATCAGACGGAGTCATAAAGACAAAGTCAATAAAAGTAGTACTAGATCTGACTGTACCTCAATCTCAGAACCAAGTCGAGAAGTCATACTAAAATTCTTCTATATTTAAATAAAGCTTAGATCCGTTCATGGTCTATATAAAAGAGAAGTTAGTTATCCGGCATAGATATAATTTTTTAGCCGGACATAGTCACGGCTTCTAGATCGGAGATATAAAAAGATTTAAAATTAAAAGAAGAGAATTAAATTACCTTGTAATGATGGCCAACAGGCTGAAGAGAAATATCAACAACTTTATTTACTTTCGGCGAACTTCCGGCAAACCAAGAGTTTTACAAACTAAGAGAAACAAACAACTTAAAAAAAAACTTTTGAAGAGAGAGTGTTGTTCGACGCCCTTCCTTCAAACTACAAAAGACCTTATTTATAGAATAAAAAGGGATCTATCTACAGTGATCTACAGTGGTCAATAGTGATCTACAATGATCTACAGTGATTTACAGTGATTTACAGTGACCCTGGGTCCCTTATCAATGGGTCCCAAATGTACAGTAACAGTTTTTCTACTGTGGTTTAACAGTGTATCTACTGTTAATCAATAGTGGTCATCTTGTCTTTCTTCTTCAACTCCCTAAGTAAACCTTCTGCTTTAGACAACATATCTTCTGTCACGGGTTTCGCTGATTCACAAGGTTGTGCCTCTTGAGCATCATCTGCAATATCATCACTTGTTTCACTTCTCATTGAAGTGTCTGATTTTTCATAGTGAGTGATATTGAGGAGTAGATTCCTCCTAATTTCATCCAAATACTCCTTTATCATTTCTTCTTTATTTCCATCTTGAATGGAAATTCTTCTGGCAATATGTTTGACGAAGTTGTCAGCAATTATTCCTTTGTGAGGAATAGTACCATAATCTTGGATTCTTTGAGAAATAGAGTCTAATAATTCTTGGCCATATCATGATTTAGTCATGGGATCCTTCTTCATTAATTTATCCCAGAAATTATTATAATAAATTCGATATAAACATGAAATTTGTTCTTCAGTAAAACCTACTTTCGGGGTCCATTTATGGATCCATGGAATCGAGAATTCTATGAAGAAATAAATTTGTTCAATTTGTTCTATATAACAAACATGATCTGAGTGGTATAAATCATTAAGGTCTGGTGAAACCTTAACCCAGTTTTTGTATAACTTTAAAAAGGGATCAGGTAAAATATTTACCGTCGGTCCGTGGTATGACCACCAGTTCAAGAACCAGTTAGGAATTGGGTCAACAAATATCTTTGCACATACCTTGATAAACCAAATATGTTTATGCCTTTCATTGCTATAATAAAGGACTTTGCTGAAAGCGTTAATATAATCCCAATAAGTGAAATTGGTAGGGATTTTATTGAGGTTGATCTGCCTTTCTTTCATTGAGGATATACCCCAATCTTCAATTGATATAATCTGTTTATGATCATTTTGGAAAAGTTATAAACGTTCTCGCTGGTGTTATAACCTGAGAAGTGCTGAAATTCAACACTACATGTATTCGTTAAAATGGTCTCGTAATACAAGCGAGTTTTGTATGACTCTCCTGGGAAGTATAATCCGTTAAGTAAATATCGCTGGAATATCTTCCAGGGTTCTTCTTTTCTCTGTATCTCAGAGTTTTCAATAAGAAATATCATTTCTTTCTTTACTACCCTTTCATAGGATCTAATATCATCAACCTCTTCTTTCGCCAGCAATGCAAAAGTATCACTTTGCTTTTGAGATAAATATGCTCTCAGTTGGGCGTATAATGGATTATTCTCTGGAATATCATCCAGATGTATCGAAGAAGTAGATTCTTTTGAAGAGCTTGTTAGTTTTACCAAGCTCATTCCTCCCTTTTGTATAATTAGAGAGCTGGATGAGGATCCGTATGACGATCCTGATGTTTTTGAGGAGGATGGTCTTCCCCTTCCGCGAGTATAACTGCCCCTTCCTATAGCCTTGGTTACCCAAGGAGGATCCATTCTGCAAACATAGCATTTAGGTTTAGTCATCTAAAAGGTCATAAACTTCAGAACAATAAAATCTTTCATATAACTCTTGTTCAATTATGTAATTAGTGACGATATCCATCACCATTCCGTCTATAATTCTCCATAAAATATGTTCCTGTAAATCTCTATTAAGAGGAACTGCCTTCAAATTGTAACCAAAGAAATATCAGTAAATAAGTCAAGAAAACCCATTTTTTTAAGAAGAAAGATATTTTCTAGATAAGAAGTCTGGGAGGGAATTATCACTTCCATTTTCATAATGAATTTCGAAATCAAAAAGGGCTAATTGTGTCTGTCACCTAGTAAATATTAATTTGGATGCATCATGTTTAAAATCTTTATCAAACATATATTTGACTGATTGAACATCTGTTTTTATCACAAATTTCTGATTGTAAATATCATCCTGAAATTTTTAAACACATTTAACGATAGTTAACATTTCATGAGCTACCGTTGCATATTTTTTTTTAGCATCGCTCCATTTTCCTGAATGAAACCGAATAAGGTATTCATTTTTATCATGCGGGTTAATCTGTTTTAATATTCCACCATAACCTATATTGGACGCATCTGTCTCAACGATCTTTGGCCAAGTAGGATTAGCAAGGGTTAAACAAGGCAAAGATTTAACTCTTTCTTTAATTGTCTTTACAAGATCTGTGAGACTAGTAGTTCAAGGCTTCTTATGATCTTTTCTTAGCCTGTCGTATAACAGAGCTAAATCTCGAGACAAATTTTTGTAGAAGGGGAAAATGTAATTTAGACTTCCCAGAAACCGCTACAATTGCGTCTTATCTGTAATAATATCAGGGAATTTAAATGCGAATTCAATAGATTGTTGAATATGAGTCATTTTTCCTTGACAAATCAAATGACCCAAAAATCAAATTTCTGTTTGAAAAAGACTGATTTTAGGTTTAGTTATGACCAAACCATTTTGAATAACTATTTTCTTAAAAATGTCTAGATGCTTAATATGCATTTCAAGAGTCTTTGAGTATACCAAAATATCATCAATATAAACTATGATGAAATCCAAATAAGGATTAAAAATATCATTCATAATCTTTTGAAATTCCGAAGGAGCATTTTTTAATCCAAAAGGCATTACATTCCATTCGTATTGTCCAAACGGAACATTGAATGTCGTTCTATAAGAATGGTCTTTAAATATTTGAATTTGCCAATATCCAGATTTTAAATCAAATTTTGAAAAGATATTAGCATCATATAATCTTGATAATAAATCCCTTTTGTTTGGAATAAGATACCTAATCCATTTTAAAAATTTATTTAATGGTTTATAATTAATTACTAACCTGGGAACGACTCGTTCTTTTTCTGCTGCATTATTAACATAAAATGCAGTACAAGACCAGGGTGACTTGGAAGGTTTTATTAAACCCTTTTGCAATAAATTATCAGTTTCCTTTTTGCAGAATTCGACCAATTCGGTATTCATCTGACAAGGACGTGATTTGGTAGGGATATTTTCTTCAGAGAAATCATCTTCATATGGAAGAGTTACAATATGCTTTTTCCGATTTCAAAAAGAACTAGGATGATCAACACAAATATCAATGACCATTTTTTCAGAAATGACTTTAATCTTTTCCTGTACTTTAGCGGATTATAAAGTATCGAATATATTCATACTAAATATCTCAAGTTGTAAATAATCAACATGCTTTTGTTTCATTTCAATTAGAGCATTAATATCTCTAGAAATAGGCTCGGTGATAAAAGTATAACTAATATCTTGATTTTTATAAGTAGCAGAAAATCTTTTAGCATTTATATTAGTAAAAGGATAAATTACATTTATAAAAGGAGTTCCTAGAATAATATGAGGGTATAACTGATTTTTTACTAAGAAAAAGAAGTGAGGAATACAAACTTTATTCTGGCAAATCCGAGTATTAGTTCATTTATACTTTATATCCAAAGCATGACCAGATGCAGATTTAACCATATGAGTTGTTTTTTCAAAATATTTAGTAGGTACTAAACCTTCTTGAATGCAACTCACATCAGCGCCACTATCAATCATAGCAATGTTAGTTATTGAAAAAGTATTATCAATTAATATAGTACATTTAACATACCATTTATGAGCTGCAACAATTTGCATCATTCTAAAAACATATTTTGTTAGGGATCAATATTCAAAGTGTTGGCAAGAGTATTTTCTTCAGCAGTAGATTCATCAACCTTATTTTTTTGTTTGCTATTAGCATACTCAATCTGAGTAAGACAGTGATCACAAATAATATGATTTGTTTAAGAAATTTAATTTCTTCCTTCAAATGTTCAATTTCTCCTTTTTAAATCATCAAAAGAGGTATCACGAATAATCATGGTTTGTTTAGAAGAGAGTTTATTATGAACTTCAGACAAGGAGTAAGGAGCAGAATAATTAAACTCATTTTTAACCTTTTTATCGTTAGGAATACTAGTTGAAGAGCTAGTTTTACTAGCAGCCAATTGAATGATCTTTTCACGAAGAGTATTATCGGTAACTTTTTTTAGAAGTTCTATCACATTATCAGCAGTGATAGTGAACGTATTCATATCTTCAAACTGAGATTGCAGCTTGTAAAATTCATCATGTTCGCAGTGACAAATATCACCATGACATTTGCAAGCATCATTCGAATCTTGATGAACCTTAGAAGGCTTAGGTTGCTCATCCTCTGTTGCATAACTTGCTTCAGAATCATCATAATCTGATTCGGAACCAGAAGTATACAGAAAACTATAAATCTTCTCTTGAATATCATCATCAAGTTCTAGAGTCTTAAGCTTTTCCAGCTTACAATTTGGATCTATATGCCCAAATTTTCCACATTTATAACACTTAATCTTATCAAGATTTTGCCTTGACCTATTCCTGGTAAATCTATGAGATTTACGATGAGTCCTACGCTCATCTCTTTCTTCTCTAGTCCTTCTTCTAGATCTTCTTTTCTTATGATGAGATCTATGAGATTCTGATTTAAAAGTTTCTCGGTTGGTGCTTTTTGAAGCATCCGGTAAACCGAATTGAGTACAAAAATCTCCTAATTGAGACTTTTCTCTAAGTTTATCCATCTTAAGCTGTCTTGAGAGTTTAACTCATTGCACAAATTTATGTCTTCTTGCGTACAAGCCTCAATAAGCTTTCCATAAGTAAAATCACTATAGGGAATAATTCCTTGAGGATTTCTAAGAGTCTTTTTTACTCTTTCTGCAAATAAAGAAGGTAAGCCATCAATAAATTTGGCTTTCCAGAATTCTAAACCATTTTCGGGAAGTTCTATGACTCGACTTAAATAAGTGTCTTTATACTATCTAAACTCACCTAAATGTCTACATCTAAGACCATTTAGAAGAGATCTAATGGTTTCATATTGATTGGTAAATCTACCACTAAAATGTTCAAGAATAGTCAAAATAAGTGTATACACAGCGTCTTCTCTATTTTGAACAAGGGCAAAGCCTAAATTATCAACTCCTTCATTTACTGCCTTAGCATTAATTACTGCTGCTCTCGCATCAGAGGGCATATAATTATCCCACCATCCTCTTAGTTGACCGATAAATCCTGCAATAATCATTTTGCAAATGGTCTTGTCAGTGTTACTAACACTTTTGCAGATAGTAGCATACATAAGCATCCTATGAACCATAATCGTCAACTGCCTATCAGTTAACCCATCGAGATTCCATTCATAAATCTCACTTCCACTATAAGAAGTGTTAGTTTGATTCTAATCTCTTTCCTCTATTAAAACATCTTGAGGAGTAGGCCTGGGATAGTAATATGTTTGCATGCTAGGTTTTCTAGCATAAGCAGTATTACCACTATTCTTCTTTAGATACCCATGAAGTTTATTAACTTCCATTTCTATTTGAGTTTTGAAATCAAAAGTGGCTTCCATCTCATCTGCAAAATCTTCAGCGAGACTTATCAGTTTCGCACTTGCACCAAATTGAGAAAACTTTTTATCAAGAAGATTTTCAAGGTCGTGCAAAGGTCTAAGAATAAAGTCCTGAATCTCAGGAGGCCTTTGAATATGAACATCAGACTGTTTTGACGAAGAAGCCTGTTCCGAAACTTGTTTAACAGATTTTAGCTTACTATCAATTTGAACAATCAGATTAGACAGGTTATCTAATTTTTTGTCTAGAGAACAAATATGTTCACCAATAACTTTGACATATAGACCCAAATAATTATTTTGAGAAATAAGACGATTAATTTTATTTATACTTACAGCAGCGACATAATTATCAATAAATTTATGAAAAGCAGTAAAAGTAATACCAGTATTATTTGGTAAAATAAACGGAGCTTGAGGAGGATAAATGGATTGAATAATATTACCCGATTCATCTTTGTAAGATCGTTCAAGAATGTTGATGAATAAAGGCAAATAAGTGGTTATAAACCAAGACACAGAAAACATAATATGATTATGTAATGCACAAGTTTCATAAAACTCTTGAGAAATATCATTTAAATCTTCTTTACTATAAGTGTCAAAAAACCAAGTTTTAAACTGGTTCCATTTTTCATTTAAAAATTCGTTTTGAATATATTTTCTTGCCAATGAACCTGGACTAAAATCAATTTGATGTTCACTCATCATTAAGTATCATTAAGATTAAAATCCATCTCGGATACAGAAGGAATATCCTTATCAGAAATATCAGATGTTTTATCATTCGTTTGAACAATGTTTAACCGAGGATCAATTTTTATTTTTTATTTTTTATTTTTCTGCAGATATAACTGTTGATAAAGTGTGTAATGAAGCAACGCGATTTCTAGCTGGACCATAACAAGGTTCTATCGGAGAAATATGTTGAATAGCCAGTCTTCTATCAGAAGCAAAAGAATGTCTACTATAAGGAACATTTTTTCATCAAACTGCATACAAATTTTCCATCGAAATTTTGACTAATATGAGAATATTCTGAATTAGTGACAGCATCGGTCATTTGCTCAGGAGGTATAACAGAATCTAAAATCCAAGTGGTAGGAAAATTAATTTCTTCCCATTTTATAGGTCTTCTAGTAGTGACCTTAGATCTGGCGAAATTAGTTTCTACTAAAATAGTTTGATCAGATGTATCATATAACTTACATCTAGGATTCAAAGTAGCAAGTCATTTATAATAGATTCTATACGACAAGCAAATTAATTCAGATCCAGGTGCATAGTTATAACCATGCGTTTTAACATTCAAGGTTAAAGCATCTAATATATTAGAATCAGTCAAAGATAACTGCAAATTGGGCTGAGCATTAAAATAAACTGGACCATAAGCCACCGTAGATTCTATCGAACCCATCAAGGATTGACAAAAATTTAAATGCCTTGCATCTCGTAGAGCAGCTAAGAAAGTCTCTGGTAACCCTTTAAGAGTTAAAGGTTTAAAAGCAATTTGAACCATGCCAATATGCAAAAATTTATACTGAGATTTATATAATTCAATATCACGCTTATTTAATAAACGAATAGTTTGTTCGGACGAGTTTAACGCCAAGGATTGTTCAGTTGTTTTAATCAACTGTTTATTAGAAATCTTATCAAACCAACCATAATCATAAATGGTTTTTATATTAACTTTCGGAATAGTCCATTTGTTTAACAAATTAAGGTTTTGAGGTATATCTACCTCTTCTAGTCGAGTGCTTTTAATATCTTCTTGATCCATAAAAGAGAGAATATATCTATGCCGAATTTCTTCACATCAATTATATATATACCATGAACTTTCCTAGGCTCTGAAACCAACGTTACAGGATCACTGACCTATATATATATATAGAGAGAGAGAGATTGCATTGTGACTTACATATGTATTAAATTACTAGTTTTAGAAATTTCTAAATTATCAATTAAACTTCGTATTATTTTTATATATGAATAACTTATATAAATAGTATTAATAGAGTTATGTATTTTTTTTATATAAAAAAAGTAGTAAAATATATTGTATTTGTACAAATCCTAGTTAAATTTACCCCTAAATAGTCTCTAATTGAAATTATATGTGTATGCATATGTAACACTCAATTGTATATGTATATATATGTTTTCAAAGTAAAACTTTAATGTATGTCTGACCAATTATACGTGTTCTCAAAGAAAATTGGATGTATGTGTATGAATGTAAGTCATCAACAGTATGTGCAGCCAACTAGATTTAATATATATATATATTCAAATTGTATGTAACAGAAGCGTATATTATATGTCTTACGATCTCTGGTGAAGCAGCGTTGATTTTTCAATGACCGACTAAAACACCAACGGACAAGTGAAGTTGGGATGGGCAATGCTGAATAGGATTTTTAGATATATATATACACGTGTATAAGCATATACATGCTATAAAATTACGCATAATTTGGCTATGCAGATTCTTTAATTATTTGAGAAGCGTAACTATAAAGAACAATAAGAAAGCAAAATTAGCTACATCGAATAGTTTTTTCTTAATTTAAGTGTGTTAAGATTAAATTGAAAATGTATTTAAATCATGCACATTGACCATATAAACTACAAGTCTGCAACTAATTCATGTCATTTGTTCATTATTACTAGGCATCTAGGTGAATTCGTGCATCGACTACATACCACATACTCAAACAATTAGTGGTCCTCCCTCATTGAAGAGTCACATATTCAGGGTTGACCAAATCATCACTATTTTATCAAGGTGTGATCACAATCTTAATTGAGTCATTGTTTAGTACGTCCAAGCTTGACAATGTTGTAGATATTTGAGTCCCTCAGAATGAAACTTCCTTATGAATCGTAAGTCTTTGCGCGTAGCTTCTGATCTTTGATATTAAAACTGAAGATAAAGAATTAGTAATTGAATCAATAACCGTAATTATTAGACTAGCACTTAAATTAACTATTACAATATCTATTGATGCATCTTATATGTTTGATCTTGATGCCATTGAACAAAGAATCTTAATGCTTGCTCGGAGAGCGCATAACAAAACCTAATTTAACATCAAATAATAATGTGATAATTTATCTTTTATATGGGTATTTATTTGCAGTAGATATTTATTTTATTAGTAACTTTAGATATCCCTCCCACCACTAGACTCTTTAACTCATTATTGGACTGGACTTTAGACCCACGTCTCTTCACTTTGGGAAGGTAAGCCCAACTACTTAGCCAAATACTTCTAAAGGTGAAGTTTAACCAAATGAAATAGAGAAAATCACATATATTTAGCGAGGACATAATTTAAATTTTGGCGTCAAAAAGTGGTTTTCGTTTATTTTATTTGGGACCTGCGTTGATTTTTTTATTATACCTAGTAAAAACTGCAACGTGGTGAATGTCTTTAGAAACCTTGTGTTATTTCATAATCCACCACCATTGTTTTTATCTTGATACATTGAAAGCTTTATAAATTTGTCCGTAAATTTGATTTAGATACTGAGAATATTATTTGTGTCAATTGAACACCTGAAAGAATAATAAAATATTCTTATTAAACATTTTTTATTTAAATTTCAAAAAAGATTGTCCGTGTTTTCAACATCTATTTGGTAGTTAAGTTAACTATATAAAATATGTTATATCATTTTTTAATTATACACACCAACCTCAATTGAAACAAATCTAAAATTTAATATCTTATTCAAGCAAATGTGCATGATTAAAGAAAGTGACATAATTTAAATAGTTAGCTTATACATGGTAACCACTTGACTATATTCACAAAAGTTTTTCAAATTTTCAAATGAATATATCTAATAAGAACATTATAATGTGTTTTAAGTATTTATATAAAATTTATTAATATATTTAAAGAACCATCGATATATTAAACTTTATTTTGTTTTGGCTTTGTCGATAGACTGTTTGTATATTTATTTAAAACAAGTCAAAGTATGTAATAGTAGTAAGTAGTAACTATTCTTCATAACACTTCATCTTCTTTTTTTTTAAATCTCAATTTAAAAAAGAAAAAAGAAAAAAGAGACCTGGAAAGTGGAAAGAACATCTGTTTTTATAATTGAGGGTAGAATTTGTACTTTTCGGTCCAAAATTTTCAAAAGCGTTGATTTCGTACCCCGAATTCAGAAACACAATCATTGAATTTAGTCCCTTTTTGAATTTTGACTTGGTCATCTATTTTTAAATTCCATTTTTACCCCCACATCCCTTTCTTGACAATTTCCTCCCAACTTTCAACTAATTTGGATAGTGTGGGTTAAATCGCGATTTAAGTTATATTTCGTGATTAATAATACAGTATTTATCTTAATACATATCAACCATAGGTAATATAAATTCTATTCTAAACTTAATAACCAAAGAAATCTAATCTTTTTTCATCTAACATAAAATTATTGTAGTCTACTTTTCAAGTGAAATTATAAATTAGTATAACAGAATTATAATTTCAGAATAATTTAATTCAAAATATCAAATGACTCGTTAAACTTATGTGAAAAGACTCAACACGTGCACAACCCACGTTTAGAGGACTTTAAATCAGTAAACAAAAAAATCTCAGTGGTAATTTCGTAGTTCTCTTTCATATTCAGTGGCAAAATCCTAACTTCATCTGTTCATATTTAGATCAGAAACTTGTCATATTTAGCTCAAAAGAATATCTTAAGTTTTTTTCCTTTCTATTTCCAGGTTTGGCAAGCCCGGTCCAGAAGTAAACCGGTCGAAGAATTTTAATCCGGTTTAAGTCTTCTATTGCGGAGCAATCGGCGGCGTTGTAATGACTTCCGGCACGAGGCTACCGACATGGAAGGAGAGAGAGAACAATAAGCGGAGAGAGCGGCGGCGGAGGGCGATCGCCGCTAAGATCTTCGCCGGATTAAGGATGTATGGTAATTATAAGCTCCCGAAGCACTGTGATAATAACGAGGTATTGAAAGCTCTGTGTAAAGAGGCTGGTTGGATTGTTGAAGAAGATGGAACTACTTACAGAAAGGTAAACTACTTTTTCCTCAAATATCACCATTTGTGCAAATATATTGCAATTAGTAAAGGCGAATTAAGCCGAAAATATCTTTTATTTCTTACTAGTTTTTTTGTTTTTGAAGATTAGTGCTTCATTTGTGCAACGAGAGGTTCGGATTTAGTAAATTAGTTCTATTTTCATCGCCAAATTTAGAGGAAAAGCATAAGATTGAAAAGACGAATCCTCTCCATAGATTTGTTCTGCTCCGTGTATTTTGTGCATAGTAAGAAGAGAGCTTTCAGAAAGTCTGAACATTTCACCCAGAGGTTAATTTGACGATATTGCCCCTGCTGTACTGCCAGGGTCCCACTTTTTCCTTTGAATTTGATGGACTGTATAGACATTTTAGCTGATTCCAGGGTTTTACCAGTCCTGAGTTTCGAAATCCTGAATCTGCAGTCTCTTTATGAAAAGGGTAGTTTAGGAATCAAATCCTAAGGTTCAATAGTAAATTCATGAAAGTACAACACCTTGATGTATGCTATCAGAATCCAAGTCTCTGAAAAGAAAAATATTATTCCTCCTTGTTATGTGACTCCATTTGACTAAGCATTGAGTTTTATAAAAGGAAAGAATTGAAATATTTGGTCTTAAATATGCAATATCATTTCTGTGGCTATAGACTTTTGACACTAGTTTTAAATATGACGTAATATTTTTGTGACTATACAACTTTTTACACTTGTAATCTGAATATGTATAGAAGCTTGTTGTCAAGGATAAAATGAGATGTTTAAATTATTTCCTTATTTAAAGAAGGGACAGTTTTATTTAGTCATCACTTCGTCACTTAAAACATAAAGAAATGAGAAGCAAGGAATTGTGGTTTCATAGGTGAAGCTGTGCGCTTTATAGAAATGTGCATTTCAAATATGATGCACAAAGTAATCCCAACGAGATGCAGTGGGTTCTATGAATCTCAACTTTGAGGAGTTGGATTACTGTAAGCACTATTGTATACTGCATCTGAAGTTTGTTATTTTAATTGTAATTTGATCATTATAGAGAAGTGTGCTCTTCACTTCTCACTTGTCGCTTCAATGCCCATGGACTTTATTGTTCTTTTGTGCTGTTTGCTTTTGAAAACACAAGGAAGGTGTCATTCCATTTTGGAGCAGACTAAAAGGGGAAATAGGTTCACTTAAACAAGGAGTAATATTTCTTGTGGTCTATTTAAATCCTTGCTGGACAGAACTAAACCACCAATTTGAGGAAACAAAAAGAAATAAATTCCTTTGGTTCCATTATTGTTGTTGGTTCCTTTATCTTTATTTTATTCCAATATTTATTTTCATAATTATAGTTGAGGCTGTAGAGCGTGTGGGGATATCAATTTTGGATGTGATGGGGAGAAAAACTGTTGATGGGCTAGGAGAAGAATGGGTAACATTTTTAGCTGGGTTTGTGGTTTAATCATATAGTTGACATTAGCATTGGATATGGACACCCTTTCTCAAAAGTTGTTGGGATGGTAGGGTTACAGTGGTCTAATATTTTTTAGTGCCATCATTCTATGTTTTCTATGGCTTGTTTTGGCAATAGGGTTATGTCCAATTTTTATGTATGTATTTGGATGCTTTTATCATTAACATATAGGACTTTAGTGGTTATGTTATCCAAGTCTTGATCAATGGGATGAGAGGGTGGACCCGACATAACATGATTGCTATGGCTGAAAGTTGAAAAAGAGCTATTTGAAAATACGCAAGATGATGGCAATAAGGATTTTGGATTTTTTTCAAGTAGGCGTCAAGTGGGGCCTAAATTAGGAAATTTAAAGGCCAAGAATAGATGTGGTTGGACAGATAAATGCTTTTCAATGGTTACTAAATTAGGAGTTTCAAAACATTAAGTTCAAAATATTTCGGTACAAATTGAAGATTGCTTTATGGGAATAGACTTGGCTCTTTTTGGACCAAGAGAATCCTTATCATCTTGCTGCGGGTAATTTGGCTTTTGCACTACTTCGTTAGCCATTTCAAGCTACTGGAAATCTTGTGTTGGGGAAAAATAATTCACTGAAATGTTTAATTTAATAATCCACAAGTCTCCATTTAATATTTCTAGTTTGACAGATGTATCTATTAGATTTAGGGGAAAGAGTTGAATATTTGAATTGTTTATTGATTATTAGTTAGAAAGATGTAGGTTCATATGTTGACCTGTCGCCTGTGGAGTATAATGTAGAGGAGAATTGTGATAAAAATAGCAAACTTTGGGTCCCGCATAACTGTTACTATATGAAGCTGACATTGTTTAAAGGGACACCGTTATGGTGAGGTTTTAAAAGAGAGCATCTTTTGGGACAAATAATATTTCGACTATGTTCTTTAATTTCTTGTTGCTTCTTTAGACAGCAAACTTACTTTTAATTGCTGAGCCACAGTTACATCTGCTTGAAACTCTGTGGTTGACCTTAACTGGAAGATTTCTTTAAATTTTAAAATGTGTAAAGAAGTATGGAATTCTGCAAATAAATGTTGATGGCTTTTTGGTTCTTGTTCATTATTGTTTCTCTTAGTCACTGTTTTGACTTGGTAGCCACCAAATGTATTAGCCGTGATACTGGTTGTCATAAAAGGTCATTACATTGTTGCTAGCTTCTTTGCCAAATTATTAGATGCATGAACTATCATGTGGATACCAAGCACAAACAGGGCATTGTACTCTCAATCTATCGACATGTTTTTTTTCTTGAAGAGAGAAGTTGGTTGGTCAGTGTGGTGGGAAGTTGGTTCCCTACAGCATACAAATATGTGCACCTTTACAAAAACATAGATGTATGCTAAGTTGCTTGGACTCTCCACTTTTGGTGCCGCACCCATGTCGACACGACATGGGTGTGGGTGTGGGATCCGTGTCCGATTTGGTCAACGGATTTTGGTCTTTGACCAAAATCGATGGGAAAAGTCTGGACAATTTTAATGATTCCTATAATCAAAACAAAAGCTAAGGTGAAATTGAAGAAAATGGAATACCTTGTATATAGAAATTTTTATGTCACTCCTTTTTCTTTAATCTCCTTCCATGATTCTACTCAAGTTCTCCAAATAATATCTCATAATTTAGGTTTTATAACTCTATTTTTAGATATTTTAAATTATTTTTAGGCGAATCCCTGCAGCCATATCCGTACATGGATTCATATCCCCAAATCTTAAAAAATTGATCATGAAGGATCCAACCTCTAGATCTGCACCCGTAGCAGACACCCGCACCAGAGTCCGAGCAACTTAGGATGTAGGTACTCCTCATTTCATAACAAAATTTATATGCTCATTTCAAGAGAGAGAGCTTCTGATTTCAATAGGGATTTTGGTGCTGCTGATAGATGTATGCAAATGAGCTGATATATTACTAACTGGTGAATCAATGCATTCTTTTGTTGGAGCATTGATGTATATCTAGTATAAGTAATAACTAAGTTACACTTCACCTCTAATTTAAGCAGTTGCAGTCATGTAAAGGGAACAATTTTAAGCTTTAAAAAGATCTGGAGACCTCCTTAATCATATAATCTATCAAGTCAGGGCATTGCAAATGTCAGTTCTCTTTCTGCTATTATAGCATAGTTCTCGGGAAGGGTTCGCTATTATTATTATTATTTGATTTGCCCCTTTGTTGCTGCTTATCATTTGTTCTCTTCAGCAGGGATGCAAGCCAGTTGAACGCATGGATATCGGTGGTTCTGTTTCTGTAAGCCCTTGTTCATCTTACCAACTGAGCCCTGGTGCTTCATATAATCCGAGTCCAGTTTCATCACCTATCCCTAGCCCGGTCTCATCCCATTATGTTTCCAATGTCCAAAATAATTCTGATCCCAACTCTCTTATTCCTTGGCTTAAGAACCTGTCATCTGGCTCATCACCATCCTCATCTAAGTTTCCCCATCATCTGTGCATTCCTGGAGGTTCTATAAGTGCTCCTGTGACTCCACCTTTGAGCTCTCCCACTGCCAGCACTCCTAGGATGAATGATAATTGGGAAAATCCCACGGCCAACTCTACATGGATACAGCAGCATTATCCCTTCTTGCCATACTCAACCCCTCCTAGTCCGGGTCGCCAAACCCCACCGGATTCAGGATGGCACTCTGGTGTTCAAACTCCACAGGATGGGCCTTCATCTCCCACCTTCAGCCTTGTCTCGTCAAATCCATTTGGATTTAAGGAGCCATTATCAAATGGAGGGTCTCGAATGTGGACACCTGGACAAAGTGGGACATGTTCACCTGCAGTTGGACCTTGTATGGATCAAACAGCTGATCTACCAATGTCGGATGTTATCTCAGCAGAGTTTGCATTTGGCAGCAATATGAAGGGTGTAGTAAAGCCATGGGAAGGAGAAAGAATTCATGAAGAGTGCATCAGTGATGATCTTGAGCTTACACTTGGGAACTCCAGCACTAGGTAAAAAGCCCTTCCCTTCATCTTTGTCAAGCTTTTTCCAAGTATTTGTTTGTTCTGATTGGTGCTTCATTTGCTGCTTTGCAGATAGGGAGTGTGTAAGGATGTAAAAATCTATGCTTATACGATCATCGCAAAGTTTGGACATTTTTAACTTCCTTCTGTTCATCATCCCTCCGAATGTGAAGATACTCTGGTATGGTGAAAATCACGTCTCAAATACAGGGTAGGAGCAGCAGTTAGTTTTCCTATTCTTGCTTTTTTTCCCAAGAATAGGCTCATGTGGAGCCTCTCTTTTTTTTTCCGATTGGGTTGGGGGAACGTTATCCTATTTTCTCTTATATTCTCCCCTCTTCTTTTTAATTCTTTGACCTTTTCAGTGTCGAATATGTTTGTAGTTACCCTGTTGTAATTGTTCACACGATATAGTAGTAGTGCTAGAGTTGACCAACAAGAATATATCTTTCATTTCTAAACAGAGTGCTTTATTGATGAGTAGGCTCTATCAAGATTGCCCAAGTTGTGATACCCACAAAGACTAATGTAATAATTCAAGGTAACTGCCCATGTGAATAATCTTGAATGTATTGGAATTCTGAGCCTATTAAGCAATAATGGAGGATTCTTAATGATATTTCAAAGGTTTGAACAATTTTGGTTGGAGTTGAGAGATAAGGCTGCCATCAAATTCTTAACACTTCATCAACTGTCAATTTTGTTCTATATGTCAGTGTTTTAAAAGGAAGACATTTTATGTAGTACAAGGCGAGACTTAAGCCTCGAGACACGGGGTGTAGTATCATACATATTCAATTTTATAATTTAATTACTAAGAAAAGTAAAACTTTCAATTATTTTACAAATAAATTTGATAAATAACCTGTAATATATATATTATAAAAACATATTATGATTTTTATTTGAGCAAGGTATTAATAACCAATAATGAAAGAAAAAAGTATTACAATTACTATTTGAGAAATATCATTACACCAACAATAAAAAATATGATTTAAAGCAAAAAAGATTCAAAAAAAAAACACCCGGGGCGTACGTTTTTACATCCAAGACTTAAGTTTTTACGTTTTGAACTTACGCCCTATGGATCTACGTCTTTCATTTGCGCCCCTAAGCCTTTTTGGTACGCCTCACCCCAAAAAATGTTTTTGAACACACTGCTATATGTATTCAAGTGTATTTTAATTACCCCAATGGTGTAATGCTGTTGACTTCTAGGGGAAAAAGAGGAAGATCACTTTAATCTCCTTTTTTGGAGAAATAAGTGGCACACAATGAGTGGAAAAGAACACTTTATATTTGATCTCTAAGTCGGTACATAGCAATCCAGGATGGACCATCACTTGTAGGAATGACATAATGCTAATCCATGTTCCACACGGTCATGGAAGCATCAGCTTTTAATCTATAAGCTACAGGAGAAACACAAAATGTAATAAATATTCTACATCTTGCTATCATACATATCATGTGATTTTACAGATAATAGAAAGGCAGGCCAATTAACTTGTCATTGCCCAGAAAAGTGTCCCCAAGTCCCACAAGTTTTTGAAATGTGGCAGCAACACTTTCAATTGCGAATCTAGAATTGGGGTTATCAAGAATAATGGATTAATAATCGCATAGTTCTTTTCATCCATTTTTTCCTTTTCCATATTGAATGCCAAATTGCCAATAGATTCAATTGAGCTTGGATATTCTCCCACCAAAGATCATGATTATATTTACATTTTTTTCTTTCTGCCAGACTGTACAAATCACTATATCTATTTAATCATAATTCACAAAGAATAGCAGTAATCAAGCTCCAAATTACCAACCCAAACGTTATGTACAACACACTTAAGACGTAAATGACCTTCAGAGCTTCTGGTATAAATCAGTGAGTGCACGATATAGGGCGGCTGCAGCAGGGGGATTTGGCAATGAGCCAAGGAGAATTTCTGAAGCTTTTATTGACTGGCTACCATAAAATCTGGAGTTTTCCCGTGTTCGGGTAGTCACAACACTCCCTTGTAGGGAACACCCAACAAAGGCACCTGTACCAAAAAAAATTTTAAAAAAATAGCACTTTAAACATGGATATAAGATGTAACTAGGCTGTTAGAGAGAAAGCATCAACTTAACTTCCTGTGATATAAATAAAAGGTGTATTCATAATAAATACAGTGAGAAAATTGGTTTGAGGCTCATTAACTTTCCTGAACTCTTTTAAAGTTAAATTAACATCAACAAAAATTATATGATCATTTTCTGATGAGCAAATTTTCTGCATAATTGATTATTCCAAAAAAATTTCCACAGGCAAGAGTGTGGAATATAATTAGATGAATATTGTCTGGCCATCAACAATCGTGTTGATATAGAAAGCAGATATATAACACATGCCAACTCTATCTTGCAATAACAGAACATACATATCAAATAACAACATGCACAATATATGTGGAGTCATAAACAAAGTGGACTTGATACCTTTACTGCAGCTGTATGTATAACAAGCGGCATAGCCACCGGTACCGGCACGAAGATCAGCTTCGGCAGTTCGTCCAATGATCCCCGCAGCAGCACTCACACCAGCTCCAACTGAAAGATGTGCATCACCGCCAAAAGTTTTGACAGCATCAGTAGTTCTCAGGACAATAATGAAGTCAGTAAGTTCTCCACCAGCCTACAAAATAAAAATCTGTTTTATGATTTACTGATGGCAAGTTCGTCTGAAAAGATATGATATTTCGATTAACCTCCTTACAAAATTAGACACTTCTTGAAGAAACTACATTGAAGAAAGAACAGAAAAGCTGGAACTTTCAACAAATTGCTAATCCTCTCTAGTATCTAACTACTGAACATGCATCATTCTCTGATGTTCAACTCTAAACAGATTCGGACAGGGCTTAGTATGAAATCCAGAGAAAAACTGCAAAGCACCTCTTTTCCATCCCAAATCATCTCAAGATGGTATCTGAATTGCCTAGTTACCCATGATCATCCAAAAGTCACTGGGTAAGGATTTCACATGTGGCAATCAAGACACCATCGTCCATGGGGAGCCATATGCAATGCTAAGATTTATTATTTCTTCCCACAATGGCGAATGCCTCTCAATACAGATAGGCAAAGTGGCAATTATCCTCTATCCAAAATCAGTTGCAATCTATATGAATCCTCTATATCTGCACCACTCTATACAGGTAGGAATAATCCTTAACTACATTTAGCAGACATATAGTAGTAAATTTATTCACCTGAGCACCCCATCCCACACCGAAAGAAGAAATGGCCGAAGGGGGGGACCACGAACCATCTTCTCTACGTGCAATCACCAATCCAGTTCCCACATTGTAGGTTACCATCACTCCAACTTTCACGACTGTAAGTATGGCAAGGCCTCTTGCATTTTGTAGAATAGCTTCTGGAATTTTCTTCTCAGAACTCAATAAAACAATCTGAAATTTTTTGTTCAGAGTATTTCAGGCAGCCAATATATCAAGAAATTAAATAAAAAAGAGATCATGCTTGCTTATTGTTTGCATATAAGATGCATACCAGTAGAACTCCAAATGGTGGGTGAGATGTTAGAAGGTAATTAGTACAATAATGCAGCAATTGGTTTCTTTCAAATCAGACTGAAGTATATAGCAGAGAGATACATATTGTGGGGTGAGATATCAGTGTTTGCTTCAGTAGTGTAGATATGTAAGAGATGCAAAATTTAACATATAGATAGAACTTCATACCTTTTCATATCCCCGAATAGTGTTAGCGGCCTTATAAATTTCGTATTCCATTGATTGTCCCCACGGGAAGTTTACCCAGGATCTCAATGTGCTCAAGTCAGTGAGGTCATGGGTTGGCAACTGAGCAGCACGGCTTACTTGATCCATTAGGTATGGCTGCACAGACTCAAGCCGTACACAACATACATCACATACTCGTTGTGGTTCCCCAGTGCGAAATTTTTCAGGGAGCAAACTCCTTCCTTTAGTACATTCATTGCAAAATAATCCTCCACAAAATCTACAATGATGCCTGCTACACATGATAGGGTGGAACCGCACATTACATAACATACAAGTGGAAGATGCACTGTCAGGCAACCATTTAGGAGGATCTGCCTCAAGAATTTCCTGGGCATTACCAAAATTAGCTTCTGTGAGGGTTTGAGCCATCTCTTTCCAAGCCTGCTCAACGAGATGGCTTGATATCCACGCCATGTTGCCTACTATATCACCAGACGCAAGAGAATGCACTTTTCCTCGTGCTGCGAGTAACATATCCAGAACCACATCCCACATTGTCAACTCCTTGTCTTCCCCCATGCACTGATTCCAATCTGTGTCACCTTCGGGAAGGTACCTTCCATTTGAGCAGAAGCCTCTACTCCACTCATCATGCTCACTCTCCGACATTGGAGGAACTGATACAGGTATCCAAGACCCAGTTTCACCAAAAAGTGGTGAATCGTAGCAGAAATATTTTTCTTGATTTTGGTGGCACATACTTCCGTCTACATTTTGAGATGACTGAGTTTCACATTCTATATTTTCAGTTAATTGTGGGTAAAGAAGGTTTCTTTTTATGTCACTTTCGTTAGTCTCTTGAATTAAATTAACATTAGAAACTTCAGCTTTAACCATTCCATTAGTTGCGTGTGCCCCCTTCTCATAGTTTTCTTTTGTGCACAAAGGTGAATCATGATCAGTTTCTTGCTGTCCACCCATGGGTTTGCCCATGATATAACTCTTATCGTTGTTTACATGACCTGCACTTTGACCAAATGATTCGGAACCACATTTTCCTCTTTCATCCCAGTTGCTGCTGATAATCTTCTCAGAACTCCTCACGATATTGTTCTGTCTCAGGGTTATAGAATCTTCTTCAGATTCCTCTTTCCAGCCGTCCATATGATACCTCTCACTAGCTTCTCGTGTGTCTTGAAATGACTGTTTACTGAAAAGTTCCTCGGCTTGAGTATCTAGACGACTCGTCGAACTTGTGTTCTCAGGAATTTCATTCATTAGGTGTACAGCTACTCTGTTATATTCTTCATGCTTACCCGTTTTTACAATGTTTGAACATATGACTGGCTCAAAATCATCCAGGCCTGTGTTATCTCCAAACTTACTACAGTCCTATCACCAAAAAACATGGTAAGTGTGCATTCTCATGTCAAACTTTAAAATTAATACTGCAACATTTTGCCTACATGCATAAATAATTAACAGGATAACATTAGAACAAGTAACTACTAACAATTGGCAAATATCTCTACTTCACCCAACAAAAGAAAGAGATCTCAACAATTTGAAACGGGACAGACCAATGATGACACAAGTAGTAACTATCAGCATAAAACTAAAACTTCCAACACATGACTGTTCGCTTACCTTTTGGAGAAGAAAACTTTTGGAAATGCTTACTTACATACAGTTGATCTAATATGAAGTGGGATATTTTGAACTTCCTTTCGTGATTAAAGAAAACTAGAAAGTCACGTCTCCTACCATTGATGAGACTTGAGAGACAGCTAAGTTGTAGCAGAAAGGTATTCAATATTCAGCAGCAGCTACTTTTACTTGTTATCATTTATACTTCTGATTCTAAATTTTTAATCACCCTTGGAACTACTCACCCACCCGAACAGAAAAAAAAAAAAAAAAAAAAAGAACGAGAAACAAGGGAAATTCATCTTTTCTTTTTTTCTCAATGACTAACTGAGATGATGACTACTTAACCCCACACTTTAACTGCCAGTTTACTCTCCACAGATAATCACACCCCTAAATCCTTTGATTATTTACTTTGAATAAATAAAACCTCAAAACTATAACTTCTTCAGAGAAATCCCATTGCCTATATTACTGTATTTTTTTATAAAGTCAAATCTCCACAAGAATGATATAAGTTATAACATAACAAAATCCACATTTTTTTACTCTTGAAAGCTCATCAATTCCTTAACTAAAATAGGCCAATTCTTTTTTGATAACCGTGGTGTCCCGATCGGCTAATTCCACACCCAGTGAAGATTGAGGTGGTCCGTGACTGGGCTAGGCCCACCTCAGTGTCAGAGATTCGGGGTTCTGTTGGATTGGCAGACGGTTCATCGAGGGCTTCTTATCAGAAGTATTGATTTCGATATGGTAATCATATCTAACACACCATATCCAATTCTAAAAGCGGGTACTGCAATCGGCTAATTCCACGGTATACCTGCCACCTCCCTCTTGGGATAGGTACCAAGACTATCTACCAAGGCTAAAACAGATAAAAAGATATCACCTTGGTGTTTTTGTCCCTGATGTGATTTGAACGTGAGACCTCACCATCCTCAACCCACTTCATTGACCACTAGGCTACACCCTTGGGTAGCAAAATAGCCCAAATTTCTTCAGATTATCTCAACAATAAATTCAACAACTCACCAAAATAAAAAAATTTGAAACACCGAAAATTTTACTAATAAAGACAATAACTTTATGCAATTGAAGCAAAACCCCAAAACTCTGCACCAGTCAAAATCGATTAAACAGCAGCTCAAACAAATATCGATTCGTCTGATCAAGTTCAACCAAATCGAACAGCAAAGCATATACAACAAATCCAAAAAATAAAAAAATAAAAATCAATCAATATAAGAAATGGTAAAAGATGAAGAATTGCAGAGAGAATTACCGATTGAAGAAGTGGATTAGAAACCCTAGAATAAGAAGTTGAAGAAGGATCGACTTGTCCTTGAGTAGCAAAATTAGAATCCGAATTGTTATGGGGCTCCATTATTTAAGCATCATTTGGTGGGTAATTTAATTAAATTTACCTCACAAATCACAATCAATATATATATATTCTCCTATAGTTTTTCTTTTTCGTAAAAATTGAGAATTTGGAGGAAGATAATTTTTGGAAGAGAGAATATAGAGTTTTGATTTATTAGATGAATGAACTGTGGCGTGTCCTAGTGGATGTCTCTAATTTTATTTTTATCTATATTAGTATTATAAAAAAAAAACCTCTTGATATGTGGCACTATTAATTTTATAAATATTTTCCTCGATTTATTTTTCACTTAATCATTTATGAATTAACATCTCTTGATCCTACTCATGTAGGATGTTAGCAAAGTTTTAATTTATAATTTTAATTTTTTTTTTGGTTGATAAGAATGCCAAATTATTTGATCAATAAAAATATGATATATCTATTTGTTTAAGTTTGATAAGTCAGTAATCACTTATTTATTAAATTTAACTCATTTTAATCCACAAAAATATAATTTATTTAAAAATTCAAATTAATCCATATTGATTCATTTATGTACACAATGTGTACTTCAAATGTGTGATATGTCAAATTGAGCACGAGTTCATTAATTTTTTTTTTATAATTGATGTAAATTTAAGTGTCAATCTATGTTATTTTTGAAAATCAAAGTCTCTTCCAACTTTAAAAAATAGAAATTCTCCTAAATTTTATTGTGGTCTACAACAATAACTTTATTTAAATAACTTCATATATAGTTGTCTTTAAAAATTAAAAATCAAATTGTTGGATGAGGGTGATTGTGAGTCACACTTGTACCAATAAGATGTGTTTATATAGCCTTAAAGAAGTTGAAGGATTTATTTGATTAAGTTTTTATGTATATCAATTTCGAGTTTGATTCATCTTTACTGAAAATCTATCTATATATAAAAGGATAAGAAAAAATGATACATGTCATTATCACAATTTTTTTAATTTTAAATGTTAAATAATCAATAATAAATAATTAGTTAAATAAATATTGAACATATCAATAATTACAATTAGATCCATTATGTAATTATACGGTAGTTACAATACCACAATTTTTTAGAATATTTTAGCTTTTAGATATTTTAGATTTAGACCCATTTACTTATACGTAACTACATATAATTTTAAATAATCATTTTTTATAAATCATTTAATCAAGGAAAATTGGATTCACAATTTTATCATTTTTATAAATGAGTATATATTTTACATAAGGAGTCTAAATATATCAGTATTTTGTATTTAAAATTCATATTAACAAATAAATATATTTTTTTTACATATATTGGATTCACAATTTTATCATTTTTAATATACTCATTTATTATAAATGAGTATATATTTTACGTAAGGAGTCTAAATATATCAGTATTTTGTATTTAAAATTTATATAAAAAAATAAATATATTTTTACAGATAAACACAAATAAGGCAGTTTTATAACTCCTTAAGATAACTTCTCAATAACAATCCACTAAACAAGGAATTTTTAACTATATTTTTCACTGTATCTTGAAAGTCACGTACTATATATAGATATTTTCAGTAGTAACTTTACATAACTTTACATTGTTCTCCTATATTCAACAATAAGTGGCTTTGCAATTTAACACAATCTCAGAAATTACATCCAAATCAATGCATTAGAACTTGAAAGTTCGTGTTATTCGATTGTGAATAGTTCCTAATAAATTGAAAGCAAAAATACCTTACTCTTTGTAGATGATTTTACAAGATGAAAAGGTCGAGTTTGGATTTTGATTGCGAGAAGAACACAAAGTTATATGTAAATATTGAGTTATTGAAGTAACTCTAATTATACCTAAACAGTATTTGTCAAACATTCAAAAGGTAAAAATTAGAATTAATACATATACCCTCTGTTTTGTTTATTCTGAAAATTTATTTATCAAATTCTTATGTGCAAATCATAGAGTATTATGTGAAGGTCTTTGTTTTTTATCATTAATTATCTACTTCAAAATTGTTGTAAACCTTTAATCAGTTGAAGTTAATCTGAATCCGTTTGATGCTCATCTAATTATTGATTTGCAGTTGTATATAATTTATTACTCCATTTAAAAGGAGATGTACTTTCTTTGTTTCTTTTCATTAAATTTATTAAAATTTGATTGTGTTAGATTATTTTATTTTTAATTACTTGGAAGTGATGTATTTATTTTTAGTTTAGGCTTTTCTTATCAATGCTAGAAGACTATATCCTAAAACAAGATGGATTTGGATGAAAGTATCTATACTTGCAGTATTTTTAAAAAATAAATATTATAAAACTGTATTTCATAAAAAAATAAAATTGCAGTTAATTATTTTAAAAATACTGCAAGCAATTTTAAATTTGTATAAATATTATTATCTTTTTTAATTTTTAGTTATGTTAAAAGACAGTAATGAATTCCTAAACTATAGGTAACTAATTAAGAATTTTCTTCTTTCTTTCAAAATTTCATAATTCAAATATCTTTATTTATAAATTCAAACTAAACAAAAAACTAATAAAAAAAACTGACATTTGAAGTTTAACAAAAAAAAAAAAGTAATGCAATAGAAACTGTCAATTGACATAAAACACACAAGTTTAATATAAAAAATAAAAAACGAACATACCAATTAACAATTTAATTTCATTTTAATTGATATATAATTTAAGAAGTTCTCAATATTTTATACTTTAATTCATTGAAGTTTAATTTTAATTGCATAAAAAAATTATATTATAAATGCATGCTTGAAACATAAAACCTATTGTTATTACTTATGTGTTATATAAAATTACTTTATTAACTATTAAAAATTAAAAATCTAATTAAAAAACAAATATGTGTGAAAACAAAATCAATTTCGGATTGTTTTCTTATGCATAATTATATATATTAGTCTAATCTTAATAATTATTAGTTTAAAAGTTCCTACACACACATTAATGAAAAAAATAGTTTTAGATAAAATAATTTCATAACTCTCCATCCTTTACTATCTTAATATAACCTATAATCTATAAGTTCTATCTTTACCTATATATAAAATAATCAAACTAATAATAATGATAATAATAATAATAATAATAATAGAAGATTTATGTGTAAATTAAATTAATAATAATAATAATATAATATAATATAATAATACTAATAATAATGTATTATTTAAAAAAAAAAAAAACAGCCAACTAAATATGTCCTTTTAATCTTTATTTTGAAAAAAAAAATAGTAATAATCATCCAACTAAATAGGAAGTTTTAAAACTTCCTATTACACTCCCACTTCTAAACAAATTGAAGAAATTTTAAATTAAAATTATTTATTTTAAAATAAACCACGTATGGAAAAAAAGAATATGGGTTTTTAATCTTTATTTTGAATAAAAAAAATACCCAACTAAATAGGGAGTTTTAAAACTTCCATTACACTTCTACTTCTAAACAAATTGAAGAACTTTTAAATTAAAATTATTTATTTTAAAAACCCCAAGTACGGAAGTTTCTTTTAAAATTTATCATTTAATATTTTAAGTTTTATTTCAGATTTTTGCATTTTAAAATAAATATTTTTTTAATAAGATATAACCTTTTATCTAAAAAATATAACTGATGATGATGATGAAAATAATAATAATAATAATAATAATAATAATAATAATCCAAGTATAATGTTATTATAAACATAATTTAACAATTTATTTTCATTTTAATTGATATATTGTATACAATAGCAGAAGACTCTACAAGTACACATGTCTTTGTCAATATGTGTGCTTTGTGGAAATAGAATTGTACTTAAGGGTATTTTCATCATTTAAGTATTAAATTAAATAAAAGGAATTTTCAATAATTTATATTATGTAAAACGTATTATAAATCACAACAAGTAATAGCTTGATTTTGTAAGAAATTATCTAAAAAAATTATGGTCAAATAAAAATTTGATTGACTCTCCAAGTTTCATTTGTACCACAGAGTGAAGACATTTCCAATAATTTATATATTTGCAAATTGCATTTAGAATATTATAAATCGCAATAATTAACAACTTATAATAATGAAAAAAGTATGGTTACAAAAAAAAATATTCTATTGATCTTTGAATTTCTATCTCCGTCACATAAATTGGATGAATGAAGTAACATATATTGGGACTGTGACATATTAAGAAAATTTCGTTAAAAGAAAATTTTGATTGACTCTACAAATTTTATTTAATTTGTGCTACATAAATTGAAATAGAAGGAGTAAAAACATTTTTAATAATTTATTTATTTGCAACTTACATTAAAAGTACTATAAATCATAATAATTAACAACTTACATTAAAAAATATTGATTAACTTTCAAAATTCTATGATATGACATAAACCTACGTGGCATGATTCAAATCAATCCAAGTATATCTCACGTGAATTGTCATGTAGGATGTGTACATCTACTTGTGATATTCGAAGTTGAACGACATGGTATAATTGCACAGAAGTAGAATGGAATTGTTTGTTTATTAATGAGTCTCCAATAGAAGTTTTATATTAAACAACGCCAACAAAACAAATTGTGCAAACCTAACTTCTAGAAAATAGGAACCGATAAACTTACCTGACCTACCCTAGTAATTTAAGAAGTTCTCAATATTTTATACTTTAATTCATTGAAATTTTATTTTAATTGCATAAAAAAATTATATTATAAATGCATCTGAAACATAAAACCTATTGTTATTACTTATGTGTATATAAAATTAATTTATTAACTATTAAAAATCTAATTAAAAAAATATGCGTGAAAACAAAATCAATTTCGGATTATTTTCTTATGCATAATTATATATTTTAATGTAATCTTAATTATTATTAGTTTAAAAGTTCCTACACACACATGAATGGAAAAATAGTTCTAGATAAAACAATTTCATAACTCTCCATTCTTTATTACGGAGTCTTATAATCAATGAAAAATTGTGTTGATAATCTTTTATTTTATCAGTAGTTATTTTAATATAACCTATAATCTATAAGTTCTATCTTTACTTATATATATAAAAAATCAAACTAATATTAATGATAATAATAATAAATTTATGTTTAACTTAAACTAATAATAATAATATAATATAACAATAGTAATAATGTATTATTTTTTTTAAAAAAAAAACCATCCAACTAAATATGTCCTTTTAATCTTTATTTTGAAAAAAATAGTAATAATTATCCAACTAAATAGGAAGTTTTAAAACTTCCCATTACACTTCCACTTCTAAACAAACTGAAGAACTTTTAAATTAAAATGATTTATTTTTTTAAAAAAAAAAAACACATATGGAAAAAAAATATGGTGTTTTAATCATTATTTTGAATAAAAAAATAATACCCAACTAAATAAGGAGTTTTAAAACTTCTCATTACACTCCTACTTCTAAACAAATTGAAGAACTTTTAAATTAAAATTATTTATTTTACAAACCCCAAGTATGGAAGTTTCTTTTAAAATTTATCATTTAAATATCATTTAATATTTTAAGTTTTATTTCAGTTTTTTTTTTTGCATTTTAAAATAATATTTTTTAATAAGATATAACCTTTTATCTAAAAAAATAGAACTGATAATAATAATAATAATAATAATAATAATAATAATAATAATAATAATAATAATAATAATAATAATAACGATAATAATAATAATAATAATCCAAGTATAATGTTATTATAAACATAATTTAATGTCTTCTATGTTGTTTATTATTATTATTATTATTATTATGTTTATGTATTTATTTATATTTATAGAATTTCAATCTTAACACGAGATAAATGAGGAATTGTCTCTATCACAATCATAAATAGGGGTGTTTACTGGTCAGTTTGGATTGATTATTGGTCAAAACCAAACCAACTTAATCAGATTTGAAATTATCAAACCAAACCAAATAAAATATACATTTATCGGTTTGGTTTGGTTCGGTTATTCGGTTATTAATCATACACAAAAATAAAAGAAAAAAATCATGAAAAATGTGAAAAAAGTGACAACAATCCATTCAAAACAAAAAAATAGTTAGAATGACTGAAATTATTGAACTTTCGATCACTGAATTTATTATGATTAAAGCTTTAAAATTCACTATATTGGTTTAGAAGGAAAAAACATTAACATTTTCAGTCCCACAAAGAATTATCATAGATACTCTTATACATAAAATCAATAAAATAAATGTTTTCACCTTGGACATTTTTGCTTTCAATAAGTAAATTATAAAGAAATTATAATGAAAACATATATAAGATCTTGAAAATTGTTTATAAAAATAATATATTAAGTATGTATATTAATAAAATATATGTATATAATTCATCGATTTGGTTCGGTTTTTTCGAATAAAACCATAACCAAATCAAATACTATCGGTTTTCAAAAATCTAAAATCAAACCAAACCAAACCCAAATAAAATCGATTTGGTTTGATTTTTTGATTTGAATCGATTTTTATCCAAACCGTAAACACCCCTAATCATAAACATAGAAGGCATTAAGTTATGTTTTCATAATATTACTTTTAAAGGACAATCAAATTTCAAAATTGAAAAATAATATTATGAGAAATAAAATTTAAATTTGAATTAAGATAAATAATATTTATTTATATCTAGCTAGCGTTGAATTCTATCTTGAACAATATCACTATTATAAGTCATTTAGCAAATTTAAGACTATTCACAATATATATAATAACATTAAATTAAGTCGAAAATTGCGATTTTAAAATATACTATAAGTTTTTAATTTTCAATTTTTAACTTTTAAAATTTGAATTCAAAGATATATATATATATATATATATATATATATTATTACAATAAATTAAATTGTGTACTAATAATGTAAATTTAATATTGCTCAAATACACAAGTTAATGATTTGTATTATTATATTGTTATTATAATAAATTAAATATATTATTAAGTGCATTATATATTTTGTTAGTTATTTTTAATTATAAATCATTACATTTTAAATCAACTGCGCAACTAGTACATGTAATTACATAAAATAATAATTTTAAAGAACACATAAATAAACTTTTGAAAATATTACAACACTATCGTAGGAATAAACAATGACAATTTTTAATTAGCTTTTACATTCGTTGAATTGCACCAAAATATAAATAATGTGTGATCACCAACCTCCACCACCAAAACAATCACATGTATCACCACCACCACCGCTGTGATCGCCACCACTCCAACTACTACCACCGTGATCACTACTCTGACCACCACCACTTGTGTCGCCATGATGATGACCACCTCCACCACTAGTAATAGTATTTTCGCTAGCATAACTATGACCTCCACCCATATTATTATTATTATTAATATTGTCACCACCACCACTAACATAATTATTATCGTTACGATCAGTACTAACATCATTATTTTTGCTACCATAGTCACCACCATTACTTTTCGTGGTATCGCCACCATGGTATTGAATATCTTTTCCACCATCATTGGATGTAATATCCACAATAGTTGTTGCAAATTCTGCAGCACTGACTAATTTTTCTCCGGTTGAATTTACTGGCGCGGAAGTTACAAGAGTTTTTTCATGTGCTTTATTACCATCACCATAACGATGACTATATGGATTATTCTTATTCTTATTCTTACGTTTCGTGGAGGATTTTGCACACGCAAATATAACGATCGCTATCATCGAGATCGAAGCAGCTATCATGCCAACCATGAATATTGTTTGCCCAGAATCCCGAAATGCAAGGCCTGAACCATTTTTTGTAACAGAAAGCCTAACCATTTTCTATCTAAAAATTTTTCTCCTTTGAGTTGTAAGAGATATTTTGGATACTCAATTGTAATTGATCATTTTTTTCAAGTTGCTATATATAATGAACAAGAGGGGATTAGGCTTAATTAATGAAACAATTACGAGGAAGCCAAGTTCATCACGACCTATAGCAAGTCAAATTCTAGAATTCATACTTTGATGTGAATTTAATACTCCATAGTCCTTCCGTCCAACAATAGTTGTCCGCTATGCTATTTTAGAATGTTTATCAATACTTGTCTATTTTATGAAATCAATGAATAATTTTACACGTAGTTCCTCATTTACCCTTATCATTAATTATAGTTATTGACTCATATCCCTATTATATTTTTCAAGACATTATATTTATTATATTCAAAGGATGATATAATAATACTATCCTTCTGTTATTCATAGCTTCTTAAGAAGTATGTAAAGTCAATAGTGGACAAGTATTATTGGACAAAGAGAGTAAGTCTTAATTCCCGGACCACCAAAATTGTAGTATTAAAATGGTGGGGGAATTTCAATTTTCATGTTTAGTTTTGGTTGTTGGTGTGGAATATTGAATGAACGAATTATTCTTGTCCTTTGTCCAGTCATTGTATTGTTGATTAGTTTATTTTGACCCCGATTATTCTTGACTTAGTAATAATTGGATTACCAAGGACCTCACCTGATTGATTAATTACTACTAAATCTTGACGCGGGGAAATTAGAACAAGCTAATGAGAAAAGTAAAATGCAATTCTATTATAATTTTAAAATTAAGTTTTGTGGATGATCATGAAGTCATAGGGTCGTCTTGTTCGATCTGCTCATTGATTTTTGTATCTATATATGGGTCATATATATTTGATTAAACATAATTGACCAAGCTAATTCACACGTAAATTTACTTAACCAAAAATGAATCATGAGATTAATTATCATGAATAGATCATCTTACTCACAAGGGAACATTGCAATATATAGATCACAAGGCATTGCTTAAAATTTGATGAACTAATGCTCAAATTAAAGAGGTATATTTCAAATGCATGTATTGACAAATTTACTTTTTGTTCAAATAAAAATATTTATTCCAAAATAAGCTATATTGACCGAAAGAATTGTATCCTTGAAAAATTCATTTATGAGTTATATTATTTTACCCTACTCTTTTCTATCTTTATTTTGACAAATTTCCTTGTGGTTAGTCCAAATTGATGACCCAAACTAGTGTAGGATAAACATGAGCCATAACAAGGATAAAAAATTTATCACAACAAATAGTGCCAATAGTGTTGTGTATGTATACCGTTTGAATGCTTCTACTTATCTATACCCAAGGGCAGAGCTACGGTGGAGTTCGGGGTTCAATTGGACACCCTTCGTGGAAAAATTACACTATATATAAGTCAATTCTTACTTTATATTATTTTGAACACCCTCAAAATCAATGAAGACTTGTAGCGCAATGACAAGGGTATGCACGAAACTTACATGGTGCCCAATGCAGAAGTATGCCGGGCATGCAAGATCAAATCCTTCATGAAATTTCTGGCTATGCCACTGTCTATACCGATGAGATTAGAAGACTTGGCTCCTTATATTTGAACCTCTTATATTATGTACATAAAAAATCTCGTTTGATAAAAATATTAAGTAGATATATATATACAACGATATTAAAAATAAGTTACATGTGCTAAGCTAGATCACAAGTACTACTAGAGTACATAACACACAAGAACAAACATATGCAAAGGCCTATACGAATTACACACAATTACCATATTGAAATTCACACAAATTAAGCACCTGTGGTTTTTTTTTTCTTTTTCGTGGTGTTCAGGCCAGCTTGTACGCACCTCAACTAGCGTAGGATAAGTGATGGAAGTATTTCCTTAACAAGCATAACACTAGGGCAAGTTTTTCCCCTGCCACCATCAACATTATTACCCATTCTTCTTCTACTACCAATTGATCTTGAAGTAGCAGTACTTGTACTAGTACTAGTACTGCTACAAGCAATTTCTCCTCCACCAGCAACAACACCACCCGTTGGCGACGGCCTCGGCTTTTCGAAGCAATTATTAGCAGAACCAAACACGGCCATTGACATCATTGGGATCGACCCAACTGCCAAGCCAAACATGAACGATGCCCCTGAACCTTGAAGCATCGTTTAATTCATTTATTTATTTATTAGAGAAGCTAGGCTATATGAAAAATCTAATAGCCTAGTGTAAATATGGAAAATCAAATTCTTAACCTATAGTTTATATAGATGTTTTAGCTAGCATGATAATTAATTCAAGTATTTGCTGTAAGCCTGAGATCATATGTCATGTGTATACTTCTTTGTTTTTTAATGATTAATGTCCTTTTCGATGACACAATTAAGTTAGAGATTTCTCTAAAACTTTTGAGAATTTCAAAGTTATAGTTCAACATGAATGAAAGGGCAAGGCCGCGTTGTCTCTTTATTTCAAATTATTTATCTTACTTTTCTTTTAAGTCTGTCTTTTTTTTTAATGTATTTTTTTTTGACAACTTTTTAATCCTAACTTTCTACATGACATATTCAAGATAACAAAATTAAATGATATTTTAGTACGTTTTATATATTTTAAAATTTCATATCAAGTCAAAATCAAACATACCAATTAAAAATGAGGTTAGACAGAGTCTTTACTTTGATTGTTTGTGCTGTATATATCATCATCATGCCGTGCATTTGTTCATCTTCTTACGCTACATTTATATTCTCTTTCTCTTAGGCTATATAAACTGAATCTTCCACATCTCATTTGCGTATAGACCAAGAAAACACTATACAAACTAAAAACAATTTGATTAAGCTAGGCATGACTTATATAATTTTGACTTGAGAACAAATGGGATTACAGGGATGTAGATCAATATCATTTAATTTGGTTTTGGCCCATAGCCTCACAATGTGGACTAATCAGTGTCATTTATTTATAAAACATTTATCTGCACTATTATTTGTGTCAAGCTACGCAATTTAACGTTAATAGTAAGTGATAAAAGAATAAACATGTAAAAATTTATTCATTGGTACAAATATAAGTTTAATCACTCTTTTTTTAAAAACTAAAAGATGGGATTAGAGTTGTACAATTCAAATATTACAATCTTATTCTCTCTCTTTCATAATCAGATCTCACAATAACATTTCAAAAGGATGACGTATAATTTGTAAAAATACCGAAGTAAGACAACATGGCCCATTAGCTCAGTTGGTTAGAGCGTCGTGCTAATAACGCGAAGGTCGCAGGTTCGAGACCTGCATGGGCCAAACTTTTTCGATTTTTTAATTTTTTTTTAAAGTTTTCATAGCAGCTATTTTAACCCTTGCGGGAGGAATCCATGGCTAATATTCCGGAGAAATTCTGCAGAATCAACCTTTTTTGTTCTTCTTTTGCCGATGAAAATGCACATTAGAACGCTTAGTACCCACTTCTCAGTTGTACTGTTTCTTCTACTTGTTTCATCAAAAGGGTTTGTTGTGGGAGATCTAGTTCGAAAGCCATTGGGTAGTAGCAGTAGGAGAAACTCAAATCGGGTAACTGAATGTGGCAATTTCGGGTCAAAATCTGATTGCTCGCAGAACCAAAACTGTCGATGGTGCAGAAGTGATGTTCTTGATGACGCTTGTTTCTTCAAATCTGAAGCTGCTAGATTACCCTCTCAGATCTTCACTTGTCATCTTCTTAGATTGAGATAAAAGTTGGAAAAGTACCATTTTTTGTTACTTTTACTTTTTCCAATTATGTTCTTTTTGTCCGTTGAATTTTGAGTTTTTGGGTGAAGTTCATTTGTGCTGTGAGTATGTTTTCTGTGATGTTAGTGACATTTAGGCATACCATTTTGCTTTGAAGAAGTAAAAAGATATGCTTTTGTAGATATTGTGTTTGAAAAATGAAGGAATTGAGTGATGCTTTTTGATATGCTAGAGAGACCAGTTGATTTGCAGTAATGTGCTTGTTAATTTTGGATGACCTATTTGATTTCTGCTATTAATTTCTCATAGTAACATTGACAGCTCAGTGTTCTGCTTGAGCGAAAAAATGATTCACTGGTTTACTGTTCTGTCTATGAGTAGTTGTTGCTGTCAACGAAATTTATTATAGCCAGAGCTGCTTCATAAGCTTTCTGTTTTTCAGCTGTGCGTTAGATGGTTCTCACTTCTCTACATGATTTAAAGTTTAGCTATTTGG
The DNA here is from genome assembly GCF_900185275.1 of Solanum verrucosum. Classification (NCBI taxonomy): domain Eukaryota; kingdom Viridiplantae; phylum Streptophyta; class Magnoliopsida; order Solanales; family Solanaceae; genus Solanum; species Solanum verrucosum. Next base: position 428,074 of record NW_026020332.1, read on the forward strand.
CTGTGGTGAAGCAAAGGATTTTGCATTTGGGGTGATGGTGGAGAGAAATACGTATGGAAGGAAAGGCGGACTGTAAGTTTTATGGGCAAAAATGAGCTTTTCTTTGTAGGTGGAATGGAGCTAGGGCGATCATGTACGATCTGAATACTTTGATATTCCATTGTCGTCCCACTTAAACTATCTTAAGAATCCCTTAACCTTGAGTTATAAGATGGGACATAATTGACTTATTTTCTAGTGGAACAGATGTATTGAATCGGTGAAAATTAGTAGATCAACAAGATGGTTATTACATGATTGTCATAGTATTGGAAGGGACTAAGAGAATAGGAGGCAATGCTGCTGGGGTGGAGTACATTTTATCTTGTGTTTCTCTCAGAAAACATGCCACATTGAGCTGTGTATGATCTCTAAACTTAGGTTTTTAAGGAGATAGATAATTATTAGGTAGGTAAAATTTGTTTCAAGAGCTTGGAGATGCTCTTTGCAGCTAGTAATAATTCATCCTGAAGCTCTGTGTCATCTGCTCCATGTTTGTTCTTCAAAGGTTTTCCTTGCAAGTTGCAAATCCCAAGTACCAACCCATCAGCTTCTATTTATAACTTTAGATCATCATTCCTGATAGAGAGGGGTTCCCTTATATTTATCCGTAAGCTTTTTTTTGCTGTTTTTGTGTCTCCTAAGGTTTCACCAGATATTTTGGTGATATCATGTGATGATAGTCAATCATCAGTGAGGGAAAATGGATTTTCGTACAGCCAAATCTGCTGTGTGTTTCCCATTCCAAGCTTGTGTATATTGCTGATATGCAGGATTTAGCAACTTAAAGAAGTGGTGTTAGAGAGACCTGATATATTTAACCCATATTATGGATCACCTAATGAAGAAGCTAACAGGATAAAGTTCAGGCCTTTTCTTGTTAAAAAAAACACTAATTTTTTCTTTCTGCAATTCACATTTTAAACTGTGAGAGAGCTTAATCTGAAGGTTGTAGAAGTTTTATATTTCTGGTGTATGCAGCAGCTCTTTTGATTTCTGAAATCTTCCTCTAAGAAATTGGATTCACTTGTTATTCAAACTATATGGGAAAACTGAAAACATACACCGACTTCTTAAGATTAGCAATTGTTGCATTGAAAAGGGTAAAAGCAGAAGTTGATTCAAGCTAGAGCTGTGTATTAGTGTTAATGAGACCATGGCTGAATCGAGTATTAAATGACACTAGCTCACGCTTATAACACATAAATCTTGATGATAATCTTATCCTTCTTTTGGGAAGGTTTTAGATGAAACTGTTTCAACTTTTTGATCCATCAACACTGGCTGTTAGCCTGAAGAACAACTGCAGTTGCAAAACTATGGTGCTACTGAAAACCAATTGGCAAGTTAAAAGCAGCTTAAAGACCATGTTACGGGAAGAAGTTGAACTTGAGAGCAACTTTTTGATCCATCTACACTGGCTGTTAGCCTGAAGAACAACTGCAGTTACAAAACTATGGTGCTGCTGAAAACCAATTGGCAAGTTAAAAGCAGCTTAAAGACCAAGTTACAGGAAGAAGTTGAACTTGAGAGCAGCTCAATTGTGGGAGATGATTGTTACACTACTTATAACAGTTTTGATCTTTTCTGAATTCCTAATAGAATGTACATAGTAAACTGAATAATGATGTGTAAACAGAGAGGTTCCACCAACTGAGTGGAAATGTATTAAACTTTGAACTATTGAATAGACTGCTAGAAAAGCCTAAATTACTATGGCAGCTTTTGAATTCAGCATCAAGTGATTCATCTCAATTGGGAGAACAATAACTTCACTTCAACCTTACTATTCAAGAACCCCAAAAGAACAAACGGGGACAGTTTTTGCACTAAAATTTTCAGAATTGTATACAAGTTTCATATCTCATTTCCAACTGAACACAAAAAGTGTTCATACCTATTAAATTAAACCTCCAGAAAAGCAACCACCAAACAAATGCATAAATAAACTAAGCATAAATAGAGAAAAAAAACTAAATTTCCACTGATGTGTATTCTTCTTCTTCAGCAAGATAAACCTTCACAGCATCTCTCATATCTTCAACTTCATTACACCCACCAAGGAACTCAATGAGCTTCTTGAGCTCCCCATCAGCAAGATCATTGGTAAATGGCCTAATCGGAATAGCATTTTCCGGCTGAAAAAGGTAAGAATTCGGGTTATCATCAACTATCATCACCTTCTTCATATCTCGCCCCTTGTCAGACAAGTCCTTCACAAACATCCCATCAACTTCCTTGCAAGAATCCCGATACAATCTATGCGAAATAAAACCTTTTCTGTCTATTCTATCAAGAACAAGCGACGCATACTCCTTAAGCCCAGCAGTGAACACAACAACCTCAAACTTCTCACTCAAAAATTCCAAGAATTCATCCATAAATGGTCTCTTCACCACATAAAACTCTACTCTGTGTCCATCAATCACCGGCCTAACAATGAAATCGTACTTTTCTGGAGGTGGGTTTGGATTAGAATGCACTAAAGTCTCATCCAAGTCAAGAAAGATTGTCTTTTTCTCAGGTGACACCAGTGGAGGAAGGACATTTCCGTCATCAAAAAGCGATCTCCTCAAATTGTTCCCATTTGCAGGCTCATCAAAAACTTTACCAAGAAGCTGATATCCCTGTCTTCTTGGGGTTTTCTTCGGAGTAGCAACGCGGGTGAATTTCGTAAAAAGTTTAATTAGACGGCGGTGACAAGTGTACAAGGATTTATTAATGGAAGCAACAACTACAGAAGCTGGATTTTTAGCAGGGGATTTCTTTCTGCTACGACGGAGATGGCCAGGGAGATTTCTCCGGTTCTTAATTGACTTTGTTGGAGTTCTCTTGATGATTTTAGACACCATTTTTCTTCTTCTTAGGAGAATTATGGAACAAGAAAGACAATTGGGGCTGTGTTAAGGTGGTGGTTTTCTTGAATTCTGTCAACTTGTAGGAGTTGATGAGATTTGAAATTAGGATTGGAGGCAACGGTCGAATTTTTGTTTGGCTCGGAACGAAGCTAATGGGATTTTATTTGGAAAGTGAACGTTGGCAAAATATTTAAGGACTAGACTAGACAGCTGGCAGTATTATTCTTTTGGTTCAAAAATTTATAGCGGGACTTGTCCCACTCCTAACAATTTTGATTCATATCTTAGGGATTTTGAAAATTTAAATTCTTAAATTTATTAGCAGATCTCTTAGCTTATGTTTTTGGATCTACGATATAAAGTTGTGATTTTAAATCAGTATTTTTGAACATATAATTTGGGATCATAAATTGAAATTATGATATCAAATTTTAAATATTTCAAAGAAAAAATATGATTTGAGATTCCGAATCATAATTTCAAATTTATTTGAGTGTAAAACTTGACCAATATGATTATATTTTGTAAATAATAAAAAGACCCATCGTTTTAAAATTTACAAAAAAAAAACTCATGGTTGGTATAAAGAGATTATTCGTACCGCGTGTAATGATTAAATTAAAGAAAAACTAGGTACTACTATTATTGATTAGAGCATCTTTAAAAAACATATTTGGTGCTGGAAGTTTGTAATCACAAACATTTGTTTATAAAAAAAAAAAAAGACACAGTAATATGTGATGTCTTAAGATATTCTGATAGCTTGTTTATAAAGTAGTATTTGCTCATTTAGTAAGATTGTACAAGAATTGTTTTGATGTTTTCACAACTTGTGAATTTTTATGTTAATAAAAAAAAGGGAAAAGGCTCAAATATGCCATCGAACTTTCAGAAAAGGCTCATTTATGCCATCCGTTAAAAGTTTGGCTCATCTATACCATTACCGTTTAAGAAAAGGCTCATTCATGCCATTATTTTTTAACGGTGATTTTGCAAAACCATTTTTTACACGTGGCCAATTATAATTCGGCCATGTCATTATTTTTTTACAATAAAAAAACAAAATTTTGAACAAACATTTTTTGCAAAACCATTTTTTACACGTGGCCAATTATAATTCGGCCATGTCATTATTATTTTTATAATAAAAAATCAAAATTCTAAAAAAATAATGACGTGGCCGAATTATAATTGGCCACGTGTAAAAAATGGTTTTGCAAAACCACCGTTAAAAAATAATGGCATGAATGAGCCTTTTCTTAAACGGTAATGGCATAGATGAGCCAAATTTTTAACGGATGGCATAAATGAACTTTTTTTGAAAGTTCAATGGCATATTTGAGCCTTTTCCCTAAAAAAAATTACAACTTAAAAAATTCAAATTATATATCCAAACAGAACTTCAACTGCAAATCAATCTAATTTTAAATCATAATTTCATATCGCATGTCCGGTCCCGAACAATCCTTTTGTTGCCTATAATATTACTTTTGCAAGCACATATGTTTGAAACAAATGCCAAGAAATCAGCAAAATATGCTTACCAAGCTTGTATGTTTGATACACTGGGCCAATGCTTGGAGGACTATCCATTTAGCAATCAACTTGGGCTCTGTACTTTGGGCTCGGGTCGGTCTCCTAGCCCAAACCCAGATCATGGAAAAATTACTGAAATACACGTCTTATGTTTTCCTTATTTCTAATATTCCCTTCTATTTTTAAAAACCTCTAAAATCCCTTATTTCTCTCCTAATTCTAAATTATTTTATAGTGTATCCGAGCTAGTTTTTAATGTATCCGAGCTACATATTATGTATCCAGTTTATTTTATAATGTATCCAAGCTAGTTTTTAATGTATCTGAGCTACATATTACGTATTCGATTTGTTTTACTTTATCAAGGATTAATGTAATTACAAATTAAATAGGGATAGATTGTAATTACATAGTTAAACACATGTTAGCGAGGAATTTCATTCTTACACAAATACTAATTGAAGTTTGAACAATGTATAATAGTTCAAACTTAAGAACACAATGTCATGAACGTAAGTCGTAACATATGTATTTATTTTAGTCACCAACTCGTAACGAAATTAACTACGTCAACTAGGACAAGAACGTGATGGTAAAATTGCAGACAATGTGTCCCTGAAATTTGAACTAAAAAAACTGAATTCACGAGTCTAGTTCTTATTTTTTACATGTTTGTTAATTAGTATGCGTTTAATATCTTATAAGAAATGATAAAGGTATAATATAGCCCTCTACTGATGTATTCTCGCTTATAAAAAATCACACCCATAAGTAGAATAAAAAATAAATCAGAGCTCTTTTTAATTGTTTTTTCTTCTCATTATAAATTAGCACATGAATATTTAAACGGAACTTAGCTCCATCAAATAAGATCATTTATTTCCTATACCTCTTATCCATTGTTTCCATTATATATTTGGCTATTATTTATGTATTAATCTCGTTATACATTGTCGTTCATGTCTTCTCATTAATTAGAGGGTGGAGCATCTATTGTAGTTACTAACCTTTTACTTGGTCCAATTCTAGAGGGGGGAAAAGAAGAGGAAGATATGTACAAGTAGCTAGCTAGCAAGGATTACACTATATATTCAACTAGAAAGGACGCATTAATTTGCTTGTGATGTGAAGTTAGAAAAAAGTGGAAGGGGTGGTCACGAAAGTCATTACTTGTTGCCTAATAAAAGATAAAATCATCCACAATAACTCCATGAATCATGGCATTATTATGACCACAATACCTTATCCTTTTATTTCTTTTGCTTTTTGGGGTTATTTTACCACAACATGTAACTACTTATCCCAATCCATTCACATGCAGGATAAGGTATTGTGGTCATACATATGGAGATCCCAAAGATTAAAGATGTCCATGTCATATGAAAATCAGAAAGAAAGTAAGTATTGAAAATACCTTTGAACTTGACGCAAAATTATTAGTTTTATCTTTGAATTATTGACAGCTTTAAAAATACCATTTTACTTAACTAACTAAACTTAGAGACACTCCGACTTGATCTGCCACATAACATAGCAAGTGACCTCAAACTCTTAAAGGAGCATAAGACTTTTAATAAAATACCGAGAGAAATGTTGAAAATACTCCTAAACTTGGCGAGAATTTAGCTAGGGGTGTATTTCACTCATGTTGCAAGACTGAGGGTATTTAAGTTCAGTTAGTCAAGTAAAGAGTTGTTTTAAAGGGTGTCAATAGTTCATGAATGAAACTAATAATTGACGTTGAGTTTAAGGGTCTTTTCAATACTTCTCTCTTAAAATTAAGAAAAGAATAACTTCAATAACTATCATGCAATCTGTTTAGATTTTAATAAAGTGCATCACATAAATTTAGGCAAATGAAGTAAAACATACAGTATATTACTACGCCTCTCGAAAAGTTTTGTTTTTGTGGACTTCAAGTTTTTTTTTTTGTTAATGCTCTCAAAAAAATCTCACGTCTACATGACTTAGCACTGTGGAATACCATATATAGTACATGTTTGTCTCTTTGTGCTAATATAATGGTGTATATAGATTTCTTAATTTTGACTTATAGATCCTACCAAATTATCTTCAACTAACGGCATTGGAAAGAGAAAGTTGAAATAATAAGTGTACTTGCATGTGTTAGTTAAGAATTAAGATAAATAATCTTGTTATTAATCTTTTGACTTACAAGTCGTAAAGAGCGGTTAGTTGGAGACTATATTAAGGAGGTGAGTAATGGGAAGTAAGATTAATTATGTATACATGGGCATTGACATTTTATTTATTTATTTTTTTCTTGCATGAACGCACTAATCCTGCCAAGTTTTGTGGGTTGCTTTGAAATTTTTATATCATCATTTAATTAGCTTTGTCCAATAGTAATCCTCCATTTATTGAAGGAACAAATGTTTTTCTAAATTTGTTAAATCTTGTACTTTGGAAAACTTGTCCTAACTACTTGCTACTCATTTTAATGAAAGTAATTTTAGGTTGTTTTAGGTATTTCAAAAGATATACAAAATTTCTAATTAGTGAATTTATAATGATGATTTATGAAGTAGGGTATTTTTCGTCCGACTCCAACCCTCTCTCCCTCGCTATATATATATTGTGTCAGAACCAATGATACTTCCTATCGATTCATATTTTTCTTTGTAGTAGTGAGAAATCGTGGGATGTGTGTGTATCCATAATAACACTATGTGATATGTCAACAATATAATGCATTTTTCATTTAGTATCTTAATAATTGAAAATGGACTCTTATGATAACACGAAATTAGAATCGTGATTCTAGTATATATGACATTAATAATGTTGAGGGCGTTGAGATAACTTAAGGGGATTTGCCATTCGTACTATAACTGTCACGACTCAAAAATGGACGTGATGACACTCATCTTATCCCACCAAGACAAGTCAGCCTAAAACTCAACCCTTACAATAAAATACGGAAATTTTTATAATCAACTCAACAATACCCCAAAAATCTGGTTGTCACGTGTACAAGCCTCTAATGTGTTATAACAAAATTGAAGGAAAATACAAGTTCAATGACATTGTTTCTAGAATAAAACAAGATCATAATTAAGGAGAAAGAAGGTCTACTAAAATGAAAAGCAGCTACCTCACAAACCTCCATAAGAAGCCTCAGACAAGGAGAAGAGAAAATATCACAAAAGTCTGGGCTAGTAACCTACAAAAAAATGTAGTAGCAAGGGGTGAGTACCAAGCCACACGGTACTCAGCAAGTAAACTTCTAAACACAAGCTAATGGGATAGAATACAGATACTCCTTACACATCAATCGAACCTCCACAACTACAACTTGCATAAAACCAGCCCAACCTAACAGTTCACAGTTACATAGCACCGAGCTCAACAACAATCACTTTAACAAATTACATATCCTCAGCAACAAACTCAATATGCATCAATCACAACTTCCACAAAAAGGCACTCACAAATATCAGCAACACACAAGATCAAGTTCATCAAATAGAGGTAATCAAATATCAAGTACTTTTCAACCACAAATAAAACACATAATCATCAAGAATGAAGGATGTCATGGGATGCAATGCACTATGACACCATGAAATGATATGCCTCAAATACCAAGTACTCTCTCAACCGTATATACATGATACTCCTCGGAAATACATCGAGAGTTCATGACCCATGGGGGACTCGCGAGGTCCATATACCGACATGGACGATCTCCACGTGTCTGTGCGGACGATCTCAACGCACTATCATAATTCAAACAATCCCCAGCACGGACGATCTCCACATGCCCAACTTATAATCAAATTAATCACTCGCACGGACGATCTCCACGTGCCCAAATTATGATCATACTTGATCTCAACACAGACGATCTCCACGTGTTAGATCTTTACTAACAGTCAATCGCATGCAAATGCATGTGCACGATATGATAAATTTCCGCATTTTTATATATGAAATATGATTATCAAATCAAAATATCGAAATATTGTATGATATATACCATTTTGTTTCTATTTTACTTTCTTAATTAGCTCCATTTTGTTCACAAAATTCCAAATCTGTCTTCTAGATCTGTCTATTAAGACAATGATATCATGTAATCAATCCTTTCGTATCAGATATTGTTAACTTTTATCATGAATATTATACCAAAAGTGCATGCATGGAATTATGATCATGTATAATGTATGACAAATTAAATTATGAGATCACGCAGATCGAGGGATTAATGTACTACACTAGAAAGGATGTGAAATGTTTTAGTTTCACACCAAAATTTTCCAAGATTGTGAGTATTTGACTTTACTAGATGAAGACTAATTCCACAAACTAATTAGGATCATAACACGTACGACACATGGGTTGCTAGCTGCTAGTCCACCCCCACTTGTCTTTTTAATGTCTCCAACTTATATGTTTCATATTGCTAGAACATCAAAATTGACCTCTAAATGCGGTCTGAACAATGAACTTTGCACATCTCCTTTTAATAAAAATAATAAATGAAAAACATATTTTATTATAATATCATATCATTGGTGTATAATTTTTATTGAACTTTAAAATGATTTGGAATGACTAATTAATACTAAAGATTAAATAAGAAAGAAATTGCCTTTCTTCTGATATGTTTAACGGGTAAAAAAAATAAAATAAAATTTAGAATAGTGAACTACTAAAAGTGTATTTCATCATAACTTTTATATAGCAAAGATGTAACATGGTTGACTTAGTGACTTTACCAGCTACACACACATATATATAGCCATTATAATGAGACTTCTACTTTGAATCTTTCTTTTTCTAGAGGAATTAATTTTATGTCGACTAATTATGGATGACATGATAATTGATAACTTTGGCATGCAAAAATAGAGTATTATTTAGTATGGGTATTGACTTCCGATATCTCTTTACATTTTACAAGAAACTTCCTTATATATATGTAAAAATAATACTATATTTTAACTTTTTTTAATAAGCATAGGTATAATAGGTAAATATCAATTTGGCATATAAAATAAATACTCTACTTAAAAGCATCGTTCTTCTATATCCTAATTAACCAATTTAAAAATTGATTAGATGGATATTACCTGCATAAAATTTTACGTACATCACTAATAAAATAACTTTGTCCATTCTTTTCTAAGTCAACTGTCTCTCTTTCAATGATTCAAATCTGTGTCTAGACGAGGAAAGTTATGTTGCAATAAATAAAACCGAGTTATATATGATGGGTATACCCACACTAAGAAAAGATTGGTTTATGATATCACGATCATATATAGTATGAATACACAAATATATATTTGAGTAGTAGGTCTCAATTCGTGGAAAAGACTGAATATAAAATTGTATGATTGGATAAGAAAACTTCAAATATAATATAGCCAACTAATGAAAATACATGATAGGTCACAATTAGCAAGGAAGGTATCAAGTTCGTTAACTTGATTTTAAAGTAACTGAATAAGAAGTTGATCAGCTATCTCCCACCATCAAATTATCTAATTAAAAACATAGTTTATTTGAAAATTTTAAATAACGTCTCTACTGATCCATGCATGATTGGACGGTGAGTATAATATAAAGGGGTTTTTATAAAATTACTAGTTCTAATTTAAATAATTCCCTTCATCTTTTCCAACATGATTTGAAGCTTATAAATTTGGAAATTTAGTATTTTAAAATTAAACATGTCATGTGAAATGTTATAATTAAAAAACTATCAACATACTAAAAAGGAAAAGTAAAACACAAACAAGTTGAAACGAGGAAGTAATATGATATAAAATGAGAAAAGGTGTTGAGAGTAGAATTATAAAATAAGAATTAACATAAATAGTAGTTTAGTCATGAGATTAAAATAAAGATAGCAATATTATCAGATGTATAATATTTGAGTAATCTATATCTAATATAATATGAATATGTATATAACTATCTATAGTTAGCTAATAGGGGTTAGCTGTTACGGAATAAGATAGGAAGATATTTTGTTACTCCATTAGTTAGATATTTTGGCAAAACCGAATTTTATACCAAAGAAAGAGTAGAATATATATTCAGCAAAAAAATATCTTCAGATAATTTAAGAACATTCAACATTTGGTGAATATACCTCTCTTTTGTGTTATTCATAGAATACTAAGTGATCTTGGAATATACTAGCTACTATATGACATGGTTTTAATTGCAGTATTTTTTTAAAAATATGAATCTTTTGTTTGTGTACATACGTGCCTTCATCGTGGCAAATGTCGAGTAAAATGAAGATATATGATTTATCGATGAGTTTGCTCATTCGGTAAAATTATTAGAATTGAAAACATTTTGATAGTTTCACAAGTTGTAATTTTTTTTTCAAATCGTGATTATTTCATATCACATGTCTAAATGGACATAAATTTTAAGACAAATAGGGTTAGCTAATTTTGAACTTTTTGCCCTTAATTTCATGAAAAATGTTCCAAGTAAAACTACCAAAAGTGAAAAATGCCGGATTTATAAGAATTGGTTATCGTTATAACTTATTTTGTTTGTAGTGATTTTCATAATTATGGAAAAAGGAAGAGAAATAAGTTAACATTTGTAGTATATGGATAATAGGAAAGTTAGTTAATAGTTGTGAAAATTAAAAGTTATCGTTTTTTGCATTCATAACATTTCTGTATTACCGGTGGGTTGTTGGATCAGCCTTCAATGTCTCACATTTAATTTTATTTAATAAATGTACGTCACACTTCCAATTGTATCAGTCGAATTTTCCTAATAATAATCAATGTTTATGTCTCTTGTTAAAATTATTACAAAATCAAATTATATCCACTAATATCATTACTGCACTTTAATTTATTGTCACAAGTCTCTTTCCATATTTTGCAGGTTACCATTCCATATTCACTTCCAATTTTAATTTATGTGTGCATTTCAATATACAATATTTAAAATATATTACAATATTTATGTAACTATAATTATATAATTATAAGTATAATTATTCATTTTGAAGTAGATTTAAAAAATTGCACCGAGATAATATATCTTTGTTTCAATTTTTTTGTCCTACTTCTTTTTTAGTCCGTTTAAATGAAAATTTTAATTTTACTTTTTACATGACATGTATAACACAATTGGATTTAAAGATATTTGGTACATTTGACATATTTTTAATTTGAGACTATAAAATTTTAAAATTGGACAAACAAATTAAAAGAGAGAGAGTAACAAACATGAGCCCTCGTTGATCACTCCGAAAATAAAATAAATAAACAAATAAAAAGGCCCAATTCCCCCCCCCCCCCTCTCTCTCTCTCTCTCTCTCTGTTTTTCCCATATATAAATCCTTTTGTGCTCATCTCTGTAATTTGTTATAAATTGTAGAATTTCTGTTTGCTCACTTCTTCCAATATCAATTAGTTCATCACCCCTGTTTTTTTTTTCTTGAATTATGGGTGATCAGCAAATAGGAGGAGGGGCTAATGGATCAGTGAGTTTGAACATTAGAGATGATGCTGATTTGAACAATAAAAATTGTGCTAATTCAGCATCACATCAAGATTCTTCCTCAACCTCAACTTGCAGTTTTGTCACTGTTCCCTTCATTCAAAAGGTGAGTTGTACACATTTGATGAATTTTTAAGACAAATACAGAGTTCGAATGATTTTTTTTTTGATCAATCGGTGGAACTCGTAGCTGATACTCTAACTTCGCCCCTATGTGCAGATAATAGCGGAGACATTAGGGACGTATTTCTTGATATTTGCGGGGTGTGGATCAGTGGCGGTGAATGCAGACAAAGGAATGGTGACTTTTCCAGGGATATCAATAGTGTGGGGGTTGGTGGTGATGGTCATGGTTTACTCTGTTGGACACATTTCTGGTGCTCATTTTAACCCTGCTGTTACTATTGCTTTTGCCTCTAACAAAAGGTTCCCTTGGAAACAGGTACATACATACAACTCTCTTCAATTCTCATAATTTTGCTATTAATTGATCAATCTTCAACTTCTGTTTAAGTACGACATTTAAACCTAACTTAAGTTCAGAAATAAAGGATTGTCTAAGTTCGTTTAAATAAATTGTCTTTCCATTCTTCAACTAATATGGGACTCTTAACTCATTTTAACAAGTTCATTGGTTTTGACATTTTGAGAAATATAGATGGTAATTATTTAGTTAGTTTTAAGGTAATGAATATTTTTCAAATTATATGGGAGATGATGTCAATACACCATGTTTGCATCTACATCATAAAGTACAAATATCTAAATGATTCGTCACAATCGAGGATGGAGTTAAGAGGGGCACGCAGAAGGGGTTCGTCGGTACGAAAAATTACTAGTTTGTAAAATCAATTATTTTTATTTATACCCTTTGGTTTTAATCCTGTTTTTATTATTTTTCAAATGAGAAAATGTAGGTTTGTACGGATTGCGAATTTATTTTTTCTCATTTATTATAATAGCTACACATTGACTCTACTAATTTGTAATAATGATCCGTATGACTTTTTCCCAAGTCTTTTTCTTGTAAAACTTTCCAACTTTTATTATCCTTCAAAAATAATCCTGTTAGTTTTGATTAGTTGAGAACATTAAAGATATTTCACAGTTTTTTCCTAACCTATATTAATGACCATTAGAAAATCTTAGCAAGTTTTATTTGAACTCTCACTTTATCATAAGAATTTATTCCTTGGCACGAAATTTTAGAAAAATAAATATTAATGAGCTTTTTTTCTTGTTCATAATCATAGGTACCTGCTTACGTGGCAGCTCAAGTGATTGGATCAACATTAGCAAGTGGGACCCTACGATTAATATTTAATGGGAAACATGATCACTTTGTTGGAACCTCACCTACAGGATCAGACATTCAATCTCTTGTTCTCGAATTTATAATCACATTTTATCTTATGTTTGTCATTTCTGGTGTCGCAACTGATAATAGAGCTGTAAGTATTATATTTCTTAATCTCTTTTTTTATTATTTTAAATTAGTATATTATTCAAACTTTATTAATTAAAAACAGTTAAGAACAAGATCTTTAGTATATATCGTACGCTAAGGGTAGTCAATAATCATGATTAAATTAGTAAGAAGATTGTGACTTTGTTAAATAATATGATTTTTTTAATTATACGTGGACTCTATTGAATCATCATTAAATCATGATTGATTTGATTTATTTTGTTTTGTTTGTGAATTGTGAATTGTGGTGGTTAATTAATTATTAATTAATTGCAGATTGGAGAACTTGCTGGTCTTGCTGTGGGAGCAACCGTGTTGCTTAATGTGATGTTTGCCGGGTAATTAAGTGATTTCTTTATTACTCTTTCATTATTTTTAAATTAAAACTATATAATAAAAATATCTTATTATATAGTGTGAACAAGACCCAAAAATATTTGGATAAAGGGTGTTCAAATCTTTTGACCATTTGCCTTATTAGGCTAACGTACATCCTCGTGCACAAAATATACACGGCTTTTATTTTAATTAGAAAAAAACGATTTCCTTTTTTCTTTTTTTCTATATTATTGACTTAATACATCAACTATTTATTTTTTGGTTTCTAAGAATTTCACTAATAGCATGTTCGATCAAGTTCTTTGAGAAAAAAATCATTCTAAAAAAGTACTTATTTTTCAAAGTTCAGGTGTTTGTTCAAATTTTTAAGAAAGAAATGTAGATGTTTTTGAATAGTAGCAAAAAACTGTTATTCAGAAGCTGATAAAGTACTTTTTTTTCTCCGGAACCCTTGTCAAGAGCAAATCATTGGTATAATATTGACAAAAGTGATTTTTTTTTTTTTCAAATTGATTAGTCAAATACAAAAAAAATAATTGTATTAAATAAATCTATTTTGAAAGTTTGGTCAAACAAATTATAAATATTCTCAGTTATTGGAAATAAACCCTTAAGGTTGTTTGGTATGAGAAGTATAAGATATTCCCTCTGTTCAGCAATGTTGTCCACTGACACAGAGATTAAGAAGCGGTAAATGATAGGGGTAGTTTTACTAAATCACCCTTATTAAATATAAGTCATCTAAAAATTGAAAAAATGAATAGTATAGCAAGGGTAAAATAGATACAACATGATAAATTATTCATTAATTTTATATACTAGACAAGTATTACTGAACATTCCAAAATAATATAGTGGATAAGTAAAGATGGACAGAGGAAGTAATAAACCCCAGAACAAAATTCAGGACTATCTTGCATTTTGTGAGGGGTGTGTGTTAGTTCCGAGATCATATATCCCACTATTTATACTAAAATGATGAAATACGTTATCTCATATACATGACAGAATAATATCCATGTGAAAACTTTGTCTATCACATCCCCGTACCAAACAACCTCTCCATAAAAGAACTTACCAGTCAATTGTCATGTTATTGTTCTTTTTTACAGGCCAATATCAGGGGCATCAATGAACCCAGCAAGGAGTTTGGGCCCAGCAATAGTGTCAAGTCATTACAAAGGTCTGTGGGTTTACATGTTAGGCCCAATAGCTGGTGCCATAGCAGGTGCTTGGGTCTACAACATCATCAGATTTACTGATAAGCCATTACGTGAAATTACCAAAAGTGGATCTTTTCTCAAATCCAAAAGCCTACTACGTAACCCCTCCAATTAGAACCTTTTTTTAATTTATTTTATTTTGAGAAATAGATATAAAAAGAAAGAAAAATATGTTGGAAATTAGTCTTGTTTAACTTTTGTACACGATAAAAGAAGTAAAATAATCTAATGAAGTTTTAATTATGTTGACAGTGTATTGTTTAATTGTTATATATAATTATGATTTATGACATACGTGTCTGTTATACACCTTGATTTGAATTTGCATTGTATTAAACTCATTTAAAGGGAAAAACACTCTTTATCAGGACTTTTTCATGCTCAGTCCTAGGCCTGACTCGAGACATCTAATTAAAGATGAAGAGATCTTATTCATTCCACCACAGCTCATATTATATTCAATGGTTCTTGAATCTTGACCTTTCCCATTACATTTGTAGTAGTGCATGCACTATTATTTTATTTATAAGTTGGGGAAAACTTTTTGTCTCGTTTATTAACATTAGCAAGTTTCCACCTACAATTATTTTCCAATTTCCTTTAACACTTTTTTTGGAATACCTGGGAGAAACACTTTTGTGGTAAGAATGGATTGGCCATCTTTAATTTGCTCTTTGACTGCTGATTTGTGTATTTGGCAAGAAGACTATTTTCATTGTTATATTTTTGGTTGAACTTAATTTATTTTGATTTTTCTACCACTTCCATAGTAAGTGTACATTAAAATTTGTAGCTAATAGCACGTACCTAAATATATAATTCTGTTGGAAAACATTTTGTTGGTAGCATATGCCCAAAAATGAGCCCCACACTAATCTAAATTAGTCGAGCTCCAAGTTATGTGAATACCAAACATACCAAAAGCATTTAGACGAACACTGTGAAGGTAGAAGGTAGGGAGCCTGGGGTTAAGGGGTGGTAGTGGAGCACATTTTCTAAAAAATATTTTTCTCCGTACCGAACACAAGACTGAAGAAAACTGATGGTAGCATCTAAAACTAATGTTCAATGCATTTCGCCAAAATGTTTTCTTCCACTTGAAGTTGGTTATCTCTTGTCCTCTACTGAAATCAACATTACTGTAGATCTCAACTTTACCATGTGAACAACTAAAATGAGCTAGATTAACATCTTTTGAGCTTTGAGTATACATAGCAATTTAGTTAAACTTTAGTGGCACAAATCACTTTACCATAAGAATTAACCCAGACAATAGAATTATTGGCATTAAGAGAACAAAGTATTGGATTTTGTGTTTGAGCATTTGGACTTTTGCAATATTTTCCATAAACCCTTTGGCTTTTTCTAATTTTTGTTTATTACAGAGAATTGAAACATATTGGTCATTTTCCATTCACAAACTACAGTTCTTGTATAATACTTACATTAGCAAGGGTAAAAAGATGGTGTTTCCAAAAGGGCACTAAAAAACTTTGTAGTCAATTCTTGCATGTTTTCAGATTTCCACCATCTAATGAATTGCCACCCAGCCCACCCCACCTTAAAGAAACAAAAATAAATGCCTCCTATATATCTCCACATTCAAAGGGAGATTAAGTGAAATCAAAGTTTTCTAATACTTGAGAGAGAGTTCAAGAATGGCTGAGATATCAGATATCAGTCATGCAACAACTTTATGTCACGGACTTAGAGTGTTGGCTAAAGTTCCGTGCGGCCCTTGACAATTTACTCACTACTCTTTCAAGATCTTGTAAATTCAAGGAAGCCTTTAAGACTTGGATCGCTAAGAGAATGCTTAAGGAAAGACTTAGAAAGAACAAAGAGAGAGTTTTGGAAGAAGGCTTTTGTATTTCTATTGGAAGATTGCTTTACACTTGAGTGATTGTTGGATGCCTTGCAAATGAATGGCACCCCCTATTTATACTAACTCCTAAGGACTAAAGTGCAATTAAAAATTACTTACAAGTCCCTAAGATATTAACACAAAAGCCCCTCTCTAGAATTCTCTACACACTCTAGAGAATTTTAAGGCTTTCTTGGAGACTATCTAAATTATTCTAGAGAATTCTAAGGAATTCTCTAGCCTTCTTGAATAATCTAAAAGGTTCTAGAGTTCTCCGCAAACCTCTCCACAACTCTAGACCCTTCCGCCCCTATCCGGATGCAAAATTTAACTATGGTGTGGCGGGACATGACACTCTCCCCCACCTATTGATGCAACGACCGCGTCGCATTGTTGCTACATCGTCATCTGAGCCTTGTGCGTGCGCGACCAATAGTCCATTGACTCGATTAAGGCCCTTGCGCAATGCCTTCAACGTCCTCCATATCACTTCTAGCTCAGACTTATGACCTACCTCCTTCCTAGGAGGCAAGTGCTTCGGTGGCTTCTTTGGCATCATGACATTGTTCCCTTTTGGCACCTTCTTCATGCATAGTGGCAAGGACCTACTTGCACCATTGTCCTTCTTTGAACTTGCAATGATGGCTCTAGACGTCGACTCCTTCTTTTTAGAGTTTTTCTCGAGCTGCATGGCCGTTAGGCGAACTTGTCCTTCCGTCTTCGGCACCTTGACCATAGGCACCATACCTGATCTTCCTTGCTCCATGACTAGAAGTCGTTGGAGGTAGGGGTCGATCACCGCGTGGCACTGCTGGAAGAACTCATGCCCAAGAATTATGTCAAAGAGATCTAAAGAAGCGACAGTGAAATTGGTCTTACCTTGCCACTCGCCTAGCGTGATGCTTACTCCATGCGCGACTCCGTTCACAGGAGTTGGGGGTGCATTGACCGTCCTGAGTTGGGTGTTGCTTGAACTGTAACTCAGCCCTAACCTCGTTGCTGCCTTTTTGGTCATCAGATTGACCTCTGCACCCGTGTCGACCAAAGAACAAAGGGTTTTCCATTGATCTTAAGGTCGACATACTGCGCGCCGTATCCTCTTGGCTTCTCTGGCTGCTTCGTGATGGCTCCGCATAGTCCTATCAAGCCCAACTGCGTCGTCCTTTCGCCTTGTCTTTGCTCCTGGGCGTCTTTCTCCTTCCGCTCTCGCAGGATGGCACCAAGGCTCTTCAGTTCAGGGCACCTTGCATAACCATGCGGCCCGCCGCATATGTAGCAACCACCTTTGTTGGCAACCTCTGTCTTCCTCTCCGTGTTGCCATGACGTCCAGACTTCTTGCCATCGGACTTGTAGGTATCATGATTCTTGGGATGTGGCCGCTGCTCCTCGCCTTTGCCACGGTCTCCCCCACCATGGTCATGACTACCTCTCATCTCTTCTCCTCTGGCTCTGACAGGCTTCTCCTGCCTGAAGTCTGCCAAAGCTTCGGCCTGCGTGATGGCTTCATCTATGATCCTGACTTGCCGACGTTCCAACTCCGTCCTGGCCCAATTTTGCAGCCCATCCATGAAGTGGAACAACATATTATCATCTGTGAGGTTAGGAATTTGAAGCGTGAGGGTAGTGAATTCCTGCACATATGCGCGGATGCTGCCCGTTTGCTTCAGCTCCCTAAACTTGCGCTTCGCCTCATAGACGACGTTATTAGGGAAGAAGGTTTTCTTGAACTCCTCCCGGAATCGCTCCCAGGTGTTGATGGCGTACGTCCCCTTCCCTATCTCGGCCTCTTTGCGTCTCCACCATAGCATAGCCATCTCCGAAAGATACAACACGGCAGTGTTGATCTTGGTCTCGTGACTCTTCACCCGGCTACAGTTGAAGTAATTCTCCAAGTGCCACAAGAAATTCTCCACCTCTTGAGCATCGCGGATGCCTTTAAACATAGGTGGCTTGGGAGCCTCGACCCTGGCCTCCCTATCACGGTCGGATGATGCAGATCCTCCAACTTTCATGCCTTCTTTGAGTGTCCTCATTTCGGCCTTCATGGTTTCAATTGTGTTCAATGCCTCCATGAGCCGGCACTCCAAGGAAGTGATGGCCTCATTCATCTCAAACTCGGCCCGCTGACGTCCCTCCAACTCCTTACGGATGTTTTCAATCTCCTCAAGGGTGAAGTCCTCAAGAGTCTTGAACTTGCCATCAGCCACATTCAAACGCCGGCCTAATATCTCCACGGCCTGCCTTGCCATTTCAACCCTTGCGACCCATTCTTCTCCAGCGGTGACGTCAATAGGCTCCTCGCCACATTCATCGTTACTTGCTTCGATGGTCGAAGGTGGATGAGATGTTAGCGCCTCGCTTGGTGTGGGATCCAGCAGTATTTCCTCATTACTCTTTTGGTGCTTCTTTCCCTTACGATTCCTCTTTCCACCATCCGGACGGATGTTGGTGGTGCTAGCGGCGTTTACGTCCCCTTCGGTTGCCATTCCCTTAGTGCAAACCTTCGCTCTGATACCACTTTGTCACGGACTTAGAGTGATGGCTAAAGTTCCGTGCGGCCCTTGACAATTTACTTACTACTCTTTCAAGATCTTGTAAATTCAAAAAAGCCTTTAAGACTTGGATCGCTAAGAGAATGCTTAAGGAAAGACTTAGAAAGAACAAAGAGAGAGTTTTGGAAGAAGGTTTTTGTATTGCTATTGGAAGATTGCTTTACACTTGAGTGATTGTTGGATGCCTTGCAAATGAATGGCACCCCCTATTTATACTAACTCCTAAGGACTAAAGTGCAATTAAAAATTACTTACAAGTCCCTAAAATATTAACACAAAAGCCCCTCTCTAGAATTCTCTACACACTCTAGAGAATTTTAAGGCTTTCTTGGAGACTATCTAAATTATTCAAGAGAATTCCTTAGAATTCTCTAGCCTTCTTGAATAATCTAAAAGGTTCTAGAGTTCTCCGCAAACCTCTCCACAACTCTAGACCCTTCCGCCCCTATCCGGATGCAAAATTTAACTATGGTGTGGTGGGACATGACATTTAGCAATCAAAGATGATCATGAGCATCATATTCTTTCTTGTCCATGTTTGGCATCCAAGAAACTTGATGATGAAACTATAAGCTTCACTCAAAAGGTAAACTCACTCTTCCAATTCTTTGATGCTTCATATAACTAGTTCTCATTCTACTAAAGGATTTCACATCTTGAAAATTGAAGATAACTCATTTATATTACATCAACTTGTCTATGAGTTGCAGATAATGGCATAAGTAACCCTACACAAGTACCTTCACTTTCTAACAAGTGGTTTAGTGCTCACATTAAAAGTTGATAAGAAAATAAGCTAAGTTACATATATGGTAGTGATACTTTTAATGGTGTGAAGTATTATGGGAAAAGCTCACTTAGCTTAAAGAAGATAGTTTCACAACATACTGTAAATACCTTGAACTAGCGAAACGCCACAAGCACCTGATATAACACTGACAGTCATAAGGCAAACTAATTGTCCATATAACATGCATTTATAACATATAGGATATGGAACCAGTTGATGAATAATCTTTTGTTTTCAATGCAGTTAGTGGCAGAGCTTCTAGGCACCTACTTATCGATGTTTGCTGGTTTTGCTGCCATGGTGGTGAACAAGATCATAGTGTCACGTCCTGCCACTTCACAATTAAATTTTGTGTCCGGATAGGGGCGGAAAGGTCTAGAGTTGTGGAGAGGTTTGCGGAGAACTCTAGAACCTTTTAGAATATTCAAGAAGGCTAGAGAATTCCATAGAATTCTCTAGAATTCCTTAGAATTCTCTAGAATCACTTAAGACTTTTCAAGAAAAGCCTTAGAATTCTCTAGAGTGTGTAGAGTATTCTAGAGAGGGGCCTTTGCGTAAATAATCTAGGGACTTGTAAGTAATTTTTAATTGCACTTTAGTCCTTAGGAGTTATTGTAAATAGGGGATGTCATTCATTTGCAAGGCATCCAAGCTTGAGAACAAGCATCCAACAACTTGTAAAGCTTTCTTATAAGCAATATAAGACCTAAATTTCTCTAAGTCTTCCTTTTCATTCTCTTAGCGATCTTAGTTTCAAAGGGCTTACTTGAGCTTACAAGATCATGAAAGATTCGTAAGTAAGTTGTCAAGTGCCGCACGGAGCTTTAGTAAGACTCTAAGTCCGTGACAATAGGCCTTCTAGGAATAGCAGTTTTGTGGGGTTTGGATATGATGGTTATGATCTACACTGTTGGGCATGTTTCTGGTGCCCATTTTAACCCTGCTGTCACCGTTGCTTTTGCTTCATGTAAGAGGATAGCATGGAGACATGTAAGTTTCTCCATTCTAAGTTTACCAAAATACAACAAGAATCAGCAAGAAAGAACTAAACAACAACCAAAAATGTACTTAAGGATGTTTCCCCTCGCTTTTGGGGCTACTCTATTTTCAGGTGCCAGCATATATATTAGCACAAGTCATGGGAGCAACTCTAGCAACTGTCACTGTGAGATTAATGTTCAAGGAAGAGCAACTTCAGTTTCTGAGAACAATTCCAGCTGGCTCAGATTTGCAGTCTCTTGGATTAGAATTCTTGATCACTTTCTACCTCAAGTTTGTTGTTCCAGGCACCACAATGGATAATCAAGCTGTTAGTGATCACTGCATGTTTAAATGTAAAGGTCCTACGACAGAATTCAACTTATTCTATCCTTCTCTCTGTTTACTGATGCAGGTTGGAGAACTCACTGGACATGTTATTGGAGCTGTAATCACAATTAACTCTATCCTTGCTGGATATGCTAAATAGATAACTTCTGGTTTCCCACTTACTTTGGACCCATTTCAGAATGCATTTTTCTAAAGCGAAGCATTTAAAAAGAATGTGTTTTCCTAAAATAGCTTCAAAAATAAACATGAGTATCTCAAAGTGAAAGAATACTTCACAGTTCAGACTATCATCAGCAAATTGGAAGTTAAAACTAAGTGAAAAGCTACAAGAATAGGAGCATGGGGATGAACCTATATAATAACATGATTTTCATAAATAAAACAAGTACAGGGCCAACATTCATAACTGAGTTGGGAGTAAAAGTTTCTAGTGGTGTTATTTGGAGTCTTAACTCTTCTTCATTCTACAAATTTGCCTAACTGGAGACATTTGGCTATTTTGATGAACAAGCCTATTTCAGGGGCATCAATGAATCCTGCACGAAGTTTGGGGCCAACAATTTTATCAAATTGTTACAAGAAATAATGGATATACATTTTGGGTCCTACAGCAGGAGCTATAACTGGTATCTGGTTTTACAATGCCATGAAGTCTGTTAAGCCCTATAATGAAGTCACTAAGTTTCTTCCCTTTCTCAGAAGATTAACCCAAAACAAAGTTTAAACAACAAACACTACTGTGCCCGTCCAAATAATCAACCACTTCTCGGGTCTAGGTTTAAGTCTTTCCGCAGAAGATTAGCCCAAAAAATGCTTAATAAAAAACCCACACTTCTGGTCCTCTATGCAGTTCTTTAGAATTGGTAGAAGCATTTGGCAGCTACCATTTATTATAACTTATATGTTAGATATTTAGATATCTACTGTTTAGCTAATCTTTAGATTATATTCTTCAATTGAGGCGCTTCATTAATCATTTTCAGGTTTTACCATAAGAAAATATTATCACGAGCACACTAACGGCAGTAGTCTCATAACCACATTAAATTTCCCAGAACTCTGTCCATATAGGAAATGACTATATCGGCACTATTTCTAAATGATACTTTACAGAGGAAATTTTAGGAAACGCAAAGTATCCGACATTTGTAAAATTCAGGACCCAATGTTATGCTAGCCAAAGAAACTGGAAGCTCATGAGAGGGTGTACATTTTCAGAGAAAAAAAATAAAAACATTCACTATGCATACATGTTAAAATAAGTTACACTTGGGGAAAAAGAATAAACCGACAATTACTTGTTATGTACAAACAAAAAAGAAATGGCAGCATGATTCAAGAGATCAAAACATAAGCTTTTACTACCTTCCAATAGGTGCATTGTTCGGTGAACTTGTACGACTGTTCGGATCATGCCTCAATCGTAATCTTGGAATGATAAGAGGTTTGCAGCAAAGAAGAGCGAAAAGGAATTCCATTGTAAACAATGTCATGCTAACCCACACAAATAATGTTGTCTTCCAATACCATAGCATTCTTTTCATAAAAGGAAGTTCAGACTCCAGTGTTAAAGAGGCAGCATATATTTCGGGAACTCCACCTCCAGGGTGGAATTCAGCTCGTTGCTCAATGATCACCCTCAAGCATGCAGTTGGAATGAAACCTTCAGAGAAGCCCTTTAAGTCTACCTTTAACTTTTGGGATTCTGATGTATATCCAGTGACAAGGGGGGCAGCTTTAAGGAAAGTAGAAAAAAGGCGTATAGGATTGCTTTTGAATTGCAACATACAAGGTCGTCTGGCGCTAGATAGCACTTTACCATTAGAAGTGAGGAAATCCACCCGCACCTTCAGGTGTAAGAAACAAAAGAATTAGTAAATCATTCAGGTAAGACCGAACATGTAGAAATGCATAACAAACCAACAATTCAAGAAAATAGAATTATTTTGGGTCGGCAATGTAAATCTCAACTTTGCTTTCCTAAAATAGGTAGTAGGCTTGAGTTCTACCAGGAGTGAATCAATAAAATTAATTGTGCCAAGTTCTTCAATACATAGACGAAACGGACAAAATGAAACTAGAATTGGAGGGAGCATACATGTTAACTTGGTAAATAGACACTAGACAGGAGAAAGAAATTAATGTCAAATACTCAAATCACTGTGGACAAACATTTTATTCTTACAACTATCTCCCTTCCCCACACCCCCTGGGTCTCCTTTTTTATGTGCAGCTTTTTAAAAGTATATCAATTGAAAATTGCACTAGCTTAAAAACCAATGGTATGTCATACACAAACCAGGTACGCAGTCAGCAAAATCAAATGTCTAAAGCTTATTCAAACTCCAACTTCCCATTTGTGTTAGTTAAACTAATCTGGAAGATAGCAGTTTATAATCATTTTGCAATAGAAAACCATGTCTAGACTATATTTTCCATCTGAATATACAACAGAATTCGATCCTCGCAGAAAGCACCAAACATAACAAATATGGCATACAATGTACACAGTCAAGCGACTTCCATAGCTGTTGGGACTAACTTTGTATGCATAAACTAAAGCAATAACTTCACAATTTTTTTAAAAAAAACTACTTCCCGATCAGGTCAATGAACCCATGTTGATGAACTACCAATTACCACTATTCTGTATCTAGCAGCAAAAAATCCATCAGGTATCAAACTTAAAAGTCCTTGCGCTCATACCTGAAAAATGCCCAAATTTCTGTTATAATCTGACTCGGGCAACATTAGTGAAACAGTAACCTGCAACTTATGATTAGGTGGGATAACTCGCACCCCATCAACCATTCCAACATCCACTTGACTATCTACACCACAGGTCACACCTGGACTCCTTATTATCGGCACATATGCAACTGGGCTCTTTGCTGTATAATCAAAATTCAAAGGCTCGTTCATCCTGATTGGCTCTTCCACCATAATTCTTATCAAGATGCCACCCATTATAAAAGCTGATACCAGCAATCCAACCAAAACAAAACAAACATACACAGACCACAAACATCCCCATCCAAATTGTAGCCCCAACCTCCATACTGAACTCTGCTCCTTCAACCATCCAGATACAAATTTCAACATACTCTCAAACACAAACCCAAAACTCCTCATAAACCTGTGTATTACATATCGTTTCACACGCCTCATTATTTGAAATGGATCCATCACAAACATATAAGAGCTATAAATTATCCATACAGGAAATGTAAACAACTTTATCATCAAACTCACAATAGTTATCAACATATTCACTTGAAATCCAACAGATTTTATAACTAAATTCGCTAAATCAAACAATATATTCGAACTTGAATCATCAATTTCTCTCAAATGCGAATTAACTTCCTCCGAATTATTGATTTCGTCATTGTTTACATGAGTAATTACAGAATCCTCTTTCAGCAGTGAAGAAGCATCATTCGAATTATCTATTATTACACTATTTTCATTCATACCTGTTGGAATCTCCTTATTTTGTTCATCACCTATACCTTTTTGACTTTTTGTGCTCAAATCAAGCTGCATTGAGTTCGAACTTTCTATATTATCCAAACTTCCATTCTTATCCTTATCTTCTGCCATCAATTTCCTTGAGAACCTTATCTTTCGCTCTCTCGAATTCGAATAAATCTCGGAACTTATAGAAGGTCGAAAATTAGTCGACTCGTTTCCAGAATCATTGAAAGAAAAAGGTCGCCGGTGCCGGAGAGAAGACGACGGGAAATTTTCATTTTCCGCGGATTGATTGAGGTTTACGTCATCCTCCGATCCGCCGGTTTCGGCGTCGGAAAATATGTCGCTGCAATCATCGAAGGGGAATTCGTCCGCCGCATCATCGAATAAGTCTCCGTTGTTGTCTTGCTTATTTGGTTGTGTATCTTCCATAACAAACGAAATTCAACAATTGTGAACTCTATTATTTTGGAGTGTGAAGGGTTTGATGATGAAGAAGAAAATGAAATTCAAGGGATATTGATATGCTTGCAATTTTTTATTTTTTATTTTAAAAACAAGATTATGTAGCTTGCAGGTTGTACATTTATCGAGAAAATGTCATAAATAGTTCTTTTAACATTTTAAGTTTAAAATGGTAAATATATTTTTATCCCATTTAGTTCTTAAATTATTCAAAAATTTATTTTTAACTATACATTTATCGGTTTTAGTCTCTTAACTATACATTTATCGATTTTAGTCTCTTAACTATACATTTATTGGTTTTAGTACTCTAATTATTTATAAACTTACCAGGTTTGATCTCTGTTCATTTCTTATATAAATAACTTAGGGTTATATTAACAAAATTCATGTCTCGAGAAATTAAATTCTTTAGCCATTTTTGTTTTGTTGTTTCTTTCTCACCGCTACTTTTACTTCAAATTAGGCTTATGCAAAGAACCTTAACCTCAACAATTCAAAATAAAATTCACTAGAAAAGAAAATATGTTATAATTTTATTCAACAGACAACAAAAAATGAAGCATATTACTGCTACTAATGAATCTGTTGAATTCAAAATTTGTACTCCAACGAATTTGCAATTCTTTTTTAGTTTTTCTTTTAAATAGATTAATTTTATTATTCTATTCATTTTATTTCACTAAGAGAAAATTTGAGTAATAAGATCAAATCTCTTATTAAAAAATTAAAAAAAATTGTGTTGATTATGAACCGATAACCGCCAAAGAAGGGAACACAACATATTCAAGTCATTAGCAACAATTATATGCTTCATTTTATCCTCCATAGAATAAAATTAAGACTTATATTTTCTTTCCTCGTTGATTTTATTTTGAATCATTGAGGTTACTTTTTTTTCATAAGAGTAATTTGAAGAAAAAATAGTGGGGGATAGAGAAACAACTTTTTTTTAAAAAGGTTAAAGATTTAATTTCATGAAGAATTTCGTTAATATAACCTAAGTTATTTGTATTTAAAAAATGGACAAAGACCAAAGCTGATAAGTTTTTGAATACTTAAAGAAAGGGACCAAATCTGATAGGTTTTTGAATACTTAAAGAATTAAAACTAGTAAGTGCATAGTTAAGTGACCAAAACTGATAAGTTGTTATATAGTTAAAAGACTAAATCTGACGAAAATATAGTTAAGGACTATTTTAAACTACACCTATAGTTAAGATACTATTTATGGCATTTTCTCTACATTTATCTACAATATTTGTACATCTTTTAGCAAACGAGCAACGGAGGCACATAAACTTGTGAAGTTACAACGACAAACGGTTCAAGTCCTCGACCACGGAATCATCTTTAATTTTATCCTCAACATAAGACAACCGCTCTAGTTTTTCAAACCAAAGCCATCAAATTAGTATATCCATACCGCTCATTAGGAAAATATGTACATAACATACCTACTTTTTCAAACAAAAAAAATCATGAATGCATATGCACCATAATTAGGACCTAAATCGACCCGACTGTACTAGTGGTTGTTTGAAATAAAGAGTTATAACTTTTACCCATTAGATAGCCGATGAAAATTTCACAACTTAATTAGTTGAGTCGTTGTCTAACGTGCATATCTAACGGTTGAAACATTGTTTATGGAATACTCTTGGTAGGAGCGTTTTACCCCTTAATTGGGATATGTCCAATACAAATTCAAATTAGCTCTTCAATATCTGTAGCCTAAGCAACTTCTTGTCAACACAACTACAGATACAATCCAAAATGTTACATGTTTGCTCCAATACAACTTTTGTTACAAAACATGGCAAAATACCAATTAAAATACAACCCTCAAACTCAGTACTACTGGATTTTATGAAATCTTCTCAGATATTTGGTTTGAATTTATTTCTAACAAATACAGCAGATGAACTAGCTCATCCATGGTACCCATTACCATTACTGTTTTTTCTTCAAAATGTGTGTTTAATTCAACACTTGGAATGAGAAAAATCAGAGTGCAGGTAATATAGAGCCTCAAACCCCCTCAACAAAACTATAAACAGCCTCAGATTTGCATAAAGGTTGAATTGCTCAATATTTATTCTTTCACGCATACAAATAGCGAGGGATCATCTTGAGTGTGATGCTTGTCTCGCTTCTATGTCCTGTAGTCTGAGGCTTACAGCCCTCTTGTGGGCATCCAGACCCTCAACTTCGGCCATTTTCTCTACGTAAGGGCCAAGATTCCTCAGCCCTTCTTCTGTCAAAGACTGCACAGTGATGTACTTCAAGAAAGAGTCCAAAGAGACCCCACCATACATACGTGCATACCCATAAGTTGGAAGAACATGGTTAGTTCCACTTGCATAATCTCCTACACTCTCAGGTGTCCACTGTCCCATAAATACAGAACCTGCAAGTATTCAGAGTTGATTATTTATATGTTAAGATTTACCAAAGGGAAGCATGGTTGATTAGTAGTAAGTTGCTAATTGATGGTAAAATATGAACCTCCAAGGCACCCACCCTACTTTCCAGTTTCCTGGTATCTAAATACGAACACTGAAGACATCATTTGCCTCATCTATAATACTGTAATGTAAATCAAGATTTCTTTAAGCCCAGAGAAAAGTATGGCATGTCAACTACCGAAGCGAAATATTAGAGCCAATTCCAGCAGTTCCAGCCACCATCCAAAGTGAAAATATTAGAGCTTATCGTAGAAACCCAAGCTTACTATGCGGAAAAAAAGAAGAGGCTAGTCAACTACCCATGCACGAATATCTTCTAGAAAAAAGGAGAAACGGAATAATTTAAGAAAAATGCAAACACTTAACAGGATCACTAGCGAAGAAAACTTGTCCAGCTCGCCAATGGCCAGCCATCATGAACCTTCTATTTGTCATCTTGAGAGCTAAATCATACAGTTCAAGGAATAAGAAGAAGAAAAAACTATCAATCTCACACTGTTCAATACAGCCTAAAACCCCTTAAATTAACCAGCTGGATGATGAGACAAGGGGAGAAATAGAAACTGAAACAGTAATCTCGGGTAAAGAAAAAAGGCAGTTAAATCGTATGGAGAAGTTGTGTTCTATGGAAGATCACAAAAGGCAGGGCGGAAACTCACATAAAGAAATTCAGAAAGATAGGAAGAATAAAAATGAACATATATCCACTATATATCTCGCCTTAACATGGCCAAAAAACCAAGAGAAGCTTGTGGATCATATTTCAGATACGCATAAACAATCAGCAGCCCCAATAGCCCAAAAACACTAACAGAAGATTGGATATGCCAAATGGAAAAAGAGAAACTTAGCAAACGCATTCCTCTAAAGTACCTGCATTCTCAATTAAACTTTCCCACTTCTCAGCTTCATCCACATTGATTATCAGATGCTCAGGTGCATACATGTTTGAGAAGGAAATTGCCTGGAAAAGATTGTGATTTAAGTCTAAGAGAAAAGGCTGTAGCTGACAGAAATTTATAAGGAATATTGCATTCACATAAATGATGTAATTGATTATTTATATTATATTCGGGAAGAATTGTTTAATGACAGAAAGTATACATCCAACTGTAAGCAAATTGCTGCCAACCAAGATCAACAAATTGCAAACATACCTCAAGCATATCCCGTGCTAACACAGTGAAGCTGTGGCTTAGTGCCTTAAGTGCAAATTCTCCCCTTGGAAGTGCTTGACATTGCTTCCTAATTTCCTCTTGAATGGAATTTAGATCAACACCATCCCCAGCAATAACCAGTACGACTTGGCTATCTGGCCCATGCTCCGCCTGAAAAAATGCATTTGAGGTGATAAGAATAAATAGAGGTTGCCCAGTCTTTGCTACAATGATAGATAGGTATTGATGGAAGTTTCAGTTCAATCTGTATTAACAGTTGATCTTCTTCACTATGAAAAGCTTAAATTTTCTCTTATTTTGATCTCAGAAGAGACATAAGCTGTCCCAATGTGAAATACAAGAGCACTTGATTCAGACAGAAAGTATGAATGGAAACTTGATCAAGCAGTGAAAAATGGAGTTGATACCTGTGAAAGTAAATCTGCTGCCACATGGACAGGACTGGAATGCTTGTCAGCTATAACAAGGACTTCGGAAGGCCCAGCAGGCATGTCAATTGAAACCATCGCTTCGCTGTTCTGTTGAGAGAGAATACTACTTAGCAAAAGACAATTTAAAGTGACGACATTAGTCTTTCAGCAGCGTATTTATCACGAGTGACATTTATCTACATTGCAAATATCCCTAACCTAAGATTGTCTCTTACTTGAAACCAATACCTGCAGAATCATTTTTGCAGCAGTGACATACTGGTTCCCAGGCCCATATATCTTCTCAACCTGGCATAGATGGCAATGTACATAATGCTTCCCCTTTATATATTTTTTTGAGAATGAAAGAAGAGGAAAGTTTGATTGTAAAGTGATCCAAAGGGCAATAAGAAAGGAAACCAACTTCATTAAAGTATACAAGGCAACCACAGGACTGAGGATTCAAGGACATTGAGGCTAGTAGCTTTACAGATGTATAAGGAACAGATCAATGTTTATGTGCTTATACAAGCCATAATTACTTTCCTTTGTAAGAAATATTGTCAATGTACCAATAAGGGTCAACTGCATACACTGTACACAGGGGCATCTTCCTTGATATATATATATATATATTCTGAGAAGTGGATGTAAACCCTAATAAAATATAAATTTCAGCCAAGTACCAGAGAACTTATTTAAAAGAAACAAAAGGCAAACTGTCAAATACTCCAAAAACTTATACGGTATTTTATGGGATAAAACTGCCTCTAAACCACTGCAGAAAAAATTTGACAGACTTTCCTGAGCTAATATCAGACTGGACTGCTTGCCTCCCTAGCATAACTTCTTCTATTCTCATTCTCTTGTTCTTTCCACTAAAACCAACAGTACTATCTAGACTTCTCAGTCCTACTCTTGTTTTATTAAGCCTTGATTCGATTTGCTCAACACAAAAAAGGACATCTTCTTCAATTCTCAAAAAAATAGGCAATCTTCTTTTTCTGTAAATCAACCAAGAAAAACTCCTCCACATGAATTCTAATCCTAATACTATTATTAAATAATAATAATAATAATAATTAAAAAGAAGGAATATACCAACACAAGATCTTCTATCTCTTACCACTCTCCTGTCCCTTTTCATGAAGATCTATTAGAACTAGCTCACACTCTCACTGTCCAAGCAAAAAAGAGAAGGGGCCTCTGAGCTCTTCAGTGTCCACAAGAATCACATAGAAATGCTTGTATTTAGCTGCTACTGAGATGCAGTTCCTCCTCATAGAAAATTTTTTTAACATTTTTTTTAATAATAGTGATGTTAGGCATGCACCTCAACTAATTCCACGAAATACGTGTCACCTCCCACAGCAACAAGTACCAGGTAACCCTATCCACCAAGCCTAGGACATATGGGGAGAAAGGGATTTGAACCTGAAACCCCATGGTTATCAACTCACTTCATTGACCACTAAGCCACACCCTTAGGTGTAAAATTCTATTAATATTGGCCCATATTGGAAGGGAACTTGCAGAAGAGAGTTGGAGATGGGAAAAGAATAAAATTCTGGAAGGATGCTTGGAAGGAGCAAAGTCCATTAATGGAGATTTTTCCAAACCTGTTTATTCTAAGCAACAACCCAGATGGCACCATTTATGATATGTGGAGCGCACAGGGATAGAACTTATTCTTCAGGAGATTGCTAAATGACTGGAAGATTGATAGAGTAGCCGATTTGCTAAATAGGATTGATGATTTCAATGGCACTACTGCTGAACCAGATACATTAAGATGGAAACACAATATCGATGAGCAATTCACTGTTAAAATGGTTTATAAAATGGAAGAAAGGGTACAGTGTAGAGGGCAACCAAAAATATGGAGAAACTTATGGAATAGTCCATCCCCAACCAAGGTAAAATGCTTTACTTGGTTGATGGTTAAAAGAGCATGCCTGACACAAGAAGTTTTGAAGAAAAAAGGGGCCATCATAGTTTCCAGGTGCTTCTTATGCAATGAAACAAACAGTCATCTATTTTTGCACAGCACTTTTACAGCACAACTTTGGTCTCTATTTCTCAACATAACAAAGACAAGCTGGACTATGCCGGAGCATACTGCAGATTTGCTTAGTTGCTGGATGAAAAGAGGAGGCAGCAAAAGTCAAAAGAAGTGGTGGAGGATCATCCCACAATGCATCTGGTGGACAGTTTGGAGAGAGAGAAATGGGAGGTGGTATGAAGATAGATCCAATTCCATCCAGAAAGTTAAATGGAATTGTATAATATCTTTCTACTTTTGGTGTAAAGAGTAGGTTTAGAGGATATAGATCAATTTGTAGATTTATTAAGATCTCTGTAAGTATCTTCTTTTCTAGTTGTTTTTTTTTAACTAACACTTCTTGATGGTGTCCAGCATGTCCTTAATGCTGAGGAATACACATTTACCAGTTTCAAAAAAAAAATAAAAAAATCTATTAATATTATGTTCACCTACTATCACCTATCATGTTTTCCAACAATCAATAACAGGGAATCCTCTCTTGATAGCAATCAATATAAGAAGGCATAATTGCTTTGTTGACTTTCCCTTAAGATTGGTTCATTTAGCAATATCTATTCAGCATACGCTTATTTACAATGCACATGCTTTAATTCCTGTTCCTGCCTAGAAATCAGTGTCCCTATCCCCTAGGCAACTAAAGCAATCGCTTGGGGTCCCATATTTTTGGGGGCCCCCATTTTTAAAAAAAAAAATTACTTATGAATGTTATTTTTAAAAAAAATTATATGTACTATGAGTGCTATGATTTCTACTAAGGCATAAGGAAATTGCATATGAAATGAATGTAGAACTTGAATTTCGTAAGAAACAATTTGATGAAAATATTGATAACGAAATCACAAAGTCCCTTGAAACTATATATATATATAGATAGATAGAGAGAGAGAGAGAGTAGATTAAGCTATTTTTTTCACTTCAAAATAGATTTGAACCAATGAAGCATATGAAAATAGTTTTTTTTTTCTTATTTAGTGGTAAATTGAGATCACTAGATGATGAGAATTTAAAAATCATTGTCTTAAACTTGATCTTTAACACATAATAGTTATTATGTTATTGATGGTTTAGATTTATTTTTTGAATTGAAAGTGTTAAGAGAAATAATACATGTAGAAGATAATTATCTAATGAAAATACGCAATCAAATAAAAGACTTGATTCTCTTTCTACACATATTGCTTATAGAATAATGTTAACAGTTTCTCTAACCGTTGCCACAGCCGAAAGAAGTTTTTCGAAACTAACATTGATTAAATCTTATTAAAACAAATCAATTATAAAACAGTAACTAATGATTTCGCATCTAAAAAAGCTAGAAAAGTAGATTTTAAATAAAAGTATATATGATGAAAAAACAAAATATTAGGGCCCCTCCCTTAAATTTTGCTTTAAGCCCCCAATCTTATTGAGTCGGCCCTGCCTATTTCAAGCGACAACATTTCCTACAATAACTGTAACTGCAGGGACATCATGTTTTAAAGGAAATATGGACTGATGAAAGGGATACATAATTTCTTTTCCATCGACCTTTGTCCAATTATTAAAGCTTATATTTTTCATGAATAAAACAACTATGCCTAAATCGTAAACTAATTAGGATATGTATATGACTGTTCACTATTTCCTATGGAAAGATAAAAGTGAAACTCATAAATTCTGTCTAGTCAAATGGCAGGCCTAGAGTAACTAAACCCAAGTTCAAGGGGGTCTAGGCATCAGGAATCTCAACTTTCACAACCAAAGTATGCTAATGAAATGGTTGAGGTATGGTAAACCAGGCTACTGGAAAGATGTAACTGATGCTGAGTATGGCTCTTTGAATCATTGATGCACTAGACCAAGTACATAGATAACAACATACGGAGCCCCTCCTTCAGAAGGAACCTACAGGATTGGGAAATCAATGACCTGATTGCTCTACTTGCAACCTTGGCAGATTTCAACATTAATGAGCAAGAATCATTTGGGGTACATCTAAAGCAGGGAAGTACTCAACCAAGGAAGGTTATGATCTAAAGTGTTTACAGGGTGGAATTCTGGAGGATTGGCCTAGGAAGCATGTTTGAAGGACCAGACCACCACTCAAAGTTGCTTGCCTAGACTGGACAGCTCTAGATAATGCTTGCTTGACACAAGATAATCTTAGCAGAAGGAAACTTACTCTAGTAAACAGATGCTATTTATGCAAACAGAATCTTGAGAGTGTTAGCCGTCTGTTTTTGCACTGCCCCAGCCCCCATCACAGCCGAAAATTGGAACTTTATCTTCTCTATATATGGCCTCCCCTAGAGTATGCCCAAGTCAATCAAGGAGCCCTACATCAGCTGGATTTTTGGAGACTGAACAAAGGCATCAAGAAAGTCTGGAGGATGATCCCAGCAGTCATTTTTTGGGTTATATGCAATGATAGGAATTGCAGATGCTTTGATGGAATATCAACTCCTACCCACTCTCTGAAGACTAAATGGTTAGTTAATTTGTTCAGTTGGAAATTTCTTTCACTGTTGATAGCATTGACATGTTTCTGGACTTTGTTTGCTCCTTAGTTCTAGCTTAGATTACTTGTACCAGTGCTGAAATGTTTTTTTTCCCTTCTGTACTGGAGCCAACTGGTTACACCTTTTGTAATTTGGCATCTTCCTGATGCCCATGCAATGATAATTTCTTACTTTATCAACAACAACAACAACAAAAAAAAAGAACACTTCAGAAATATAGTATGTGTCTACAGTTTACTCAAGCCAGGATTTATTGCTTGAATGTACTCATGTTAATTACATTATTCTGTGTCTCATGCGTAAACTCAGCAAAGCAATAGAAGTATACTAGTGCTTGTATGGTTCAATATGGAAGGCTTCAATTCTTTGAGGTGAAAGTTGTACCTTTGGGCATGATTCAGTGCCCCAGGCCATTGCAGAAATTGCCTGTGGGATTTAAGAAAGTTACAATAAATGGCCCAGTTAGTAAAAGATCAAAAAGCAAGAAATTAATTGAAATGAGTCAGAGGCACATGGTTGATGAATGCAAGATCAAGGAAGCATATCATCATATACCTGAGCGCCTCCAGCTTTAAGGATGTGGGTCACACCTGCTTTCTTGGCACAATAAAGCACTTCCTACAAGAAAGGTGTCTAAATAAATGACCATTGATAAAGTTATACTAACAAATTGAGATGGTAAGCAAATACCTTGCAAATACTGCCATCCCGAGAAGGTGGAGTTGCAAGTACAACTGTTTTACATCCAGCAATCTGTGCTGGCTGGCCAAAGGGAAAATTTGATGATTTTGTAATAAGGGAATTAGCGTTGAAAGAAATGATTAATAAGAGCAGAAAATTGAATCACCATACAACTGAAAGCATCAGAGCTGTAGAAGGTAAAACAGCAGTTCCACCGGGAACGTAAAGCCCAACAGAGGCAATGCTCCTAGCCACACGTTTACATCTGACGCCCTGACAAAGTAGGAAATACAGAAGTTAAAGGAGAAGTAAGAATGTCAACACAATGTTGCTACATAAGCCCACACAACTAAGATCAATCCTGTACAATATCCACAAAACTTACATGCATGTTCTCCACAACTTTCTCAACAGGCTTTTGAGCAGCATGAAAGGCATATATGTTGTTATATGCCACATCAAATGCTTCTCGAACAGATGAATCGAGCTGAGTCAAATAAAGAAGCAATTAGATTGAAAATTAGAAAAGCTGAAGTCAATTGTCTTTCAAGAAAAATTATTTAGAAAATGTCATACTATCTTTAATCCCCATTGCTGTCATAAAAAAAACGCGTGTATTCAAATACATACCTCAGGATCTGGAAGCTCATTGACATCTTCAACTATCTTATCCAGTACAACTTTGTCAAACCGTGATGTGTAGCTGCGCATTATAGATATCATAACAAAGTAACATCAATACAACAAAACAGATTAATTTTAGCGACAAATTTTACTTTCACATGGAACTATTAACTCTTAAAATTGATAAGTGATGGACAAGGAGCAAAAAAATTAAGATTTTTGTAAGTTCTATAGCAAGTTAATCTGAACTTGGGGATATTATGAAGGTTTGAAATTACTTCGTCCATCAAATTAAAAAAATGTCAACTAAAGTAGATCAGAATCAATTACAGAAAGAGTAGAAACACACTCCAAAGATACTTGTTATTAGCTCTAATTAATAAGAAGTTGACACAATGTCCAGTGTCTCCGAAGGGAACTAAAAATGGAGAGACAGAGGGAGGTAGGGAGAGTGTCTGATATGGCAATATAGAATTCATTAATTTTTTATATTTTATGTCAGTTGCAAAAAGACAAAGGTCATCCAGTTGGATCTTCTCTATGGAACCTAGTCGTCTTATTGCGCGTTTCACTTTTAAAAACACTGTACAAGAGATTGAAATGTGGAGTATGGTAAACCTCATCTTTATGTCACTTACTATTTTGATCATTTTGGTCCATGCAATAGGAATGAGGACACACGACATAATATGTTAGGAGAGATGCCCTTTACATCATTCATTAATATCACACAAATTGTTTATATGATATGACAGTCTAGCACCTCCACATGGAGCATTTCTTTGGCATTTTCTATGGATCAATAACACATGTTCTGCATTTTTTTTCCTTAAAATCATTAAAGGTAAACTCATGTTCTGCATTCTTATGGAAAGGGAAGGGGAAAATAAGGGGATCTTGACATAGCAGATACAGGGTAACATTTGTTGATGAAACAAACACAGTAAGGCATAACTATAAACAAGCACTAACTCTTTAACTGCAGCATCACCTCTATTACGAACATCGTCAACAATGGGTTGAACCTGATATAATTCATTCAGCATTCAAAAAAAGTCTATTAGATTGAACCATAAAAAAGTTAAAGGGAAAAAAAATAAACAATTAGTTCAAGAAGCATTGTTAACTCACAGTGCCGAAAATGGAGGAGAAGTCAATGCGAGGACGAGCCTTGAGGCTGTCAACCTCAGAAGTTGTAAGCTCCGATAACTTATACGACTTCATTGAGCACTTAATTGACTTACGAATTAACCCTGTTAATAACCATCAAAACCAACAAGACACATTCAATTTAAAGCATAGAACTTTGCAATGGTTTTCACCAATAAGAACAATTACAAGCAACTAATTAAAAGTTTTGCGAAAAATGCCATGCACAAAATGCAAAATTACATTCTGCAAAAGAAGGAACTTCTGAAAGTAATACCTGCAGGTAGATAAGAATATTTCCGATAAAATACAGTATTGCGTGTAGGAATTGCCCGAAGATTACTAGCCAAGCTACAGGACCTACTCAATGATAGAATGTTGCAGTCCATCTATGTTCTGACAGCAAACCAAAATTAGACTATACTCTCTAAAATGTGATAAAATTCAAATTTGTTCTAGAGCTTTATGTTTTTAATTTTTTTTCTAAGAAGAGAAACGACTAGAAAATCCTTGAAAATCAGAGAATTGATTGGTATATGAAGCAGACACAAAAAAACATTTGGAGAAAGGATTAGAAATTTTCACTAATGAGGAAGAAAGAGGACTTACACCTACAAGTAGACGTCGTCGCCGGAGAAAGATGAGGAGTTAAGCAGATCGTCGCCGGCGGTGTCACAGCAGAGTGAGTTGTGTACTTTGTGGTGGTGGTTCAATTGACTATTGGGAAGAAGAAACCCAGGTTGGAAATTAATTTGGGAAGAAATGACTTGGGCTTGTAATTTGGAAGACTAATGGGCCCATTAATTGCACAAAGTGCTACACACTTGGACAAGTGGCTTGGCGCAAAGGAAAACATATATTAATCGAAAAACAATCAATTCTTTTCAATGAACTCTATGATCATTTTAAATTATCGAATATGTTTATTTGATAAGAGGGAGTTGCTCTGATTGTAAGCATTATATATATATTTACTAGTTTCACGAAACACACGTGTGTATCATATATATTGTATACAATGTTGTAAAATAGAATTAATATTACTAAATTAATGTTTTAAGTAAATAATTATAATTGAAAGAACATATAACAAATTCTTTGAAATGATTAATAGATATTATCATAGAGTAACCTGTATTTTGAGATCAAAAT
This sequence comes from Solanum verrucosum, assembly GCF_900185275.1. Taxonomy (NCBI): domain Eukaryota; kingdom Viridiplantae; phylum Streptophyta; class Magnoliopsida; order Solanales; family Solanaceae; genus Solanum; species Solanum verrucosum. Next base: position 465,746 of record NW_026020332.1, read on the forward strand.
GACAAGATATCATTGAAACATTTCAAAATACATTCAAAGTTTAAATATGGAAGAAAGTGACATTTCTTTAGTAGTATTAATTTTACTTCGGTCAATTTTGTAAACAAATCTAATTGACAAAAAAAAATTTAAAAAAATCCATACAAAAATTGTTACCAATAGACTTTCCTCTTGAGGTTATCAACATAAATGATAGACATCATTTAAGTACAATTTTTCTCTTAAATATTCATACTTGAAATTTAGTTTGTGCGTGACACTAATAAGGATTACCATAAATATTTCAATATTTTATCTTTATACATAGTCTATCTTTTATAAAATATTAGTACTCAATTAATATTTGAGTAAGACTATCATAGAGAGGTAATTTTACAAAAATTAAAGGTACTTTGTTGTTATAACGAATGATGGTCAAATAGAGGTTTGAGAGTATATATATATTTCAGTAGCATAATTTAATGTTAATATATGAACAACATAACCTTTGGTGAAAATATTTCATTTCTTTAAGTGTCTACCTTATCTTTGTAAAATTGTAGTCTTCTCCTATTTTTTGCCGCATACAAATCATATAGTTGTTGTCTAATGAAAGTATCTAATATCTTATAAAAGTTGTATCGTGATATAAAAATTAATTGATGAATAAAATTTAAAGTATTATTTATACAATCTTTAATTTGATTTAAGATTATTTTATGATCAATCACTATTTTCTTATCTATTTTTATATAGCTAGCAAGGAGTGTATCTTGTGACATAACATTTTCTCAAATTAAAATAAACACTAAATAACAGAAAATTCATACTTAAAAAATTTCGTACTCATACTCAATATAAATTTAAAAAAGAAAAAAATATATGGAACAATTTATTGAAATATCTTGTCACCAACACTTTACTTCCTCCGTTCATTTTTCTTACATATCTATTAAAAAAATTATTATCATGACTATATTATCATATTATAAGTAAAAGTGAAAATCCATTTTTGAAAGAGTGGATTTAACATCAAAACTAATAATTCAATAAACGGTGTTGATGCCCTTTGTTTTAGTAAAATTAGAAAGAAACTCCTTCTTCGTTTGAGGGTAAAAGAATTAAAAAAATGAAAAAAACAAATAACAAATATCTTACGCAAATCATCTGACTATTTTCATATTTGTTTATTATTATTATCTTTCACACAACTTTTTGTCAGTGAATTGATGAATGATTTGCTACAATGTCTTCACCAACTCTTGTTATGTGGTACCTCGAATTTCATTGAATTTTGAATTTAATCAATTGTTGCAAATAACCCTTGAGATTTTTAGAAGAAGAAGAAGAGTGAAAACATAACAAAATCATAGTTTAAAAGTGAGAGGAAAATCATTTATTTATAGCTAACAAATAGTAGTATGAATATGTGTTAATTGTGCCTTTCAGAAAAGTTACAACCTTTCGAAAAAGTCACTGCTCATCGGAAAAGTCACAACCCTTTGGAAAAGTCACAACCATTCGGAAAAATCACAACCCTTCGGAAAATTCACAACTAATCGAAAATGTCACAACCCATCAAAAAAGTTACAACCTTTTGAAAAAGTCACAACTCTTTGAAAAAATCACAACTCTTTTATGTGAAAAGGTATCTACTTTTAATATAATAAAATTAATAAATATAATAAATTGAGTATTTTTAATTGAAGGTATTATAATAATTCAACATTCAAGTTTGGGAGTTCATTCTTTTAAGGTAATATAGATAGATATAGATATAGATATTTCACAAACATTTTTTTCTCTTTGACAAAATAAGTCTTTATTACATGAAATAGATTATGAAAAATAACATTTTTTTTTTCTCTTGATAGAACAAGTCGATCAATAATCAAATAGACAATCTAATCAATAAAAAATATGTGATTGGTAAACTTGGGACTTGAGACAACACATGCTACAAAGTTTGATAAAGAGTCATCCTCAAGATGCAATATTTTTATGGCTTGATAATGGCTTTTTGACAAACAAACATATATAAATTCCCATCGCATCTCAAAAATTCTATGCAAAAATACAACTTCATAATAATTGAAAACTATTAAAAATGAAGTTATTACCTTGATTCCTAACAACAAGACTGAAGCTATATCAATCCTTTTAGCTGTTTCACTTTTTATAGATAAACAAAAGTGGCAAAAAATAATCTGAAAAAGAGAAAATGATAAGGCATGTAAATAATAAAAAATATTCAAATTTCGCTGGCAAACTTGTATATTACCCATAACAAGTGAAAACAATTGCATTTATAAGCCAATTGAATTACATCTAAACTATATTTACTATTGTATGGACGTAGAGGTGGCAATAGAGCAGGATGAGACGGATTATAATGCATGATTGCAGGATAGTGCGGATTAAATTTTTTGCGGGGCGGGGAAAAAATAAAATATTGTGTTATATGGGGTTGAGTAGGACAAAATATATACGGATTTATTCCACAACTCTTCATTAATCATCCCGCTTCACTTGATTCAGATAAATATAACTAAATTTATAAAATTTCTCTTTTGCAATTGAATTACTAGATATGATTACACTTAGTTATAGTTTTTTTTTAAAAAAAGAAAAGAGTGATTACATTTTACAAATCCACTATCTTACATTATAGTCAACTCATTTGGTCTAAGTCAAAAGATCCTGAACGTAGCTTAATGGTCTTTTTTAAATTATATTCCTAACTCTTTTCACTTATTTATTTATATGTAGTCATCTATATATGTGCATTTATACTTTAAAACTAAAGCAAAACAAGACAAGAAATATTGAAGATGATAATAGAAATAGGAAGATAAGAGATGAGAGTTTTCTTATTTTTCCAAATAATCAAGTGTATACAATATGAATCCTAGGCCTCTATTTATAGTGTAACATAGAGGCATACCCAAGGTTAGTCATAAACATGACATTAACATGAATATAATGGGGGAGGTTATGGAAATAAAAGGTTACAAGAATAATGGTTATAAAGGTGGAGGTTATGGAGGTTATGGTTATCTTCATAATGGAGGAAAGTAATGGAGTAACTTCTTGTATAGTGGACATCCACAATATATTATTTTATAACACTCCCCCTTGGATGTCCATAGATAATATGCCTCGTTAAAATCTTACTAGGAAAAAACCCTGTGGGGAAAAATCCTAGTGAAGGAAAAAGAGTACACATATCTTTTAATACGCTTTGAATGTTGCCTCGTTAAAAACCTTACCAGGAAAACCCAATTGGGATAAAACCATGGTTAAAGAAAAGAGTACAACGCGTATTTTTCTCCCCTATAAACTTTACTTGATATCTAGGAAACAATGCATTCCAATCTTGTATCACAACTTCTCAAATATTGATGTTGGCAATCTTTAGTGAATAAGTTTACAAGATTATCACTTGAATGGATCTTTGAACGTCTATCTCACTATTTTGTTGAAGATCATGTGTGAAAAAGACTTTTGGTGAAATATACTTTGTTCGAACTCCTTTGATTGTATCCTCCCTTCAACTGAGCTATATATTATTTTCGTATATGGTGGCTGGAATATCCTTTTCAAAAGAAAATCACATATTTTTTGAATATGATTGATCATAATTCCAACCAAACACACTCCCGACTTACTTTATAAATCAGTATTATTTCTGCATGATTTGAAGAAGTGGTTACTAATGTTTGATTCTTTGAATGTCAAGATATTGTTGTGCCTCCATATGTAAATAAATACTTCATTTGCAATCAAGCTTTATGCGGATCAAATAAATATTCAGCATCTACATAATCAAATCATTTCTGACTCGGAGATTGATCATTTCAATTTTATTGAAGCTCGTCTTTTCTTCTCAAAGAAAATCACACTTTATCTATGTGTGAGTCACTTGCTTTGTTAGTTTCTTGTCATAACTTGAATGATAATATGACAATCCTTTCACATAACTTTCTTTATGTATATCAAATAATCTTCTAGCATTTGCATAACAAACAATCTGTAAGTGCACCAATTGCACTAATACATGACATTTTAAATTATTTTCATGAGATCAAAAGGATTTTTCCTCTGTGTTAAGCAGTCTCAAAACCATTGGGTACTTAATGGAACTGCTTTAAGACCTTTGAAATCCTTCAAGGATTTTCATATAACTTTCATCGTCTATTTAGACATAATAATCATTCATTATATATATTTAAGTATTTCATCTATTGCCAGACTGAAATAAGTCTCATTGCATCCACCACTGGAGAACATATCTCCATTTAATAATGTCAGGACTTCTGCGAAAACCCATTATGCCCCGAGGCACAAACAATATTTTATATCTTACGGTTATACTTTCGCACAATGATTCATTTGTACCCCACTAACATATATTTTGATCTATGAACTATAAGTTCAAAAAACATCACTTTTCTAATTAGTGAAACAAAATATACTTGAATAGTGCATTTTATTTGGCTAATCACTTATCTGTCCACATTATATGACAGATTCGAATTTAAGATCCTCGTAACCACTTATAGCATTGAGTGCTAGTTCATATCAAAGATATCATCGACAGTCATTTGACTCGATTCCAATACGACAAAACTTATCGAGATCTCTTCATTTTTCATCATTTTAAGGTACATGAACCTTTGCCAAGGTTTTATGAAATGTTATGTCATATTGCTCTTTCAAAGCACTTACCTCATTATCATGACCATTTTGATAATTTGCTCATCTCCTTCCTCAAGGAGTTTTACGTTTGGAATTGATTGGTCTATCACGCTTCTGGCGTACCATAAACTCTGTCCTTCAAGGACTATTTATTAGAGCATATGCAGCTTAATTAAAATATTGGGTCAGCAAATACATTTGACAAATTATTTTCAACATTTTGCAAATGAATTATCTCTTGAACTTCAAGTTCACTTCTTTTTAACGAGGATCTAGATAATTCACCCCACACATAATTTCAGTTGCTAAACATATCTCCCCCTAATGTTAGGAAATCTAACATTCACCCCAACCTCATTTGGGGATCCATCTTTGTGTGTGGTGGAGCAATAAAATCATATGTGTACACATCAAAATTTTTAGATGGAAATTATTTGGTTCCTGACCCTGAACCAATTGTGATGGGAGAACCTTGTTGGCTTGATGCGTACATGTTAAATAAACTCATTTCATACCAAATTTTATTTGAGAGATTTGTTCTCATAATCAGTGGTCTAACTATAATTGGAGGCAAACAATTTATGTTAAACCAACCAGTATTATCAACATAATTTTATAGTTTGGAACTGTGCTCTTAATTTAACAATTTGAACAAACAACCTTACAAAAACCAATTTGTAAGTTGATACAAATGCACATGTGACCATACCATAGACACGTCTATTAAATCATAATAGTAAGTGGTCCACATGGCAGGTGAACGGGCCCATATTCACCTTTTTATTTGTTCCAAATAATTTCAGGGGATGCAATCCCAACCTTAACTGCTACAATGATCATTTTATCATGAGAACAAGCAACACATGAGAATTCTTGAAGAATCTTTCATTTCTTCAACATATAACCACATAAATTCTCAATTCTTTTGCATCACATTTGAACCGAAATGGTCAACCGGTTATGCCAACTGATCTTTATTCTAGTAAACTTCTAGTTTACTTTTGCAAGCGATTCCATCATCATGCCTATATTTGTATACAACAAACAAGAAAAAGGCGGGTAACCTTTTATGTAAATATTCATAACCCGCTTTGATTGTAGTAATCTGAAGATATTTAATCTTTCAATAATTTACAGTCTCAATATAAAAAAAAAATCAATTCCTTCGAAACTTAAAAAGTTTCTTTTGAGACTTACTACAACCTCAATATTATGAACTATTTTCATTTTTGGATAGTAACAAATTAGTTTTTCCGAAACTCTTAATTAAGTTTGTGTATTGCCACATCCAAATTTCACAGCACCATTCTTATGGTGACCATCTGCTTCAAGGAGAAAATTATTGTTATTGTCATGGTTAAAATATTACATGCAAGACTTATTTCTTGACAACCAATGACAAATTTGTTTCTTTCTTTTGTCCTCCAATAGTTCATAATTATTTTGGTCATGACCACAACCTTTATAGAAAAGAATTATTTCTTTCTTTTGTCCTCCAATAGTTCATAATAAAACATACCACAATATTTGTGTAGTACTCAAAGTATATGACCAAAATGACCATTTATGTCAAAATATTTTTTTTCAATCTCTCAAACCTCCCGTAGAGGTGAGATGTGAAATTTATCCAACAATACATGAACATGTTCTTATCCATACGAACACAAGTCACATTTTCTTCAAGAAATGGACCATAACCATTTGTACATGCTCCATAAGTTTTTATCAGAAATCCATTGTCATGCTTTGACATTATCAAATTTATGTGACTCACCTCAACATCACTTTAATAGGTCAAATGTACCAAATGTACTACCACTTTGTATTCCTTTATTTTGATGGAGGATTTACAAAACGTTTCAAATTGGGTTGCATCAACAACAATGTGCCCAATATCTTTTCATACCACTTTGATGGATAAAAATTACCTTCACATTTGAAGGATCATCTTAAAAAACAATGTGCCCAATAACCTTTCATACCTCTTTGATGGACAAAATTACCTTCACATTTGAAGGACCATCTTAAGAAACCATAATGTTCTTCCTTTTGATTACAACAATGATGATCATTAACATTTTACCATACTCATATTCATACATTCAACCACTTGTCATTTGTCAGACATATTATGCACTGCTACCACATTCACATAAAAGAATGGAGCAAATTAATTGGGTAAATTTCATGACTTTCAGTCAAAAGTATACAACTTTATGTTATTCATCATCATATTATCACTATAGTGCATTAGGACTTAAACCCAATGTCTTACCCATATAAAGACGCCTTTGGTCTTGAATCAATGGGACTTGAACCCAACTTCTTATTATCATGGTAGACCGAGACTTTAACTTGATGTCTTACCAATTTGGTGCGGTGAAGCCTGAATTCACCGTCTTACCCTCAACCAATGTCTTAATAAACCAAATGTATTACCAAAAATAAATATTGAATACCATAAATATAATCTGAATTTGACTTAAAATTAAATAAAAATGAACAAAACTAATTAATTAGAACAACATGTTGGAACCATAAAAAAAAATCCCAAGTAAAATAAATTAAAACATTTTAATAGTCCCTCACAATATTGTTATGAAGATTATCATAATTTACTAACCATTTTAAATAACCACAAATCAAGCTTTGTTAGTACAAATAGTATATAGGATATGAAGTATACCTTGCAGCCGAAGAATTACATGGATAATTCATAAGAATCAAGAAATACCTACCATTGATTCTTGACATAGAATAAGCAACTCGTGCTGATAACGTATTGTAAAACTAAAGCAAAACAAGACAAGAAATATTGAAGATGATAATAAAAATAGGAAGACGAGATGAGAGTTTTCTTATTCTTCCAAATAATCAAGTGTATACAATATGAACCCTTATGCCTCTATTTATAGTGTAACATAGAGGCATACCCAAGGTTAGTCATAAACATGACATTAACATGAATATAATGGGGGAGGTTATGGAAATGAAAGGTTACAAGAATAATGGTTATAAAGGTGGAGGTTATGAAGGTTATGATTATCTTCATAATGGAGGAAAGTAATGGAGCAACTTCTTGATATAGTGAACATCCACAATATATTATTTTATAACAATCACAACTTAATTAATTCTAGAAAACAAAGAGAGTAGGTGGAATAATAGCAGCCTCAACAATAATTGTAACTCCAAATATCTTTTAATAATCTTATTAAAACATGATTAATTAGGACAAATAGATTTGCTTGTACAGAGAGCTAGCTAGGAAACAAAGTCAACCATAGGATATGTTGATTAGTACTACAATATATATTATAAGCTTTTTGGTTAGAAACGACAGCACTCATGACTCATCCAATAGTCCAATACATTAATCTTACTATAAAATACACTATTATTATTAATTATCCTACCTAACTTTTCTTATAGTCAACTTTTATCATTGCTTTCATATTTACTGGCCTTTTTGACTAATTAAGCATTTGTTTGTATAAGAAAAGTTTCCAACCATCAGGGTGCTCAATGCATTTAAAAATAAGGCATATATCTTACGCTGACTAATTAAGCATATGTTTGTATAAGAAAAGTTTCCAACCATCAGGGTGCTCAATGCCTTTAAAAATAAGGCATATATCTTACGCCTCCAAAATTGAAGAGCCTAATTTTTTAGTAATAATAAAATTATTATAAGCCTTTTTAAAAATATATATATATATTATATTTTTTAATGTATTTGTCGTTTTTTTAGTTTGTTTCAAAACATTAAAGAATGTTTCTTTTTTATGGATCAATTTTTAAATTTAACTTCCACATGATATGTTTAAGACCACAAGATTAAAAAATATTTTGGTATATATATAGTTTAAGACCATAAAAAAAAAAAAATTATTAAAAAGAAAGAAATAACTTGAATCTCAGATATAAAAAAAATAATTAAAATTTAGGTATCCAATTTATTTTTGGCTTTAGGCCTCTAATTAGTTTAAGCCGCCACTGCCAACTATAAATGTTTGGTCATTTTGTTTTCTTTGAATATCCCTCTTACTGATAATCGGTGAGACCTAAAATTTATCAAAATTCTTTTCTTTCTAGAAACAAGGATAAAAAGATTTGATTGACTATATATATTTTTATTTTTCTTCAGCATTTGAGTTGATGAACTAAACCAGATAGTTATATGAGTGAAAGAAAACGGCTTCTAAATTTGCAGTAAAAAAGTTGAGTCTCATTTCCTATGTACAAGAATCAAATGGTGAAAAAAGTAAACATAAGCAAGAGAGATTGTTTACCCCAAGATTCGTGAATTGTCATGATAGCTTGAAGCGGGTTCAAAAGACCAACTCTATGGAGTTTTTACTGTCTATTACCATAGATGGATTTCCACAACGGGAGGTTTTTGAAACAAAAAATGAGTGGATGGTTAGGAAGACCAAGATACACAAAGGATTAGTAATTGAGATTATGTAAGTTATCCAAGAGGATATTTCTGTACATAAAAGGAATTCAAATTGAGATAAAGGTTTTTTTTTTATGTAATTATTATACCCAAATGTGATTAGCTTAATTAAGCAAATTAAATGAGTATCTTAGAGGACTCACAAAATGTAACACCAAACGCTAATCATCTTTGAGAAAAAACTTGCTTTCATACTTATTTAGTTTGCTTTCATACTTATTTAGTTTGCTTTCTATGTATTTTGAAGTGTTCTGTTCTAATAAGTAGAATATCTTTATTTCATAATATTCCCAACTACAGTTAATGCTATATATATATATGCCTAGAGTACATATAAAGGTATAAAGGTAAGTGTACAAATAGATCCATAACAGGCTTATACATAGAAATTATTATACATTAAATAACATCTAATGTCCAATAATATTTTTTTCACTTAAAAGACCTATTGTTTGTTGCGAGCAAAATAAATAAGGTGTGCATAAGAAAAGCGGCTATCAGGATGGGCTATGATGGATGTAGTGAAATTAATCCTTCACACATATCTCACTGATATATATATATATATCATGAATTTTTTAGAGCGGCCACGAGCTAGTCAGACGTATAAAGTTTCTCGTTTAAATATAACATAGGAACCATCTCCACTAGAAATAGCACACTCGCATAACATGAAATTTACATACTTTGAAGCATAGATTATTTATGCACCCATTGCACCGCCTAAATAATAATTAAAAAAAACCTTAATTAACAATTATGAAATAGATTAAAAGTCCATTAGTTTATGAATCATGGAAAAAAATTAATCTCGTTAATTAATCAAAATTATAATTTATGAATTATAGGAAAGAAAGAATTAAAAAAAAGGAAAAAAAAAAAGAAGATTGAAAAGACATCCATTCAAAAAAAATCTTTATTGTCTTGAAATATCAATTTTTGTGACTTGTGACTTGTGATCCTAAGCAAATTTCAATTTTCAGCTGAAAATGTCAAGGATGCAACTATCAAACTTTTCAATATTTTTCCAACTATGGAACTATCAGCAAGTATAATTGTTACCATAATTATTATTTTTTAATAAGGTGATAGAAATGTATCATTATTAACCATATAAAAGTTTACTATAGTAAAATGATGAGTTGTTTCGCATAGAGCAGGGGCAGCTCAACATAATTTGTGGCCTAAAACGAAATTTTTATTAGAGGCCTAAAATCTATATAAATTTTATCTATATCTATTTATTTTTCTAAATTTCTAGACGTAAATTACTACTTTAATATCTTTTATATAAATGATTTTTCAAACACTTTTTTTTTAATTATTAGTTTTAAGTAAGATTTTATCAATTCAACATTGAAAAACATCCTTTTATTGAGACAATTATTATATGAATTATTAACACAATTTTATAAGTAATAAGTTGATAAACTTTAAAGATAAGAGTTAGAATCATAGAATTTGATTCAAAAAGTTGATAACTTGGTATACCTACTTTAATATGAAAATTAACAAATAAATTAAAAAATAATAATTTGTAATGCACTTTGTTCAACACTTTTCGCCTATTGATTCATATTTTTGAGAGTGTATTACTCTAACTATCAAAGATTTGAAGAAATAGAGTGCAAAAAGAGTTACAAAGGATAAATAATGTGAGTGTTAACGAAGAAAATGTAAGAATCCAAAACAATGTTTCCTTAATTTCTTCTATTTGAATGGGGTTAAGATACATAACTTTTTATTTATAAAAATTTGAGGCCCCCAAAAATTGGGGGCCTAAGGCCAATGCCTAAAATTTTATAGGCAAGAGCCGGCCCTGGCATAGAGCACTCCACTGTGTATTCTTTGAAAATTAAACTATGACTTTTGTACGAGAAAATGGCCAAAAGCCCCATAATCTATAGTTGAATTCTCAATTGCACATTTATACTTTATGAGAGTCCTATTACACCCCTGAATTATTTTAAAATGAAGTTATTTGCTTCCTAAATGTTGATGTGGCAAAGAATGTGTAGTTAAAGAGAGTGAGAGATAAAAAGATAGTTAAAATATTAACTTTATAAATATTTAATTTATTTCATATTAATATTCTATTTTTATTTTTTTAAAATATGTTTCCTTTTATTTATTTTTTACCTTCTTTATCTCTTCCCTTCAATCTTCATCATCAGATCCATACTACACATCGGCGGTGGCTCATCTCAACCACCAGGTCACCGCCCTCATCAGTTTTCATCTCTAAGTCAATTCTCATCACCAAATCACATACTTTTCATCATATCTCCACTTTTCATCACTTTAAAAATTTGTTGGTAGCTCAAAATTAAAATCAAAATTGAAAGTTAGAAGAACCTAACTTTAGACTAGTCATTAATGGAGGAGTTCACTAAGTAATAGATTCAACTAATGGAGAAGAATTCATCATTGGGTAACAAACCCTTTAATGAAGAAGACCCATTTATTGAAATTGTTGTAAACATCAATCAAATTTCTCATATCAACATTGTTAAATCTAAATCAATACAAGTCCCTCCGCAAGTTTGGTACCTTTATCCCAGCAAGCAAGTATCGTTTACTTGTAATTCTTTGAAGAGTCGATCTTTGAGAAATATTATAATAGCGGAAGAAGAAGCAATATTTAGTGATAGAGTTTTTCGTTTATCTCTAGCTTTAGAAAACGAGATTTCCTGGTGTGCGATGAAGGTCGAAGTTTCGATAGTCATGGCGTCCTCTCGTCAAATCTGCAGAAGGTTCAAAGAAAAAGAAATGGAGGAATGGAAAAGAAAGAGAAAAGGAGAAGATGAAAATATAAAATAAAAAAAGTAAAATATAAAAGAAAAATTATTATTTTTTATATGAAAAAAGGGTAATATTACGTGCCAGCGCGTGTTGAATACCACCTAATACAAATCTGAGCTTGAGTTTATAGGGGTAGATATTTCACTTTTAAAAGGTTCAGGGGATGATAGAACCCCGTGAAGAATAAGTATGTAGTTAAAAATTCGATAATAACTTGAAAGGGCTTTTGGCCATTTTCTCACTTTTGTACTTTGGATAACACCACCAATAAAAGAAGCACAAAAAAAGTCTCAACTTAAACTTGAAATGATTGTCATTTACTCACGTGAGATGAGATCTTTACGCCAAATTAATATACATAATATATTTTTATATCATTTAATTATATTTAATTAATATATTTTATTTTATTAAATTAGTTAAGTATGATATATACATTAAATTGATTTAATTTAAATAAATATTTACCTAATATCGACCGATCATGCAATTCACATATTAATTATAGCTGCCACATTATTATGATCATGTGCATGTTAATTGGAAGCTTATTTTAATTTGCTTTTACTTTTTAAAAGATAAAGATTATTTCATCTAAAAAAAATAGATTCAACCAATATAATGAGAGATTATTGTTCTTGTACTTTTTTTTTTTGACATTTTGAACGTTAAAAACTTTGAAAAAATGATCATTAATTCCTTAGTTAACCAACTAAAAAGTTCACGTAGGACCCATAAATTAATGTAAAATTCTAAATTTTATGATTATATTACTTAATTTAGGGAAATTTTTTTTGGCTAATTTGGCTAGAATTTGGCCAGAATGGTAAAATAACATATTTCACACTATTTTATTTTACCTTTTTGAACATTTCCACCCTTTTAACTTTAAAACATTTTAATTAACAAATAAAAAAAATCAGTTTATTTTAAAATAAAAAGAATATTATAGACTTTTTAATTTTCTGGCCAAATTCTGACCAAATTTTCAGGTCATTTAACATTACCCATTAATTTAAGGGAAAATTAGCTAACTAGTCGATATTCCTAACATAATTATTAAAAACATCTATAGTTTAAAATAATTGTTAAAATTGTCAAAATGTCAATATTTTAGCAAATAAAGTGTATCCTAATATAATTTCATTTACCTTCCTTTTATTTCACAACTTGGGCCCACATTTGACTTAATTTAACTTCATAATTGTTGAAATAAAAAGACTTTATTGCCCACTTTTCTCTCTCTCTTAAAATTTTACCCACATTCTCTCTTTTTTCTCTCTCTCTGGATTTTTACTCATATTCTCTCACGTCAATTAACTTAAATCTTTCCTTGTTAAACTGAAATTCCTCCATTTTTCTAAGAAATTTCAGTAATTATTCAAAAGATTTTCAACCTTTGATACATGTAAATACATTGTCATGAAGTGTTATTTTTTTAATATACTATTGTTCTATGTTTTCGTCTGAAACTATTTAGGTCATTGTGTGCGTTCTTCTGTTTATCAATCTCCCCATTTTCAGTTAGGATTTCAGATAAGGGGAAAACACAAATATTGCAATCCAATATCTTATTCAAAGAGGACAATAAGAGGCTTCACATATAATCATCAATTTTTTGAGGATTTTTTTTCATTTGATTTATGCATTACTGAAAGATTATTCAAAAATGTAGGCTCTGCAGTTAAAATGGCTCAAGAGAGGAGATCAAAGTTTCTTCATGATTCTACCCGCATTCAAGTTCAAGATAGCAATGTTAATAAAAAAATAAAAAAATTTGGATGCAGAAGGTTTCGAAAAACATGATGAAGACCACGTTGAAGAAGAACAATTTCCTATTGGTTCGTTTTGTATCTATAGTTTTTTTTAGAATTTTGTATAATTTCTCAATTTGTATTCAAACCAGTATGTATGCTATTAATATTTGTATTCATTCAAAATCTCATGTTGCATAGTTTATGAATCTTGTATTTGTTCCTAATTTGTATTCATTCTAAAGGTATGCTAACTGGTTATGTATTTTATTTATAGGAAGAACAATTTCTATTAGTTTGTTTTGTTTTTATAGTTTTTTTCTTCTTTAGAATTTTGTATCATTTTTCAATTCGTATTCAAACCAGTATGTATGCTATTAATATTTGTATTTATTCAAAATCTCACGTTGCATAGTTTATGAATCTTGTATTTCTTCCTAATTTATATTCATTCCAAAGGTATACCAACTAGTTATGTATTTTATTTAAGAATGATTACAACAAATATTTACTCATTCCTTTTCAGTTTTATTCTCACTTTTCCATCATATTATTTTTGTATTTTATATATCATTATACAAATTACAATATAAAAACTAGAATGAATACAAATACAAATAATATACATATTGGAATGAATACGACTTAGGAAAGAAAACAGGATTCTGAAGAGAAAAATAAATACACAGTGAAAAAAAATACATGAATACAAATATGTTTCTTAAATAACTACAAATTCATTTGACATACCTATTGGAATGAATACGAACTAATAAAGAAATACAAGTTTCATTATACAAAATACAACATAAAAACTAGAATGAATACAAAGACAAATGGTATACATATTGAAATGAATACGATTTAAGAAATTATACAAAATTCTAGTAAATAAAACAATTTCATTATTTATTAAAAATGTCATTATTTTAGTTTGTTAAGGGATTAGTTATGTATTTATTTTATTTTGATTAATTTGAAAGAATACAAATAATTAATAACATAACAGAGAAAATCATGGAACAAAAAAATTCAAAAAAAGCAAAAAAAAATTTAAATACAAATCAGTTACGTTTTGAAAAGAGCATAAATAGCCATCTTTCCGTCGAGCGTTTTTTTGGCTTTCTTCTTAAGAACATAAAAAAAAAATTAAAATAATTTAGTTTGTCTTTCGAATCATTTGTCTGATAACTTTTAAAACTTCTTCAAGTTGAATATGACATATCTTTGAAACATAATTTTTCAAAATTGACAACTATAAATTTGTCGCATCCAGTGAACAATCGAAAAACAATCAGGTATTTTGTTCGATTTTTTTATTTTTTTGGATGAGATATTCGTATATGTCGAGTACAAGAGTGTTATTTTTTTTCTTGATTGAATCAGTGAAATCTTTGTATGCATTGGGATTTATAGCTTTTTTCGAATGTCTTGTATCCAAATTATGATGTATAACGAATGAAATTGTTTTTTTTTATAGTTTAGTAGCTATTTTTTCTGTTTGAATGCATACAATAATTTGTATCCCATTAAGTTAATGTAACTAATTGATCACGAACTGTATGTGAATACAACAATATATGAATACAAAGTGAGATGAAAATACAAAGTTATAAATACAAAGTGAGATTGAATATAAAGTTGTGAATACAAAAGAAATACTCTCTTCATTTGAAATACAAAGTGACTTTGAAAGGTAAAATACAAACTAATGGATCATGAATTATATGTTGAATACAACATATATGAATACAAAAATGAGATGAAAATACAAAGTTATAAATACAAAGTGAGATTGAATATAAAGTTGTGAATACAAAAGAAATTAAACACTCTCTTCATATGAAATACAAAGTGATTTTGAAAGGTAAAGTAGGCACATAAACTACAAAACTTCTTGGTATACAATTAAGTTGAATACAAAACAAAAGAGAAATACAAACTTGTTCACATATAAATTGAGATTGAAATACAGAATGAATACCCAATAAAATACAAAATTGTTAGCATACAGTTAGGATGAATACAAATCAAGAAGGAAATACAAACATGTTGGTATACTAATTGAGATTGAAATACAATGCAATCCTTGGGTAATACGCAAATCAAATGAGGAAAATTCCCCAAAATTTTGAATATTATTTGGTATACCTCTAGTAATTCAGATTGAATCAGTCATTGTAGACAATCAAATACTTTCCCCAAAATCTAAAACCCTAAAAGCAAATTTCGATATTATCAAATTTTAAAATGTATTAAATATCAAACAAAATAAACATATATATGAATTTCTAGAATCTACAAAATCTGAAAAATTAAAAGAAAATCACAAAAAAAAATTGAACATAATAAATATATGATGAATATTTAAACAAAATCACATAAAAATTGGAAAATTTGATTGAAAATTTGTAATGTATAGAATCAGTGATTTAAACATCAAATCAAAAAAAAAAATCAAAATTGATAAAGGAAATTACCTTGTCAACCGAGAAATCTGCTTGAATTAATAAAGAGATTTCGTTTAACAATAAAGAAAATTTCTTGATGAACAACAATTTAGCACCTTGAAGAAAGATAAACTTGAAACGTGAAAGGTGTGAAAGAAACGTGAAAGTTGGGGAAGAAAGGTGAATGGTGGTGAAAAAAGGTTAATGGTATTGGTTTAATTTATTTATTTTTCACTTTAAACGATTATTGGTATATAATTTGGTCTAATATAGGACTCTTTTCATAAATAAAATTAATTTAAAATACTAAAATCTGAATACATATTATTTTATAAAAATATTGTCATTCTGCCATTTTAAATAAATATTTTAAAGTGTTATTATTTTGATTAATTATGTTAAATATCAATGACTTAATTGCTAATTTTCCCTAATTTAAATAGGTTGTCGATCGACGGACAAAAGAGAAACAATATGGGCCCATTTCATAACTTTATTGAATAATTAATGTTGCATATGACTTTTCTAGTTTTCTTCATGGTGGAAATTTGACCAGTCACATGTGTTGATTAGCTTAAATAGTAGTAGTACTATATTTTTCCACATTAAGGATATTATATACTAAGAAATAATATTATATACATGGAATGTTATAAAGGGGATAATCTACTTTAAGGATATTCTTATTTTTAAATACTTTTTATTTGGCTATTCGGCTATTTGCAATACATAGTTTATTCCACATTATATTTACATAAAATATTATATAAATTTCCGCATGACTTAGAGCACGTGTTGTTTAATACAATTGATCAAATAATGTACTTTTTTGTTTTAATTTATGTGACATTATTTTTTTTAATCCATTAGAAAAAGAAAGATATATTACTATTACTATATATTAGAAGAGTCTAGGATTTACTATCATTGTTCTAATAAAATCATTACAAATGTTCAATACTTACTATATAAAATATATAAGTGGGCCCACCTCCTTCCACTTAAATACTACATATTATATATTATTAATTACTATACTATAAATCACTACTAATATCCAATATATTTATCAAACTATTTAAGTGGGCCCCACCACCTTCCACTTAAATACTACATATTATATATTAATTACTATACTATAAATGACTTAAATACTCCATATTATCTATTACAATAATTAACAATTATTTCACACTTTAAATTCTATCAATGCCATATAAATTAGGATAAAAAACCTAAGATATAATATTTAATATTTAAAAATAATATAAGTAATACTATACATTACAATAAATAATAGCTTAATTATTTAAAACTTATATAAAAAAATTAATTGACTCTCTAAATTCTATTGGTACCACATAAAATGGATTATATAATAAACATATATTGTTTGAAATTGACGGAAAAAAAACAATAAATCACAATAATTAATAAAAAAATAGTCCACTCCAAAAAATCTATCAATTAACAACATATATTGTTTGAAATTGACGAAAAAGAAACTATAAATTACAATAATTAACAAAATAAATCTCTTGACTCCAACAAACCTATCAATTAATGCCACATAAATTGGGACATGGCAAATAACATATATTATTAAAAAATTAGGTTCAAAATGTACTAAAAAATGCAATAATTAACAACTTAATATATTAAAGAGACATATAAAAAAGGGTTAATATTTGAAATTCTGCATCTGCCACATAAATTAGAACAAAGAGAGTAATAAATATTATTTTCAAAATTATGTTAAAAAAAAGTACTACAAATCACTATAGCTAACAATTTAAAATATTTTAAAAATTATATAAAAATTTCAATAACTTCTCAAATTCCATAATATGACATAAATTAAAAAAAAAGTGTTATAAATCATAATAAATAGTACAATATTTAAACTACTTTAAAAGCATTATAAATTGTAATAAATAATACAACAATTTAAATTACTTAAAATTTAACGACTTAATTTTTTTTTTAAAATGTATTAAAATTTTGGTTAATTGTCAAAACTTTACATGTGCCACATAAATTGGGACATGGACAGTCACACATATTTTTTTTTTAAAATTACATTAAAAGTATTCTATCAATTAACAACATATATTGTTTGAAATTGACGAAAAAGAAACTATAAATTACAATAATTAACAAAATAAATCTATCGACTCCAACAAATCTATCAATTAATGCCACATAAATTGGGACATGGCAAATAACATATATTATTAACAAATTAGGTTCAAAATGTACTATAAAATACAATAATTAACAACTTAATATATTAAAGAGACATATAAAAAATGGTTAATATTTGAAATTCTGCGTGTGCCACATAAATTATAACAAACAGAGTAATAAATATTATTTTCAAAATTATGTAAAAAAAAAAGTACTACAAATCACAATAGCTAACAATTTAAAATATTTTTAAAATCATATAAATTTTTTAATAACTTCTCAAATTCCATAATATAACACTTAAATACTACATATTATATATTAATTACTATACTATGAATGACTTAAATACTCCATATTTTCTATTACAATAATTAACAATTATTTGACACTTTCAATTCTATCAATGCCATATAAATTAGGATACAAAACCTAACATATAATATTTAAATATATTTAAAAATAATATAAGTAATACTATACGTTACAATAATTAACAGCTTAATTATTTAAAACTTATATACAAAATTTAATTGACTCTCTAAATTCTATTGGTACCACATAAAATGGATTATATGATAAACATATATTGTTTCAAATTGACGAAAAAGAAACAATAAATTACAATAATTAATAAAATAAATAGTCGACGAAATTGACGAAAAACAAATTATAAATTACAATAATTAACAAAATAAATCTCTCGACTCCAACAAATCTATCAATTAATGCCACATAAATTGGGACATGGCAAATAACATATGTTATTAAAAAATTAGGTTCAAAATGTATTATAAAATACAATAATTAACAACTTAATATATTAAAGAGACATAAAAAAGGGTTAATATTTGAAATTCTACATCTGCCACATAAATTAGAACAAATACAGTAATAAATATTATTTCCAAAATTATGTTAAAAAAAAGTACTACAAATCACAATAGCTAACAATTTAAAATATTTTTAAAATCATATAAAAATTTCAATAACTTCTCAAATTCCATAATATGACATAAATAAATAAAAACTGTTATAAATCATAATAAATAGTACAATATTTCAACTACTTTAAAAGTATTATAAATTGTAATAAATAATACAACAATTTAAATTACTTAAAATTTAACGACTTAAAAATATTTTTTTATATGTATTAAAATTTTGGTTAATTGTCAAAACTTTACATGTGCCACATAAATTGGGACATGGACAGTCACACATATTTTTTTTTTAAAAATCACATTAAAAGTATTCTATCAATTAACAACATATATTGTTTGAAATTGACGGAAAAAAATATAAATTACAATAATTAACAAAATAAATCTCTCGACTCCAACAAATCTATCAATTAATGCCACATAAATTGGGACATGACAAATAACATATATTATTAAAAAATTAGGTTCAAAATGTACTATAAAATACAATAATTAACAACTTAATATATTAAAGAGACATATAAAAAAGGGTTGATATTTGAAATTCTGCGTGTGCCATATAAATTAGAACAAACAGAGTAATAAATATTATTTTCAAAATTATGTTAAAAAAAAGTACTGCAAATCACAATAGCTAAAAATTTAAAATATTTTTAAAATCATATAAAAATTTCAATAACTTCTCAAATTCCATAATATGACATAAGTTAAAATAATAAAATAATATATATTGGGCCCCGTGCTGGCACGGGGTCCTATATCTAGTCTTCTAATGAAATTGTAGTACACACTATAATATTTTACGCCTAATAAATTTGATAATATGTCGATAATGCTAAATAAGATTAATGATAACTAACTATGTAATTTGTTTGCTAATTCTTTTTTTCTAGTGATCAATATTATCACATATTCAAGATCATACATTTCAAAAGTCTTATAATTACATAAATGTCATGATAAGTTCAAGTTGTTTTTTTCCTTTTTATAATGCAATGTTAAATCAAATTATATCGTATAAATTAAACGAAAAAATACTATTTATTATACTAATATTATTTGTTTATTCCCTCTGGCTAAACTTTCATTAATATAGAAAATCAAAGTGGGAGGAGGTTCTTAGATAAGTTATGTTCCTTTGTCTCAATTTATATAACATATTTTTATTTTATTTTGTTAATAATTAAAAGTAATTTAATTTTAAAATTATTTCATTTAATCACACATTTAAAAAAAAAGTATTTTAGACATTAAATTCTTAATTATTTTCTAAAATCTCAAGTAAGTTAAACGGCATCTCATAAATTTTATGAGACGTGTGGTTAGTATTCTAAGAAATTTATGACACAATTAATGTAGGATAATGGCACTCATATTGAGCACATATGCATGCCTCCAAAAATTCCCTATTCGTTTTTGTCAAAAAATAAATATCAACGTCTACTCTCTACAGCTCCAGCATCAATTATTTCCAACTTGATGCGCACTTCCTTTTTTTATTCTTTTTGCTGTTTATTATTTTGGGATTCATATATTCATCTTACTGAAGTGAACTTTTTGTTTTTTTTCTTTTACACATTTTTTATTCTTGAAAAATGTATCCAACCATAGCTTGGATTCTGAGATTACACTGCTGCTTGTTGTTCTTGATATTTGCAGAGTCCAGAGTTCCTCAAGAAGAAGGTAAATTGCTGCTCTTTTCTCTTGCTTTAATGGGTATTTTTTTGGATTCCATGGGAAAGAGGGGGGTTACTTTAGCAGATCAAGAAATACTTAATATCTTAGTACAGATTTCTCTCTCGATTGCTATAATTTTAAGAAGGATTAGGAGTTTTGAGTTTAAAGAAGATGAGAAATGGATGGAATTACTTCAATTTAGTGAATGTATAGTGAAAAGGTGTGAGCTTTACTGTTTTCAAATAGATAAATAATGGATTATTAAAGTTAGTCGCAAATGTCCTAGTAGTCAATAAATTGGCTTGAGTAGATGAGGTCTCAGGTTCAAAGCTCAGTTGACCCAAAAACACTAGTTGATTTCTTCCAATCAGTTGTAGCTTTGGTGGGCAGAGTTACCTAGTACATGTTGCTGGTGGGATGTGGGAGGTGGTAGGTATCCTGTGGAATGTATATAGTCACCTAGTACATGTTGTTGGTGGGAGGTGGGAGGTGGTTGGTATCACGTGGAATGTATAGAGTCACCTAGTATATGTTGCTGGTGGGAGGTGACAGGTATTCCGTGGAATTAGTTGAGGTGTGCAAGTTGGGCTGGACGCTACGGTTATTGATTGTTTTTTTTTAAAACTAAAGTTAGTTACCAGTTTCCTGAAATTAATGCTATGTTTAGCGCTTAGAATGTTCCAATTTAGGTGGTATTCTGATTTGCTTGTTTTGCCATGGAAGTGTTGGCCTTGAGAAGGTAGAGAGGTTTCCGATAGACCCTTGGCTCAATAAAGCATATCCGAATCAATAAGAGGAGGAGGAAATACAATTATTAAATAGTTATTCTTGAAAAAAGATATTTAATAAGAAGTTTGGCTGCCAGAAGCTTAGGATTTATATGTTAAAGTGATACAGTTTACAATGTAAAGGTTGACGAATATTATGTGACCATCTCTCACATACAAATTATGCATAGAAATCTGGTGGAGTTTTTGCGGAAACCCCCCTCTAGTGTTGAACACTTATACTCTACATCTGGAGTTGCATTGTTTTACAAGTCATTTCTGTCCAGAACTACAAGTACAAAGTTGTTTTTTAGAGAATGCAAGTTATCTGGTACCCGAACTGGTTTGAGTGTCAGGTACCTAGTGGAATAGTCGAGGTGTATGCAAGTTGGCTCTAACACCATGGATATAAGAACATAACAAGTCCTTTTAATAGCCCCTTTACTAGCATCAAGTGCATGAAGAGGATGCTTTTTTCTTATATGTTTACTTTTGCGTGAAGTATACTACATGTCCCCCTATTCTCTTGAAATATTTGATGTATTTCAGGAGTTTTTCCGATGGAGTGCATCTACGTCTCTTTGTTAGGTGTTAATTGTCGGAGTGAACACTTATTAGCTTACAATCATTGCATCTCGGTCACATTAAGGGATGAAACATTTTTTTGAGCAGCCTAATCTCTAGTCATTCTGCTTGTCTTACAGATAGAAGTGTTCAATAGTTTATATACTCCCTCTAGTCCATATTAAGTGAATTGTTGGGACTTTTATCATAGTTCAAAATAAATGAATGGTTCAAAGTTCAAGAAAATTGTTGGGACTTTTCTCCATATTTTCCTTTCATTTAGTGAGGCTCTTAACTACTTTACATTTTCTACTAGAATAGTTTGGGAATAATCAAAAGAGTAAAGTGGAAAGTAGCTTTTAATTTATGTCCTTAAAATATTTTTCATAAGGGGTGTGCCCCCAACAATTCACTTAATATGGACTAGAGAGGGTAGTTCTTTTCAATTTGATGGAAGCACTAAATAGAAATCAATTTTTCTAAACTTCTTCGGCTGATGACCTTTTTGGTTATTACCAGTTGTAATTGTCAAATAGTACCTTTGGGAAGATTGCATAGTGCAAGCTATACTAGTTGATATCAACCTACTGATTGTTTTTCAGTGAATGTCCTCCAACAAATTGCCAAAACGATGGGTGCAACATATTTGAGTTTCGATGCAGATTTATGCAGAGTTGAAAATGTTGGAGTCACAGTTACGCCAACGTGGCATGAGAAAATTGTTGGATGTGATCATGAAGACCACATCACAAAAATGTGAGGCATTTACACCTTATCACCAAATCGAGATTGATTAAATTGTTTCTAACCTTTTAGCTTGTCATGCATGCTTTGTTTCTACCAATATCTACGTGATTATCAATGTCACCCCAGAGCCAGCTTGGGGACAATCCTACTTGATGCCTGTCTGAAATAAAATTGAATGAAAGAACTCAAGGAATTCTGAAGTGAAGAGGTTTTCAGATTTTTCATGAACTTCCTTTGCCCAGAACCAATATGTATGGCTACTTAAAAGGCTTATTCAAACTTAAGTATTCCTGGAGCTTGTAAAGAGAAACATTATAGGCTATGCTTTCATCGGGTTTAGAAAAGCCATATCAATACAGAAGTTTCCTTTTAGTGACTTCATACTGATTCTTCTGTCTCAACTGGACTAAATACCACTCATTGCTGGATTTCTTTTATCAGAAGCAGTCATTCTGATTTCTCTTCGTTTGCGTTCACATCTTCTTCTTTTTTTTATTGCAATTGGTTCCGTAATTGATGTCTTTATATTATTTTCACGTATGCAGTGTATTAAAGGGTTTAAATCTTCCAGGAGTACTCCCACCTGAATTGGTAAAGCTTCCCTACATCAAAGAAATGTAAGAGCTATTCTTTACCATTTCCACAATTGATCCTTTCGCTAGCCTGTTTTTTTTTCATGACTATATCAACATAACTCACTAAATCTTTGCCTTCGTCTTTCTTACCCCATTCATAGTGATTTTGCGTTGAATTATCTCAGTGGTAGAATACCAGTTGAGTGGGCTGCAACACAGCTGACTAACATGTAATACCCCACTTTCTTTCCAGCTGTCAATTTTTTCTGTCATGTCTTCATTTTCATAATTGCATACTTTTTGATCCAGCTCTGTTACTGTAAACCGGCTGTCAGGGGAAATCCCAAAGGAGTTGGGAAACATCAGCAGCCTTTTGTACCTGTATGTATTGAATTTCTATTTGAACTTACTTCTATGATATCGGTCTGGAGATTGGATTCTCTTAACTAGTCAAAAAATTCTCAAATTATTGATATATATTGCAAAAGAAAATGTAGTGGCTATTCTGTCCAAATATAATTTGGGTGGCTATTTGCTCTCTTTATTCTATCCATTGAAATGTTTTAAACCAGGAATCTCGAGGCGAACCAGTTTTCAGGCAGTGTTCCTTCTGAACTAGGGAAACTGATTAACTTGCAAACCCTGTAAGACCTTTCTTTTCTCTTCCACTTTGTTATCTTCTCCTAAAGCAACTTGAAGAATAATTGGCATTTGGCACCTGAATGACTGATGCATAGACGAGTGGGTGATTAATCTTTTTCTACTTTCAGGATTTTATCCTCCAACCAATTGGTGGGGAAGTTTCCAACTTCATTTTCCAAACTCGTAAATTTAACGGATTTGTAAGAGCATACAGTCTAGCCGAGCTCCTTTTAGCTCTTATCTTTCTCGGGGAATAGAATATCTCACAGTATAATTTTACTATACAGTAGGATAAATGACAACAATTTCAGTGGACAGATTCCGGATTTCATACAGAACTGGAAACAACTTACCAAACTGTACGATCTTTCGAAATACCTTCCAAACTTCAAAATAATATTTTGGCAAGAGTTTCTAAACTTTTTCTTGATGATATATGAAGGGAGATGCATGCCACCGGACTAGAGGGTCCCATTCCAACAAACATATCTCTTCTGAATAAATTAACAGATTTGTGAGTAGAGAACCTTTCAACATTATCTTAACTATTTTTTATTAGGTTTTTGTAGAGCATTTACTCTTTGCAGTTCTCTCACGGTCAATTTTGTATACAGGAGGATCAGTGACATAGGTGGACCAGCTCAGGCATTTCCTTCACTGAGTGATATAATGGGATTCCATAACTTGTATGTCCAATTATACCGATATGTGGAAACCATTGCACAGTTACAGTGTGCTATTAAGCATTCTAGCTTTCCTTAAGCTAATTAAATATGGATACAGGGTATTAAGAAACTGCAGCCTTTCTGGAGAGCTTCCTGTATATATTTGGGCGATGAAGGATCTGCAAACATTGTAAGTTATGGACTTATTCTTCTGCACCTAATGTTCAAACTTCTTCAGCTGCATTCAAAATTACATGGTATTAAATAGAGAGAGAGAGAGAGAGAGAGCTTTTACATGATTTTCTGTCCTTCCTCTTCTGTCCGTGACCTTTGGATTCTCTGAGGTCACACTATTAACTGTCCTCTATTGGCGCCTCTTTCAGTTAACACTGCCTTCCCCAGTCAAAAACAATTGAGAAATCATTTCTTCTCTACCAAGAACTCCTGTAGAAATTAAAGCCCCTTTTAATTTCCTTGTTTGGAAAGTTGAAATATTTCACATCTAGTGTGCTCTCTGTGACTGTAAATTTTTTAGCATTTCCAGTTTTAAAAGATAATTGAGGCTGTTCGAGAAACAATGCGCTCGTTCTTAATTAGTATATGACACCTTAATATCAAAAGGTTTCATGCTGCTCTTTGCTTTTCACTAAACTTCTCATCATTCTTCTTCTTGTATCTCTCCAGTACATTATTTAGTCTAACATATAGAGTTGGCTCTTATACATTTTTCTTCTACAATATACATGTGGCGGTTGTAAGAGTTTGTGCACACAGATTCATCTGCTGTATCTCCTTCTGAGAGTTCAAATGGTAATCATGATTTCTTTTTAATTTTCTGCAGAGACGTTACCTTCAACAAGTTAGTCGGAGAAATCCCAAACAATATTAGTGCTAGAAGTATGCTAAAGTTTGTGTAAGTTGAATTGCAAAAAGTGGATTCTCTCAAATGTGATGTCCTTTTTATTTTATTATTAGCAAGTTACACCAGTCTCTTCTCAATCTTCTTTTGCTCATACCCGAACATCTTCGAGTATGAAGTGTATAACATGTGCTTGCACTTCCAGATTTGCTGTTGCCTTACTGCTTTATGTTCTCTGCATAGGTTTCTTACTGGCAACATGCTCAGTGGAGATATACCAGACTCAATTTTGAAGACTGGAATAAATGTGTAAGTGTATATTTGTTAATATTCTAATTTCATAAACAGTTTCTGCTGGTGTATGATGGACTCAGTCTTTGCGGAACATGTCATAATTTTTATTCATAAACATAATGGTCATACAGTGGCATGCCAAAGCAATTTTGATTCATTCACGTTGGCATTATTTTTTTTCCATATATTGTCTTCATGTGGATCTCACAACTGCTTAGTTCATAATCGGAAAGATGACATCTAACAGCGTCCGTTGCGTGCAGTGATCTTTCCTACAATAATTTTACATGGCAAGGACCTGACCAATATGCTTGTCAGCAGAATATGTAAGAATAGTTCCATTTTTGTTAATTCATGCTTTTACATTGTTTATTGGATAAGCATATATGGTTCTGACAATTATTCCTTCTACAGGAATCTGTATTTAAACTTGTACAAGAGCTCTGCAGCAGTAAGCCCCTTGTAAGATGATTCCTTATTATCCTGAAACATTAAAATTCTGATTTATGATGAAACTGAGAGAAAAAGGAAGTGCAAAGCAGAAGTGGTTGCTTTCCTATCTGATTCGGATTTGGGTCTAACTGCTTTTGTGCTTTAACTTCTTCAGAATGAGAATTCATCCATGTATGAAGGATTTCACTTGTCGTCGGTGTAAGTATGTTCTTTTCTTCTCTGGAAAGTT
This sequence comes from Solanum verrucosum, assembly GCF_900185275.1. Taxonomy (NCBI): domain Eukaryota; kingdom Viridiplantae; phylum Streptophyta; class Magnoliopsida; order Solanales; family Solanaceae; genus Solanum; species Solanum verrucosum. The sequence goes on from NW_026020332.1 coordinate 492,491, forward strand.
ATACAATTTTCATATGGAATATGAATCCCATCAGTAGCAAGAATCTGAAACTTTATCTTTAGCCGCTTGGCCATCTTCTCCTTCACTCAAATAGCAAATTGCTCAACTATGCAAGAGACTGTAGCAATTTAGTTTCATTTTTGATATTTAACAAAGAGACATTCTAAGGGTGGATTCAGTCTTGGTGCCCGTTTGGATTGACTTATTTTAGGTGCTTTTAAGCCAAATAGCTTTTAAGCAGTTTTGAAGTGTTTGGGTAAAGTTAAAAAGTGCTTATAAGCACTTATTTTAAAGCCAAAATAACAAAAATAAGCCAAAAGCCATAATTTAGAAATCTTAACTTATGGCTTTTGGCTTATAAGTCATAAGCCAAAAGTCAATCCAAACAGGTCCTTAAACTCATGTATATACAAGTATTTAGATGATTTGAGGACTCACAACCTAATCGTTGGAAATATTTTCTGCTTGATCATTTTCCCAACTTATGAAAAATATTTTGAGCATTGACTTCTATTATTTTCATTGGCAGATGGGTGTTCATTACATGTTAATAGTGGCGGAAATGATTTTACTGTCAAGGAGAGCGATGGAGAAGTTCATTATGCAGGAGATGCAAGCGTTGATGGTGGTTCTGCTAGATATTTCAGCAGTAGCACCAATTATTGGGGATTGAGTAGCACTGGGGACTTTATGGATGATAATAACGACCAAAATGCACGTTTTATTGAAAGTACATCATCAAAAAGCCTCTCTGAATTGTACAATAATGCACGGATATCTCCCCTCTCACTCACTTACTTCCGTTATTGCTTGAGGAACGGGAGTTACAATGTCAGCTTGCACTTTGCTGAGATAATTTTTACAAATGACAGCACCTATAGAAGTCTTGGAAGGCGAGTATTTGATATATACATCCAGGTTGGTATGTCCATTAGAAAAACTTTCTATACGCAAACTATGTTGGATGTGTGAAAATATGAGGAAAAAAGAGAGAACCTGTATTGTATTTGGTTGTAGATGATATACAAGATGCCTCCACATATAGAAGTTCAGGCAATTACAAATATGGTAAGCTAACCTAAATGAAATAAGAGAACTTATTAATTTAGGGAGACTACCCATCCAGAATTAGAAAAAATGCTCTCTACTACTTACCTAGAATATATTTTAACACATCACTGCATTAATTCTCCCACAACGCGCCTTCCAAACTCAAGGTGATACAGCAACTAGTGTTTGCAAATCAAAAGTGAAAAGTGACATGATACTACTTGGACAAAATAGAGTAGGAGTTATGATTGAATTTGAGGACATTCATGTCGTGAGCTTAACTAGATGGCTACAGAGAAGCAAGCACTGTACCAGATTGATTGGATAGATGACCATTCACGGTGTTTAACTTGGTGACGATATAGTAACCATGTGTTGACTAGTACTAGTCTCAACTAAAAGTGTCTCTAGAAAGCGACATGGTGCTGTCTGGATGGTGACACATCAGCTAGCTAGACAGCTATAGACTGTTTAACTTGACAGGTTAACAGGTATAGAGTGATGATATCAACCCAACGTGGACTGTCGATACATGGCACGTGCTGCCCAAAAGATGCTGGAGCCTGGAAGAGAGAAGAAAAGAGTGATGCTGCTTTATCTGGAAAGAGACGAGCCTTATTATGAAAAAAATGAAAAACTTTGTGTGGCAGGCAGCGTTAGATTGAAGCTATTAGATCTATAACAACAAAGTAGTCTCTATATAGGAGTTTAGACAACTAGGATACAAAATTTTTTCTTTCCTTTATACTGAGATTTTTGAATAGGAAGAATTTCGTATACTATTAATCTAGACATATTCTAACATCTCGCTGAATAAGTTCCTGTGACTTTCCACAAGATACCTACACAATATTCTTTCTACTTCAGGAGAAATTAGTTTGGAAAGACTTCAATATTGTGAATGAGGCTGGTGGAGTTCAAACACCTGTGGTTAGGCATTTTAACACCAGTGTAACAGATAATTTTTTGGAGATTCGATTTTACTGGGCTGGCAAAGGAACTATCAGAATCCCATCTAGAGGGAAATACGGTCCACTAATATCTGCAATCTCACTCAAACCAAGTAAGTTTCTTCAATCTTAATCATTATAAGGGGAATATCATAGTATATCTGCTTTCACACTTCTCACTTCGTTTCCTTCAAGTATATTGTGTATTTAAGCATGTCTCAGTGAGAACTAACACAAAAAGACATGTATCATTTTAAACTTTAAAGTCCCAAGAGATATTCTAGAGATTGTACATATCATATGAGCAGGTTCATACATGATAAATTTAATTGTTTCTAGAAGAAATACTGCAATTGAATGCATGATTACATTCATTGTTTGCTTAGTTGTGGGGTTGACATTGTTTATCAACTTCCGTTGTATAAGATAAAATTGCTGCTATCTAACATGATCCATGCTAATATTGTTGAAGTATGTGACCATCTCATCTGGTCTGATACCATGTTGAAGTGTGTGACCATCTCATTTAAAAGCTTAAGCTATTAGAGAGAGCACACTTTAACAGTTAATTATATTCTCAACAAATATGTGGAAGATTCTGATATTTTTTTTGCCATTTCCACCGTTCTATTTGAACACCAGTTGGCGTCTGAAATTGCAAAAGATAACTGGTTGGCTATCTCTCTCAACCATTGATTTGCTTTGGTCTCTTTAGAGTTGCGACATTTATCTAGAGATCAAGTAAACTATTATCAGCACCAAAAGCCAATCTGTGGCTTTAACTTAGCCTGCTCCGAATCATTGAAAGAGTAATTTTTCAATAGCTTTCCTAATTTTTTACTGGGCAAACTAGTTTTTTTGAAACTAAGCTATTAAAGTTCATACATGGCTTGATATTCCTGTGGTTCTGTACCAACTATAAGTATTAGTATGTTACTGATTTATAGTATAAACTTAGATGTTTACCAGGTGATAGAATATTTGTATTGTGGTTATTTCAACCAGGCTCTTCTTTTCAGCCTTCCAATATATAGTTTTAAGCTCTACATACTTTTCCTATTTCTATTGCTATTTTCTTTTCATCTAAAAAAATAAGTAGGAGTTAAATCTCTTCTGGTATGTCCGATGTAGGTTTACATTTTATAACTGTTTTCTCTCCTTTTTTGGTTATTGATTCAAAGGGTCATTCTATATGGCCGAGGAAATCCATTTTCGTAATTTTGGTTGAATTAACAGACAGAAATTCTCAGCTTGAAGGAGTGTTGGATGAGTGCCCACGTATATTTCTTTGCTATTATTTTCCCATGAATAATATGCATGTTGATATTCTATGTAATCAACTGGAATAATCTTATTTTCTATTGCCCCTGCTGCTGCATACACATAACAATCTTGTCTTCATTTCTGTGCAGCATTTGGATCTTGTTCAGAGGAAGATAAAAAGAGTGTGACTGTTTATGTTATTGTCGGAGTAGTGGTTACATGCATTTCCCTGTTGGTAATGAGCACACTTTGGTGGAAAGGATATCTTCAATGCAAAAAGAAACAGAGAAAAGGTGATCACTGAACAGGTGTTAGAATGAAGTAATTTTAACTAGCAAATTTTATGACTAGGCAGCCAGCTGATCCATGCATTACTGATTTGAAAGAGCACATTCTACTGAAATGATAATCAAAGAAAACTCCATATCCAGAAGTCGTGAGGTGTAAATAGATGACTAACCAGTAAAGTCTCTCTATTTCCATGACAGATTTAGAGGGCATGGAGCTGCAGACCATTTCTTTTACTTTAAAGCAAATAAAGGCTGCCACTAATAACTTTGATGCTTCTAACAAGATAGGGGAAGGTGGTTTTGGTGCAGTTTTCAAGGTATCACTTTGGTAACAACAGTAATATAGTATCGTCTTTATCATTATTGTTTGTGAACTCTGACCAAATATTTTATGTAGGGTCGGTTATCTGATGGTACGTTAGTTGCAGTGAAGCAGCTCTCGCGTCAATCAAGACAGGGGAACCGTGAATTTTTAAATGAGATTGGCATGATTTCATGTTTGCAACACCCAAATCTTGTTAAGCTGCATGGTTGTTGCATTGAAGGGACTGAATTACTGCTCGTATATGAATACTTGGAAAACAATAGCCTCGCTCGCGCATTATTTCGTAAGTTATTCAATCTCTTTTAAAAAAGTTCTTAAACTATTACTAACTCTCTATGAAATGTCCATTAAAATTTTAGCATGTTGGACAACTTTAGATTCCGAGAAAAGTCAATTGATACTTGATTGGCCGACAAGGTTCAAGATTTGTGTTGGGATTGCTAAAGGTTTGGCTTTCCTTCATGAGGAATCAAGCCTTAAAATTGTACACAGAGACATTAAAGCTACTAATGTACTGCTAGATAGAGATCTAAATCCCAAAATTTCGGACTTCGGACTTGCTAAACTTACTGAAGATGATAATACCCATATTAGCACTCGAGTTGCTGGAACAATGTAAGTTGCAATGTAAAATTCAAACTAGATCTTTCTTTTTTTTGCCGTTATCTTGTCAGCAGCGTGGTTAGGTAAAATTTGTAGCATAATTGTATGTTAATAACTGCAGAGGATACATGGCACCAGAGTATGCACTATGGGGTTATTTGACTTACAAAGCAGATGTCTACAGCTTTGGAATTGTCCTCCTGGAAATTGTTAGCGGCAAGCACAACTATGGCTATGTGCCTTCCGACAATTTCATTTGTCTTTTAGATTGGGTATCTTTCCTTTTCCTTTTTGTTAATGCACTTCAACAAAGCCTGACTAGTCTACCATTTATAAGATTGAGAATCCTTGAACTTTTTTAACCTTGAACCTCCCTCACTCCCTTTGAAGTTGCTAGCTTATAAAACTTAATTGCAGGCCTCTCACTTGCTGCAAAATGGAAAAATAGAGGAGCTGATTGATGATAAATTGGGTTCTCAGTTTAGCAAAGCAGAAGCAGAAAGGGTAATAAAAGTAGCACTATTATGCACTAGTGCGACGCCTTCACTCAGGCCTGTAATGTCTGAGGCTGTAGGCATGCTTGAAGGAAAAATTGATGCCCCTGATAGTATCCCAGAAGCAAGTATGTATACTGACGATTTGAGATTTCAAGCCTTGAAAGATTTCCAACAAGAGAGGCAAAATCAAAGTGCGTCAAGTAATCAAGCTCAGTGTTCAAGCATCCAAACTGCCTCTGATCTCTGTGAATACAACCCCGAATCAAGATCTGACTGACTCTCTATTGTGTGTGTATTCTTATTTAATCTCTTGCCGGTGTGCCTGTATCTTATGGCTCATGAGGGATTGCATTGGTTCAAAGCCACTCATCGAGGTATGATTGTTGCAAGTTGTAACTATTTGTTCAATTTTTTGTGAGTAAGATTTCTATAAAATGTACATAAATTACTATCCCAAGAAAAAGTGTGAGGAGTTATATTTCTCCAGCTCTGCATTTTTGCACCTCCTAGCTAGATTTCAAAGTTGTATAAAATTCTGCCCCATTGTGATATACCTGAAATGTAGACTATATGGTCCTTCTGTAAACAAAAAAGGATTCGTTGTTCTAATTGTGTCAGTTGTATCTTGTATTGCAACTTTTTGTTTGCCAAAAGAGGACAGTGTATATGCTGAAGAAACAACACATAATTTTAGATGAAACTGGAGGTTTTCTTTGACCCACAAGATAGTTAAAATTTATGTAAGTAGCAACTTCAACACTAGCCAAGGGTCTTATCATAAACAACATCTGCCTTCACAAGGTAAGGGTGAGATCTACGTACATTGTACACACCACTCTCCAGACTTCACTTGTGAGATTACACTGATATGTTGTTGTAGCAACTTCAACACTAGATAGTTGTAATTCTATTTCAGATAAAATTTCCAATTCGTCAAGATTGGAAATTTTATTAGGCCATTTGAGAATCTAAATAGTAATGCATCGCATCTCCCCCAATATAAAAAGAAGAAGATTTTCGAAGTAGCAAGTTGACCCTTTAAAGTTATACTCATATTTTAGGCATTTTCAGACTTGCAAATTTAATAAGTAAAGACCACCCACATCTCATATTTATATTTAATGTTCATCTTGCTTGAAGTCAATCTATTTGACTTTTTTTTTTGAATAATTAACTCAAAGTTTCCAGTTTCATACTATATTACTTCATCGTTCAATTTGCTTATAGAAATTAATTAAATTAATCGCTATCTGTAATAAACAGCTCATTCCCTATTGGCTTTCCAACTTCATGTCCATGAAAGATTACTTAACTTCAATTCCCTATTGACTTTCCAACTTCAAGTCCATGAAATATTACTAACTTCAAATTAAGTTATGTATCCTATTAATATATGTAGTATTTTTTGGGTATATTATTACGTGATCTAAAGAACTATCTAAAATATATAATTTCTAATCAGAGGTGGCTCAATGTCTTTAAAAATGAGACATATGTCTTAGGCTTCAAAATTGAAGTGCCTAATTTTTTTAGTAATAATAAAATTATTATAAGCCTCCTTTTTAACCAAAAAAAAATATACTATATTTTTTAATTTATTTGTTGTTTTTTTAGTTTGTTTCGAAACATTAAAGAATGTTTTTTTTTTATGGATCAATTTTTAAATTTAACTTCAACATGATATGTTTAAGACCACAAGATTAAAAAATATTTTGGTATATATATATATATATATATACATATATATATTTTAGTTTAAGATCATAAAAAAAAAATTAATTAAAAAGAAAAAAATAACTTGAATCTCAGATATAAAAAAAAAATAATTTAAATTTAGGTCTCCAATTTATTTTTTGATTTTAGGCAACTAATTAGCTTGAGCCATTTCTAATTTTTGAAATAAGATAAGATACTTATTACAGCTGATAAAGATATTTAACAATGTAAAAACTTCTTAACTAAATATTTGACAATGTACAAACTTTGTAACTAATGGTGTATACATTTAAACTCAAAAGAAAAAATAAACTCGAGTTTGTATTTTATTAAAATGAAAAAAAATAGGAAAAGGTTGGTAAGCCGGTATCTGTTAATATTAATTTTTTGGGGTAAAATATTGTACCCAAAATCGTGTACAAGTGTTCCTCCTCATATGATTTCAACGACACTTTACTGTTATGCAACACATCCACTGGACTGCTTAATAAGCACCAGTGCATCAATAGTTTCTGGGTTTGGAATTTAGTTTATGGGTTTTTTAGTAACGTTCTTTTTATAAAAGCTACAAGAAGCGAACTATATTCTTGTAGTCTAATATGTAATTCTGTAACAACAAACACTATTCCAATTACTTACATATACAAATACCGATTTCGGTTCCTCCATGAATGTTGTCGTATAAGAGCGCCTTTCTTTGTGATTGTTTGAATGGTTGATTTGGTTAATGGCATATTCTTTTTCTTCCCCTTTTTGTTGGGTTTACGAGTGTCAAAAATTGATGCGTTAGTACAAAAAAAATATAGATTCTTGATCTTTGTACTAAAAATTATATGACTGGGATTTTCTGTGATTATGATGCGAGAACGCATGCAATTGAATTCGAATTCTAAAACTGTTTGATTTGATAAAATAATATGTTTTCTTTCCCTTTCTTGTATTTAATAGTTTCAGAGCCAACACTAGATTAAGATTGAGGCTTTACTTGTTGAATCTTGACAAGCTAAATATTGAATCTTGGTTTTCTTGTTGGAGAGATATTCTGGCTTTGTCGTTGCCTGTCTCTTGTAATCTGCAGTGCAAGCTCTTCAGGTCTTGTATGCTTCACTGAATAGTCCTTCACAACTCTCTAATTGAAAGTCGAATGATGGTGATCCCTGTGGTGAGTCTTGAAAAGGAATCACTTGTCAAGCCTCTTCTGCTGTTTCAATGTAAGTTTGCACAACATTAACTTTGTGTGCGTCATTATACATTTTAGTTATGATTTGATTAATGTAATGGTTGGTTCTTGCTGAAATTCCCGATTTGGGACTCAATGGAATGTTGGGATACATGTTAAATGGTCTTATCTCGTTAAAGAACTTATAAGAGCTTGTCCTTTTAGTGGTAAAGGGAAACTTAGAGGACCTACTATCACAATAAAATTGAACTTCTGCAAAAAACTTCTTTTTGTCATCAGTCACAACTTTTTAATCGTGATCCAGCTCTAGTTTTTCAAACCAAAGCCATCAAATGAGTATATCCATACTGCAAATCAGGAAAATCATGTGTACAATAATTAGGGCCAAAATCAACACGACTATATCGGTGGTGTTTGAAATAAGTAGTTTTTAACTTTGATTATTTATCCATTAGAGAGCCAATGAAAATGTCGCAACTTAATCAGTGAATCGTAGTCTAACGCGCATATCTAACTGTTAGAACGTTGTTTATTGCATACTCTTGGTAGGGAGTGTTTTACCCGATAATTGAGGGTATGTCCAATGCAAATTCAAATTAACCAGCTGGATGATGAGACAAGGGGAGAAATAGAAAATGAAACAGAAATCTCAGGTAAAGAAAAATGACTGTTAAATCATATGGAGAAGTTGTGTTCTATGAAGGATCACAAAAGGCAGGGCGGAAACTCACATAAAGAAATTCAGAAAGATAGAACAACACATTGCCTATTGACTTTCCAACTTCAAGTCAATGAAAGATTATTTAACTTCCAATTAATTTGTGTACCTGTCAATGTATATAGTATTTTTTGGGTATATTATCACGTCATCTAAAGAGCAATTTAAAACATAAATTTTAATTTTGAAAATAAGATAATATACCTATTACAACTTATAAAGAGAATTTGACGATGTAAAACTTCTTAACTAGTGGTGTATATATTTAAACTCAAAAGAAAAAATAAACTAGAGTTTGTATTTTATTAAAATAAAAAAATAGGAAAAGGTTGGTAAGGCAAAGGTATATTAACAGGTCAATAATTATTTTTTGTTGTAAAATATTACCCAAAAGTGTACGATGCTTAAATCCAAAGAAAAAAAAAACTAGTGTCATGTGGAGGGTTAGTTGGCTAATTACCAATTTGGAGTATTCTATCATGGCTTACTGCCTAATCCAAATTCTATTACTTCTATGTTCTAACTAATGTCTATTTGTTTTATTATTGACTTTTATAGGAGCACTAATTAATGATGAGATTAACTAGAACCGTCATAATTCATAATTTATTAATGGCCAAACACATATACAGCCCCTCAAACTTGCCCTCATTTTTCATTTTGGCACTCCAACTTAGCCTTGTTCCATTTTAACCCTTAAATTCTATTTTTTCTGTACCATTTAAACAATTATACTAATTTTATGATTTATGTTCTTCAATTGTAATTTCTTATTTTAAAAAATAGACGTGTGCCTGTTAATTAAAAAAATTAAACATTCGCGAACGAACATAAAAATTTTCAAACAATAATATTATTTTTGATATTCTCTGTATTTTTGCATGAAAATAAATTGACGAAAGTTCATTGATTTTCTTTCTTAAACATTCAATTAAATTAAATAACACTACTTATTTATTTTTTTCTTATCATCTAGGCTATCTAAATTTAACGCAAATACTCACTTTTAATTTTTAATATAAATCAATACGAATAAAAAAACCCATCTTCAAAAAGACTCGACTGACTTTGTTAATAACACTACTAAAAAAAGACTCTTGTTCATTGCTAATAACACTACTAAACAATGTTAAAACTCGACTGACTTTGTTAGGATGTCGGTGATTTTAAAGAAAGAAAACCAACACAATTTCGTCGGTTATTTTTCACACAAAAATACATAACACTCTTAAAAAGAAATTATTATTTTTTAAAAAGAATTATTTTTTGTTAATTTTTATTTTTTTTAACTAAAATTAACTGACACATGTCGATTTAAAATAAGAAGGTGCAATTGAAGAATATATATATAAAAACAAATAAATCATAAAAATAGTATTTCGTGTTAAAATGATACATAAAAAATGGAGTTTAAGGGTTAAAATTGAACAAGGCTAAAATAAAGAGTCAAAATAAAAAATATGGACAAGTTAAAGAGGTTGTATATGTGTTTGACCTTTATTAATAGATTCTATTCTTAATTCATAATAATATTTTGAAATTATTAGTACTGTCCTAAAGTAGCTAAAGTTTAATCATATCCTTAAAGATATTATATTTTGTTAGTGAGAAAAACCTTTACGAATGAAGTAAACATAATTAACTGAAAATTATGTCGTTATTAGTATTATCAACAAGGATTTTCCTATGCAAACAAAATATGTCAATTTCATGATATTTAGGACCCGTTTGGTCATAGATTTCCCAAGTAATATTTGAGGGGAAATTTGGCATATAGTGTTTGTCCATATAATTTGCCATTATTTGACAAATTTTTTTGATAAATATCCCAAATTCCTAAATATTAGTTTTTCTAGTATTTGGGCCAAATATCATTATTTGAGATCTTTTAAAAATTGAAATTTTACACCAAAATTTTATCTTTTACAAAACACCCTAGTAGTTGTTTGCGTTGTATTACATTTTTTTTTTTTTTTACGTGAATACCAAAGTAGTGATGAAATATTCAGTGAATATGAAAGTGATGATGTGGTTGTTGATGAAAATAATGAACAATCAACTCAGGGTAACAAAGTCATGTGCTTTGTCTACTTCACGATGTATGAAATGATGCTTGTTGCACTCACTCCAAACTACCACATTGCTCCAGTGTCATGGACGCTACTTGTTATTTGTTGCAACGAAGATCCAATTGACTTGTAATACAAATTTATGATTAGTTTTGATAGTTTTAAAACTTACGGGTATAAATCATATTTTTCTAAAAAAGTGAAATATGTTTTCCAAAGACTATGACTAAATACATAATGAAATTTCACCTAAATTTTCACCCAAATAATATTTGTCAAGAGTATTTGAAAATCTATAACCAAACGCTAGCTTATATTAAGTCGTATTCGACGTTATTACTTTGAGAATTCTACCCTACTAAATGGACCCCAATAAAACAGTTTGTAATAAGGAAAAGAAATGGTCAGCAAATCTATATATAATAATAGTACAAAATGGAAAAGTCAAAGTCTGTCAATTTTCTAAACCTGCAGAGTGTGAAGCCATTACAATATTTACATTTAATTCAGTGTTTGTATGAGTTGCTCAATTATATGTGAAAAGACGAAATGAAAGTGGAGGATTATGATAAAAGATTATTAGATAATTGATTTTTTTTATTTATTTTCTTTTCAGATTCTACTTATAAAATTATTAGGGGTACATTATTGTTTGTAAAAGTTAAAAAATGAATTTGTTATTAAAATATTCAAATGAAATTCTCTTTTCATGGTCAACAAATTAAATATTTGCTGTCGAATATTTTTCCTCTAGCATATTTTTTAATTCACTCTTGCTATATCTATACTAGATTTTCAATTTTGACTTGCAGCTCCTGGTGCCTTTTGTTTTCATTATTTAGAAAATTTCTTTTTACACATTTATGACTTTTTAGGGTGTTTGGGACTCGGAAAATTCAATGTAACTATAGGATTATTATACACAAAGAAAAGTTTAAATTTATAGTAGAATAATAGTTTGGAACATTGGAAAATAAAGTTTGAAACATATAATAGACACCAACCTAACTAATTACATTTTATCACATTAAATTACATTTCACATTTAAAAAAGATAAATGAAGAGCCCATTTTAATTAACCGATGGTATACAATTAGTGTTAAAAATTATTTTAAGTATATTACTTTATAAATAAAAAATTTCCATATTTAATAAACATAGATGCTAAAACTATTAATAAACAAATGATATATTTGATAACAAATGCAAATTTATTTTTCTTAAAATGCAAATACATAAATCTCTAATGCATGCTAAACACTGATAAATCAAACTAAAGATGTCGCGACAAAATTAAGATTTGGTGTTTTAATTTATTTGTCCTATTCATGCTATGATGTTATTTTTTTGGATCATCCAATAATCACTTTTACTTTTATCTGCAAATTGACATGATCTTACCTAACTTAACCATTTAAAGAATTTAAATTTATTTAATTAATCTTAATCATAGGTCTGACAATTCCTTATTATAGTCCTTCTATTTGTAGTAATTTTTTTTTTTTTTACCTAAATCAAATTACTTTTTCTGTTTATTTTTACTTGTTTACCATAGCACAAATAGATATTTATTTGTATTTATACAGTGAGAAATATTTAATCGTGAATGTCTCCATCTTGTCCAATAGTATTACATATGAATAGTCATAAAGAATTAAATTGAAATATCAAGTGGGTAGCCAATGGGTCCATCAAAGATCAAGAAATCTCACGTGCCCCAGTTGCCATTGACTGTTCTCTAAAGTTTCAATTTTTACATTATAGAAATTTCTCTGAAAACAAACAAACTTTGTTTTTGTTTATGTATAGGAAGTTGGTAAACAGCTAGCTCAATTTATACACACATAGTTTTTCTTGTTTGTTTATGGTACACTATTTTGAATCCAATAGAACTTTTGCCTTAATAATAATTAAAAAAAGACCCAGCTTTTAGGCTGAATCATTTCTTGGATAGAATTTTAGGTGTACATTTTGTACGTCCAACAGTACTGTATATCACTTGGAGGCTGGAGCTTGAAGAAAAAAAAATGTTGCCACTAAAAAGAGCTGTTCTTTCATGGATTCTTGCAGTGAACTGCTTCATGTTGTTGAGTTTGGGTGACTCAACAAGAGTTGCCCAAGAAGAAGGTAAATTTTATAGCTTTTTTAAGTTTTAGTGGATGGGTTGTTGAGTGGGTGGTGGGTGCATGAAGGGTATATGGGATTTTGCTACAAAGTCAAATTTGTGCAAGAAATCAAGAATTATGAAATTTTGAACTTATTTCTTGTTCTTCCTCCTGTTCAGTTAAGTTTCTTGAGAAAAGATCAATTTTGAGTCTCTTACTAGAGGAAATGTGAAGAACATAAGGCTCTGATCAGTTAATTTTTTTTGTATTGTAGAAAAAAATGGAGCATGCTTACTTAAAAAAGCTTCCTATATGATAGAGTCTTACTTTAGGGCTGGAAATTTAGACTTATAAGAACAAAAGGCTGGGAATTTTAGTATTTTGTCTAGGAACTAATGGGAGGGTCTTTCAGAAACAGCCTCTCTACCTCCACGAGGTAGTGGTAAGGTCTGCGTACATTCTACCCTCCCCAGACCCCACTTGTGGGATTTCACTAGGTATGTTGTTGTGTAGGAACTAATGCAATCTGGTAAAATAGGGTATTCAAATGATGCAGGGTTCTACACATTTGCTAGGGAAAGTTGCTACACCTTTGTAGCCTAACTCCAAAATGTTGAACCCAATGGAGAGAAATACAGGATGAGAATATACTAGAAAGGGTATTTGGGGGGGCGGGGGGGAGGAGTTTCTGGCCAATTGATCCTCAATTCCAAAATGTAGGCAGGGGTGTGCAGCTTCCAGTGTTTTGAAACTTCTGATTTTGTTTGGTGAGATATACTATTTAGGGGTTTTCTGCTTCCTGCACTTGAATTGAACTTTTGCAACTATCTTGTAAGATCTGCATCATTTGGCTAACAACCTGTTATTTGGCATATGCTTTGGTAATTTCTCAGTGGACATTATGGAACAAATCGCCACTACAATGGGAGCAACACACTGGAAATTCAATGGTGAATTGTGCCAGATTGAAGCAGTCAGGGTTACAACTGATCTTCCAAGTTGGTTCGAAACTGATGTTGTATGCAACTGCAGTATAGGAAATGATACTGCCTGCCACATAGTAGCTATGTAATTTTTCATCATCTTGCTCGACTTTGGTTATAGCACATTATGTTTTTGGAGAGCCAGCATAGATAATTTGGAGAAAGTAGCTATTAAGTCCTAAGTTACTCATGTCTTGCCATTGCTGTTAGAGAACCCATAACCATGCTTTATTAAGTAGTATTAGCATTCCATTTCCTACATCTTTGCTACAATCTTAAAATTATATCCTTGGACAACTAAAAGGAACAATATATAGGAGGATTACAGATCAGGGGGAGCCAGGTGCACTAAGCTCCCACTATTTGTGTTTATGCAAGAGGTTGTTTCTGCAGCTTGAACTTGTGATCTCCTAGTTACACGTCAACTGCTTTGACATTGCTCCAAGGGAACCCCTGAAAAAAAGGGGAGTTCCATTTTTGCCAAATATATAAGTTGTGCCTTCGCCAAAGATATGTTTTATCTTTATGGCTTGAGATTGTGTACAATTTCATTATATATTTGATAAAATCTTAGGCTTCCTGAGATGTATGAAGAGCAAGTTGATATCATTGACTATTTTCACTTTTGTGTGCAATATATTATATACCTTACCATCTTAGAGTGGTTCCTATCAGTATTATGTGACTATAATTGGTTTCATTTTCTAAACAAGAATAGGATATCTATTCATAATATTTAGATAAACTAAATTACATTGTTGACTCTTGAAATTACTTATGCAGTACTCTTAAGGGTATAAATCTTCCTGGCGTTCTTCCACCTGAACTGGTAAAGCTTCCTTACATTCAAAAAGTGTAAGAATCTTTTGAATGCTAGTGTCACATTTGCTTTTATTTCCCGTGTAATCTAGTTCAATGTTCAAATTTTGATAAGCATAATTAACTGAATTCACATATTCTCAATTTTCAGTGATTTTGCATACAATTACCTCAGTGGTAGTATACCAACTGAATGGGCGTCAACTCAGTTAAATTGCATGTAAGCCCCATTTAATATATTGTTAAAACAGCTGTTATGAGGGTTGTTAATCATCAATTGTAACTGCAAATTTTTTGATCCAGCTCTGTTCTTGTGAACCGGTTGTCAGGGGAAATACCAAAGGAACTGGGAAACATTACCAGCCTTACCTATATGTATGCATCAAATTTTGATTATCTAATCTGATTTCTCATCTTCATTTCTTATGTAGCTGTTTGGACACCTTTTGAAGAAAATTTTATGTAATAATCTTTTGTCCAACTCCAATTTTAAATTTATGAAATTTTCTTTTCAAGTATAATGAATGCGCAGAGCTTAACAGCTTTTATGCTATAGTTTAGTTTTCTCTTTGATGCAGTGTCTGGACATGCTCCTGTTCATTAATCTAAGCATTATCTCATTTTCAGTTCTTCTTATTTCATTATTTTCCCCAAAAAATCAGCCGTGCACTAATCTATGTAGCAATCTTTGACCAGAAACCTTGAAGGAAACCGATTCTCAGGCATTATTCCTGATGAACTAGGGAAATTGATAAACTTAAAGGCGCTGTAAGACCATTCTTTTCCTTCTCTCTTTTAGGTCTGTCCATATGAGTTGTGATTCCGGGGGGATAAATAGATACAATATCCAATGGAGAAACATGATCTTAATTTCAGGATATTGTCCTCCAACCAACTGGAGGGAGAGCTGCCAGTGTCACTCTCTGGACTTGTAAATTTAGCAGATTTGTAAGTACATGGTTATATCATTATTCTTTTAGCTGGTCATTTGAAGACTATGTTTAACAGTATTTTGTTTGCAGTAGGATAAGTGATAACAATCTCAGCGGACCAATTCCAGATTTTATAGAGAAATGGAAACAACTTACAAAATTGTAAGAATTTCTCTTTTGATAACAGAGGATCTTGAAAGATTTTTGATAGAAGAATAATTTCATAGTCTCAAGTATTTAATTCTTATTTTGGATAATCAACGAAGAGAGCTGCATGCTACCGGTTTAGAGGGTCCCATTCCATTAAGCATATCTCTTCTCAATATGTTAACCGATCTGTGAGTACAGAACTCTTAAATATACCTAATCTACTTCTTTCTTTTAGTTTATGGATCTCTTTACTGTATGGAGACTTCTCATGTTTGAGTCTCTTATTCAGGAGGATTAGCGACATAAAAGGACCAATGCATGAATTTCCTCTTCTAATTAACATGACAGACCTAGAGAGACTGTAAGTTGCTGGGAGTTTATTCCAAATTATTATTGGCATCCAAATTTGATGGATCTTTTCTTAGTGCTGTTTAATCATTGGATTCAGGGTACTGAGAAACTGCAACCTTTCGGGAGTACTTCCAGGATATATTTGGAAACTGAAAACCATACAAACATTGTAAGTAGTTCACTTATAATTTTGCAAAAATGAGTATTCCTTTGTCTGCATTACGCATTATCCTTACATGTCTGATGTTAAACTTCGTGTCCACATGCAATAGGCTTGAACAGTACTGACAAGTCAACTTTGAAACATTTGTACTTATAGCTGGACCTTCCACTTGGCCTTAAAGACTCTTGAGTTATTACAAAGCCGAAGTTCTCATCTTATAAGTAAACACTTCCTTTCTTCCACCAATATGATTCTTTCTTGTTAAGGTTCTCACAATTACCTCTTCTGAAAGAAGTAGTTGTTGTGGTGAACCATTCCAGAATTCCCAAATGATGGCCTCTAGAGGAGGCTCCTTTTGTAAACCTCAAATCTAATGACTGAACACCTAAAATGTTGAATGATGTCCATCTTATCATACTCCCTCCATTCCAAAATAAATGGTATCATTAGTTTTTCATTTTGTTTCAAAATAATTGGTGTTTTATATAATCAAGAAGACATTAATGATGTTCTTCCAATTTTACCGTTATATAAATAAAGGAAGTTTTACATAACAAAGAAACTACTAAAGAGCTACATCTTTTTCAAGGTATTTATTAAGGATAAGTTAGTAAAAATACATTTTATTTTCTAGGAATGAGTAGTTTCTTAAGGGGTGTGCCCAAGCTAAAAACCCACTTATTTTAGAATGGAGGGAGTATGTGGCTCGCCTAGCCCAAGGGGCTTCAGGCAATACTTGACATTTAAGCCTGAATGACTTTGGCTTATGATTTTACTTTTCACCTCTTGGGACTTCAACCCAAATTGAGACAAAACAGAATAGAAGTAGTGTATAAGCTGGTTATTCTGTCTTCTTCTGGCTTGTCCGTTAATTCTCATTTTCTGCGTTAAAAAGAATGGAACAAGTCAAGGCTGTTCAGTATACAGAACTCACAAGGCATCATACAGCTATCTTCTTTATATTTTCTAGTGGCAGAGATTTAAAAATCATCAAATTCATTATAGGTAAATAATAATGAGAAGCAAAATGCAAAAACAGAATCGAGAAACCCAAAATTCAGGATCGAACACCTTAATACAATTGCCTCTCCAGTCAGCTAGTGAATATTCCCAATTCTAACAGCCATAGTTGCTGGCGCTGGAATACAAAGGCCCAGTTTACTAATTTGTGGGGATTCTTTGGAGCTTGATAGCTTTGATTTTGATTAGATAGAAGTTGATACATGTGTATAACAATCATCATAGATGTGAACCACAATCCATAAACTTTGTGAACCACGGTGAGTAAGTATCTACAGATTGAAGGTGTTGTTGAAAGGAAAAAAAGAAGTGTTCATCATCCTTACCAATAATTTTTTTTTAAAAAAACAGAAGTGTTCATCGTAGCCAACACTTCAATATCAGCTAAACTTTGTTTCCTATTCTTTGCCTTTGATCTGTTTAATACACCGTCGTCTCTAAGCTTATTTTTTAAGGTACTATGACATTCATGCAACTCTAGCAAGGTTTATGATATATAAATTGGGCCTCCTCCTTTGCCCCTTCATGAGACTCCAGACACAAAATCACTTCCTATTTCTTGTGTTCTATGTTTGAACTTACTGCAGGGATGTTAGTTTCAATAAGCTCATTGGAACGATTCCAGATGACATTAGTGCAAGAAGTATGCTTAAATTTGTGTGAGTTTACTGCCAAGTTTTTTTTTTCTTAAATACTCTTAAGATGGTATTATTATAATTTTCAACAATGCAGGGAAATCTACATTCACTGTTTTCCGCATTATAGTTATTTAACTGTGATACTGTTTTAATAGGTTTTTATCTGGTAACATGCTCAGTGGAGATATACCTGCCTCAATCTTGAAGAACGGAATAAATGTGTACGTGTAATATCATCTTTATTCTCTTTTATAAAATATTTGTGCTTCACATTGTCTTGAAATGAAAGTGTAGACACTTTCATGCCATTATATATGCAGAGTGATATTTTTTCAGAGACATAGTTAAATTGAAATCTCAGGGAAATTATTGACTTTTATTTAGTATTTCTGTGTGTAGTTCTACAGTTTCTTTGTCTTTTTCACCTCTAAAATGTTAATGGATTGCATTCTTATCATTATAGTACTCCGGATTATGACTTCTAAGAATTCAAATTGAATGTACAGTGATCTTTCCTACAATAACTTTACTTGGCAAGGCCCTCAACAACCAGCTTGTCGGCAAAACACGTCAGTGAATCCTTCTGTTCGTTTCTCATTCATGTTTTTAGTGACAATGTATCATATGGTTCTGATAATTGTTCCCTTGACAGGAATTATTACATAAACCTGTACAGGAGCTCTGCAGTTGCAGGGACTCTGTAAGATGGATCTTCTCATTCTTTTTGTTTCTCATATTAGCTTTTACAGCTAACTAAATGGATGAATGAATGCTTTACTTTGAGATTTGTTTCTTTACTTCTGAGCATATATCTAAGGCCAATCTCTCTTTTGCTTGCTTCTACAGTAAGAACGTTCTTCCGTGTACAGAGGATTTAACTTGTCCAAGATGTAAGTATATTTGTGCTCACTGACATTTTATCAAGTAATACATTAGAAAGAACAATTCTTTTCATATTCGAAACTGCAGTTCTTTTGTGTTTTCTCATCTTCCTTTCCTCCATTTCCAATATTTAAACCAGTTATACAACCAAAGAAGTGTGTATGGTGGTGGTGTTGGTGGTGGCGATGTGGTGGTCTGGCAGTTAGGAAATTGAAGATGCATGATAAGATTCTCCTCTTTAAATGATTTTGGAGATATCTGAGAGTAACATAACACGCTGCAGAAAGCAGTCAGAGATGCAAAATAAAGAGCGAAGGAGAGTTGGTGTAAGGAGAAGAGGTTTATGGGATAAATTCATGACTTACACACAGTTCAAGTAGATACTTGGCAAGGAAATATATCACTCTGAGAGCAATTCAAAAATTTGTTTAATTTTACAGCTTTTCCTTATCTCAGTTTCTAAATGAGTATCGGTGTATGGGACATTAAATTTGGAAGAAATTGCCAGGAATGTTGGGAGACAGCTGGACTATTTTGTTGTCGAATTGGAGGAGAAGGAATGGTTGCAGATGGACAGTAGCTGAGGGTCTGTTTCTGTAAAAGGAGCATATAAAGCCTTATACCCTTATCTGGCTGTGTAGACGGTATCATCCATTGGCCACGGGACCTGTAGTGGGAAAAGAGAGCTCATCTACAATTATTGTGCTTTTGGTGCACTGCAGTTTATGAGGCTTGTAATTTATGAAATCACCATATGCAACAGGTGCTACATGTGAGAAATGAAAATGTGGATCATTTGGTTTTACACTCTGCTGTAGCTGATGAGGTTTGTAGTATGTTTTATAGATCCCACCAATTGATTCCCAAATCTCTGACACAATTCTTATTCAGTTGGAAATGGAGAAAGAATAAAGGAACCAACAGAAGTTTCTGGAACATGATTCATCTTTGTGTTATGTGGGTAATCTGGAGAGAGCAGAACATTAGAAGGACACAAAAACTTTAATCCACAGTTAATACACCTGTTTAGCTTTTAGATTTCTGGTGCAAGCTTACTTCCTTTGATGACATAGATGCACTTTTGGAGTTTGTTGACTCTTTTACCTTTGAAAAGGGACTATAGCTTTGAGTTAATGTAATATTACATGCATCCACTAGATGCACTTTAATCTATAATGTATTATGTCTGTACTAATGTCAAAAAGAAGAAAATAAATTATTTAGAAGTGATTCTCCTAACCCACTACACGGGCAGAAAAACATATCAATACATTAAAAAGAATAGCTGACAGATATTGTCTGCAAGTTAGCAATGAATGTGCTGTCAGTTACAAATATCTCTATTCTGGACCTACACTCTTGAGGTCATTTATCCTACTGAAGGCTTGTTATTAGATTTTCAACAACTGACATTTATATGTATATATGCATTGCAAATTTGGTAGTCTTTGCTGCCTGTGGTAATAAGGGTCTATGTGACAATTGTTTCTAGATATCTCTCTCTAACCATGTTAGTCCATTTGGTTACATGGCAGATGGGTGTTCCTTGCATGTGAATTGTGGAGGAAATGATGTTGCTATTACAGAAAACAACAGGCATATTGATTTTGACGGAGATGCTCATGTTGAAGGTGGTTCTGCAAGAAATTTCCGCAGTGATAAGTACTGGGGATTTAGTAGCACCGGAGACTTCATGGATGATGATAATGATCAGAATACACGTTTTATTGAGACTATACCATCAACTGACCTGTCTGAACTGTATAGTAGAGCAAGGGTTTCTCCACTTTCACTTACTTATTTCCATTATTGCTTGGAGAATGGGAGTTACAATGTTAGTCTGCACTTTGCTGAGATAATATTTAAAAACGACAGTACATATAACAGTCTCGGAAGGCGCATCTTTGATATATATATCCAGGTGCTTATCCTGAATGATGAAGTTCCCTTTAGAGTTATTTAGCTGATTCACATTCTTGAATGACCTTTTGATTTTAGGAGAAACTAGTTTGGAAAGACTTTAATATTGAAGAGGAAGCTCTTGGAGTCCTAAGGCCTGTGATCAGATACTTTAATGCTACTGTAACAGATAGTGTCTTGGAGATCCGATTTTATTGGGCTGGCAAGGGCACTGCCCGCATTCCTCTTAGGGGACATTATGGTTCACTCATATCAGCTATCTCAGTTGACTCAAGTATGTATCTACTTACTTTTTATATTTTTGGGTGGATTTACAGGGATTGTTTGACTTCCGACTTGTACTTTTTCCTTTATCTTCTTTTTGATAACATACTTTTTCCTTCTCTTCTTTCTACATTTGGTTTTGTCTCATGCATGGCATGTGAAAGAAGGTCAATTCATCACTGCACAACTGTGTGTGTATCTATCAATCCCTTTTCGTACTCGAGCCGTTACCCTTAAGTTACTTTATGGTGTATTTGCAGTAACTGTGATGAGCATCATGTTATAGCCTATAGGACCTGTGGGGCTCATGATGTAACTCAGTCTTCCTGTTATCTATCTCCTATGTCCGATCTTGTATAGTCTACTGTATTTTACAGAATTCAATTAAAAAATTAGTCGAATGAGTTATTTTATTCGGGGTGCAGTCGATATATGTGAAATGATGTGAATCTTAAAATAGTGTATTGGTAGTAGTAAATAGTGAGAGGAGTTTATATATCAGTTTGACTTTAGAATTTGTTGATTTTTCCATGTAAGGAAAGAGTTCCATTTTCGGGAAATGGAAAAAACAGATAGTAGGTCAAGACAAATGGAATGAAGTTCAAGAGAAATTGGACAAGAGTAAATCTTTTCTTGTTGTCATGAACTTGCAAGAAAATGAATTTTGGTGTTTCCCTAGATGTTTCTTATTTTATCCCGCTGTCCTCCTTATCTTTTCAAGAAACTGCTACTTCATTCAAAATTATGGTGGTAAAATAGAAATGGAGAAATATATTCTTATTCATCATTTTGGTGCAATAATTAGCGCTTAAGGAAGTTTCTAAACATGGAGGAAAAATGAATTCACCGCATTTGGCAAGTGGAGATGCCAATAAGGCTTGTAAATGGATCCATAGCTTGGATCGAAGTCCTGATCTATGCTTGAGTTAGAGGATGGTTCTGCAGATAGATGGATTTTGTAAAGCATGCCGCTTTCTTTTAAATGAATGATGACCTGCATTAATGGTTCTGCTCACTTTGCTGCTCTGATTTACCCTTTTTTCATTTTCTTTTGGACTTTGGTACAGCTTTCAAGTTCTGTTCAAACAAGGACAGAAAGACCACAATAATTTATGTTATTGTTGGAGTTTTGGCTACATGTATCACTTTTTTCGTACTGAGCATTCTTTGGTGGAAAGGCTGTCTATGTAGAAAAAGTAAAAGAAGAGGTGAGCTTGAAAAGTTTCTAAAATTGCAAATTTAAATAGTAGTTATTAATCTACTCTTCGGTGGATTTTGTTGAATGCAATCCATTGTATATTCGAAAGTGATCAAAATACAAACATGCATGATTAATCATATTGAAGGTCTTGAAATCCAAAGTCTTGTTTAATGTAATAGCTTAACACATTGATTGACCTAGGAGATTCATTATTTAATGAAAATCTAGGAGACTCGTCATTATTGTTTCAAATCTAGAAACACCTCAATTAATGCTAGTTACACATCTTCGTTGTATCAAATCTTACTGGTACATGAATTTTAAGAACAGTAGGTATTTGTGTAAGAGTTTAGGAGCAGTGGGGTTTACCATTTCAAGAAAAAGATAGCCATGTCAATGCTAATGCAATGATAAGAATTTATTTATCACAAGAGAACACAAAATTCTGTAACTCATCTCTACTTATTTTTTGGACAGCTCTCAATGGCGTAGAGCTGCAGATGGTTTGTTTTACTCTGAAGCAAATAAAAACTGCCACTAAAAATTTTGATGCTTCAAACAAGATTGGCGAAGGTGGTTTTGGTCCAGTTTACAAGGTATGCTTATAATTGGAGACTAGTGATTTTTCTTTTACTTGTACATCATGTCACATTGTACCTCTGCCTACGAGATTTGGTGCTGTTTCCATAAACATGTAAACCTTCAAATTCTATTTACCCAAACCTTCTGAGTTTGAGCATGGAAATACATATGTAGCTCATAATTCATCTGCCTTTAGCTGCTGCGCACTGGTTCTATCCTCTTACCCCGTGGAATCTAACAACTGATTTCGTGTAGGGTCAATTACTTGATGGTACGTTAGTTGCAGTGAAGCAGCTCTCCTCTCAATCAAAGCAAGGCAACCGTGAATTCTTGAATGAGATTAGCACGATATCCTGTTTGCAACACCCCAATCTAGTTAAGCTTCATGGGTGCTGTATTGAAGCAGACCAGTTACTGCTTGTATATGAATACTTAGATAACAATAGCCTTGCGAGCGTTTTGTTTGGTAATTACTCCGTGTCCTCTTTATGTATAAATCTAGTTATCCTCTGGGTCAAGATTTTCAGTGGTGAATTTTCTGGTTCAGAGAACAGCCGATTGAATCTGGATTGGCCCACAAGGTTTAGGATCTGTCTCGGAATAGCAAGAGGTCTAGCTTTTCTACATGAGGAATCAAGCCTAAAAATTGTACATCGGGACATCAAAGCTACCAATGTGCTTCTGGATGGACAGCTCAATCCCAAAATCTCCGACTTTGGACTAGCTAGACTCACTGAAGATGAGAAGACCCATATTAGTACTCGAGTTGCTGGAACAATGTAAGGTCACTACTTTTCCAGCTGGAAGTCTAAAGTATTTTACGTTGACAAACCTTCTAATCTTAACACTTGCAGAGGATACATGGCACCAGAATATGCACTCTGGGGTTATTTGACTGACAAGGCAGATGTTTACAGCTTTGGAGTTGTACTTTTGGAAACTGTCAGTGGAAAGAACAACAATAACTACATGCCGAGCCACACTAGCATTTGTCTCTTAGATTGGGTATAAATCTGATCCCTGTTTGCTTGTTGTATCTCTCTTATCAAGGCTCAGCTTGAATGTTTCGATGGCAATATAAAGATCTTCCAATTCTTTCTTCATTTTTCACTCTTCCATTGAAATTACTGGCTGTGCCTGAAAAGCTACACTGTTACAGGCCTGTCATTTGCATCTGAGTGGGAGTATAGAGGAGCTCATAGATCAGAGATTGGGGTCTGATATTAATAAACAAGAAGTGGAAAAAATAGTAAAAGTGGCACTCTTGTGCACTAGTGCCACTCCCTCACTCAGGCCTATCATGTCCGAGGTAGTGTCTATGCTTGAAGGACGAATCGCTATTCCAGATGAAATTCCAGAGGCAAGTACTTATTCCAATGATCTGAGGTTTAAAGCCATGAAAGATTTTCATCAAGAGAGGCAAAATCAGAAGCTAATTCAAACCCAAACTCAAAACACCATAACTATTCGAACTGACATGGGCTCTTCTTCTGCATCTACAACTAATATGTTCGATTAAGTTCAGTTTCAAGATCAAACAGACACGTAATGTCACTTCATCCATGGTAAGCCTGGCTCATTCTAACTTCTTGTGTTCTCGAGGGTGCTAGACCACCTCCACGTGTATTTATACTTGTAATTAAGCAATTTGTTCAATTTTTTTATAGCAGGCTTGCTGTCTAATGTAAATACATGTTTCAGTTTTGAGGCAAAGGATGCAACATTTTTTTCTTCTGCTGCTGCACTTTTGAAACATGACAACTTTTTGTTACACTTTTTTCTCCACTATGTTTCTCGAACTCTCCAAAACTTTACCACACCAGCGTCAAATCCATCCGACACGCACTCGTCGGTATTTTTAAAGTGTCCCGAGAAACATAATCTAAATTCTCATCTCTGATCACACCATCAATACCAGTTTTATAAAATGCTTTTAGAATATTATTGGTCGTTTCGAACAACACATACACCCAACCCAGTGTAGTTTCACACGAAAAATAATATTACTCAACAAAAACTCAACATCACAAATAGAGCTAGAGTTCTATTTACGATAGAATGCACTAACTTTGAATCCCTCGTCCTACCTAGCTCTGCCCTGTCAGGCAACATGGATTAGATTGGAGTAAACAAAACATGATGAATGTAAATAATAATTATTTAATAATATTATACTAATTGTTTTGTTAACGTAAACAAAAAGATAACCAACTGAAGCAATATTTGATGATATGCATGTTTTACATATTTGTTCAAGGAAAAGTCAAAGGTCTCCAATTGAAAAGTTTCAAACTGTTGTTTTATGAGTTTGATAGTGGCCAAATTTTTAGAAGACGAAATATATACTTTTTAAATTTCTGAATGCACTTGTTTTTTTAAGAATAAAAGTGTTTGGTAAAAAAACAAACCAAGTATATTTAGGTAGTGTCTATTTTTTAATACGTAAAAGCTATTTTAAAAAATTATCACTCAAATAGAAATTGCTGTTTTTTCAAAATATTTTTGATAAGTTGATCTTGATCATTTGACACTATAATGATATATTTATTATGCGAATTTAGCTAAGACCTTTTCTTTTATTTCGTAAAGATAATACACCTTCATTTTTCTTTAATATATATTATATGAAAAAATAGTTTCTTCTTATAAAATATGAAGACATGATTGATTTATATTTGAATGTTAAGTGTTAAAATTATTTTAGTAGCCACTAAAAGGTAGTCTTAAACATTGGTCTCTTGAAAATCATAGTCAGACATTCAAAACAGGCTACTCACAAAATCAAAAAAAGAGAGAGAAATAATAAAAGTAAAAAAACAAAAAGAGATGAAAGGACACAAGTTGAATAATAATTATAAACATGAACTTAGTCTCTTAATTAAGTAAGTTTAACTAAATGATGTAAAAGTAGGTACCAGCTGCCAGCTGGCATGCTTATCTTATTTTATCATAATAGTGTTATTAGTGTGAAACCAATTTCTAGATTGGCTTCATGCATGCTCCCTTTATTCATATTATTTGATTCTACTTGGCCTGTTTACGCTCAAATTAACTTTATTAATGATATTTTAGAATTATAAATTTAATTATTAGTAGTTCTTATTTAATACTAAGAATTAGAATACCATAAAAAAGTGATAAAATTATTTTGATTAGATAGATAAATAAAAATATCTATTTTTGATATAACGGATTAAGTATAATGACACGTAGACTGTTATATATAATACTTCCTCTTTTTTCCCACGTGCTCCTTTTAATTTTGTGTCGGTATGACTTTTTTACATTTGTCAAAACAGGATAAATGAAATATTTTATGGAAAAATAAGCTAACTTTTGTTACTTTTTCGTGTTCAATACTAAAATGAAAAATATTATCTAAAAATTATTGTACATAATTTAAATAAATATTATGAAGGTAGAGTATGGGTTAGGTGTCCTATATAATACTCTATCTGTTTCAATTTATGTGGTACCATTCAAATTTTGAGATTCAATAATTTTATTTTGGTCGTAAGTTCAGGAATGAAAATGTTAAACTTTTTGAAATAAGATTTATATATTTGAAAACTACATAGTAAGTCACAATAATTATAATTCAGATTTTTTAAAAAAGTAATTAATAAAAACTTATTTGAATGAAATATGTCATGTAAATTGTAATTATTTAGTAGGCCAAAGTCATCTACAACCCCTTAAAGTTGTCCGCATATTTCACTTAGACACTCCGATTCAACCTTTTACCTATTGAACACTTTTACCTATACAAAAATTATTTCTATAAGACACATTTTGATAATCAGCAAAAAAATATCAAGAGTGTGTGATGTACTTGCCATGACATGGCAAACTAACTAATTAAAAGAAGCCATGTGTCTTAAAAGAAGCCATGTGTCTTTTGGGCTCCAAAATTATTATAATTAAAAAAATAAAATAAAATCCTAAACTATGTATGTTGCCGCCTCCGACCTGCCCACTCCCCCACTTCATCTTCTTCCCCTTTTTAAAAAAAAGTTTAAATCTCCTAAATTTTTCTACTTCTTTTTTTAATTTATTTTTGTTTTCAATCTTAGATTTGATTCATGTTTGAGTTGATTTGGCAGAAAGAAAGAGATGTGTGGTGGCAGTGTTTTTCGATGAACAAATTAAAATTTATGATTGATTGTTTGAAAGGCTAAAAAGAAAGATATTAACAACGATAGATTTGGAGAAAAATGAGGTCACTACAACAAATTCAATTATCAGGGACAAATAATTTCGTCATTTATAAATCATATTTCGTCACTAAAATTCTTGTGAGACGAAAAATATTTCGTCACTCAGTCGTCACTAAATGTGTGTCTCTAAAAGTATACAAAGACGATTTAGTGCTTCGTCGCTAAAAGTATTCACTACAAAAAAAACTGTTTTTACCGACGGACGAAATCCGTCGCTAAATAGCTTATTCCGTCGCTATTTTGGTTTAGCGATGGAATAGCGACGAAAAGTCATCTGTCGGTATTATGCGCGTAGCTAACAATTTAGCGACAAAAATTCAAATCCGTCGTAAGTTTAGCGACGGATTAGCGACGAATCCCTTCCGTTGTTAAAACTAACGACCAAAAAATCGTCGTTACATTTGTAATTTTTGTCGCTAATTCTATATGTTATTTCATTGTGTCATCGTATTGACGACCAAAAATTTGTCATTAATTCCGTCGCTATTACTTTTTATACATTTCTACCTTTCTTGTAGCTACAAAAATAGTTACAAAACCGTCGCTAAGTCTGTCGGCATTACTTTTTATATTTCTGTCTTTTTGTAGCGACAAAAATATTGTAGCGAATCTGTCACTAATTCCGTCGCCATTACATTGTATACATTTTATTATTGCAAATCCTATTCAATTTATAAAGTTGCAAAATTAACTTAATTCATAGAAACTAATATTCTACAAGATCCAAAACACATAACAAACTACAGAGTGCATAACCAACTTGAAAACAACCCCAACAATAATTTCCAAGCAAAAAAACTAAAAGTATTTGCAACAAAAATAATATCTAGCCGACAAAACTAAGAGAGATTGGAGAACCACATTAATCTTCATTCGAAACTGATGCAGAAGCATCATCAACATTAGCTGGAGTAGAAGTTACAGGAGTCATATGTGTGTTTGGCTGAGATGAGGTTGAAGAAAGCAATCCACGTACATGCTCAAAAAGTATAGGAAGCATTTTATCTGTCAGTGAAGGAATCAATCGTGTCATAAAGTCATCCAATTTTTTTGTTGCTATTGTTTGAGCATTCGTACATGGTACTGAGGATGAAGCATCAGTTCTAGAAGATGAGGCACAAAGATTCATCCCATAAAATGATTTATCTTGCGCTCCAAGACCATATATCCTTCTTTTCTTTTCCCCTCCTGCGGCTTGATAATATGCTTGCAATTGATCAACATTAGATTGAGTTTGTGTTTGATTATGTAATATTTCTAGATACTTTTCCTGTAAAAGACAATAATAATCAGTGAAATTCATTAATAACAACCACAACAATAACAATAAGCCAAATTAAGTTTATGTCGATAGCTTAGATAGCTTTTTATTTGCATATTCAAGTCTTTTTAAAATATATGTTGCTCTTTTTTTTTGCCCACAGAGAACGCACAACTTAATGTATTTATTGTGCCATTTATATCCAAGAGTTCTCGTTTTGGAAGTAGCCGAGATATAAGGAAGACTGAGCAGATATATGATCAGACATGTGTTTGACAGCAATAGACAATATGGTATCGGACAATGGAAGCCAACAACTCATAACATATTGAAGTACAGATTTAGGATCCTCTTTTTGAAGTTCGCGGGGAGGTATAGACAAATTGAAAGACTTTATAACTTTCTCAAGCACCCCCTTGTCTCCATCAGCTTACATAGTTAGCTTGATAAACCTGCCAAAGTGGCTCAAAAATAAATTGCACAAGAACATATGCATCTGGATATGTTCAGAATGGGTGGCTTAAACGAGCAAGGAAATACACTGTCAAGAGTGGCTATACGTGGAGAAGGGGGCATGGAGAGGAATGGCCATTGACTGAAGGCAATGGATTTGATCACTGATATGAAATGTGAACTGTGTGGAAGCAAAGACGAGAATATAGAGCATTTATTCTTCAAATGTGCTTTCTCTCAAGCATGTCTAACAAACATAATGAAGTGGCTTCAATTAAATATGGTTCAGCAAGATATAAATGGATGGTGGAATAGAATTGCTAGAAAGGTTGCTGGAAAAGTAAGCAAAACATTTCTATGGACAATCACAACATCAATTATCTATCACATATGGGGCGCAAGAAATGATATGGATGTAATGCTACTGTTGCTTTTGTGAATTAGAATAGAGAATTGGACTTACATGTACATTTCGAGCTCATTCACCAACAAAAGATTTTCCATCATGACCATGTGTATGGACATGCAAATGTAACTCACTCAGTGTTGGATCTCGACCCTTTTCAACAGCCTATCAAGGAATTTTTTTTTAAACATATGAAAATGTAAAAATATGAAAGAATTATATGGTGTAATATATGATAGTATAAAAAAGAGCTCACAAACTACAAATACACTCTAGAAAATATGGCAGTCAGCCCTTTTTTCTCAATAAAAGTGGCCTGCAATGCAACTTCAAAAATTTAACATCCTAAAGGTTTAAGATTATGCGTATCAGAGAAGGAATTCACATTCTTTTGGATCAATTCAGCTAGCATTCTCCTAAGTAGAATATGAGTCATTATGCTCAATCAACTCTCCCTTCCTATAAACCTCCAATTTAGAGTCTAAAACATTTATTGTGTGGTAAAACAAACCCATCACTACAAGTGTACATGACAACCAAATAAGTAAAAACGAAGTCCAATACAATTATAGCAGCAAAGCTTTATTAATAATAGGGAGACTTCACATGTTGCTTGAGTGCTTCATTAGTTCAAAAACCAAGACACTGCCTAGCGCACACAAAATTATATGAAATGTCTGCTTAATACGTTATTATGTACTACTATTCCTATTCACAGTTAGAACTCATTACTACTATATATTATGCATATAAAGTAAATTAAGGGTGTGCGAAAATATGCTTACAAGTCTCTTGCGATGCTCTCCAATAGTAATAGAGCCTCCCGTGTGAGTCCCCTTTGCAACAACATTCTGACCGCCACAACGGTTTTTTGAATTTATTTTTGACTTTTCAATAACCTTGGGATCTTTCCAAAATCTCATCCAACTTTCCCAAGTTTCTTCCGAAACATATTTTGGCCGAATTGCTTCTTTTTTTATGCAAGAAATAAAATCACTGTACCTTCTCGCTGCCTTCTTACGCCATAGTATCTTCACTTCACTATCAATGGAAGGATCCCAATAGAATTGCTTCTAAAATAATTTTATAAGTAAGCAACATTAGTATACAAACCTTCAAAAGTGATGTAAATTATTTTTTATTAAAATGGTGAAATATATACCTTGAATACTCCGAGATAAAAATCTTTTATTTCTTGTGAGACCCTTTTCCAATTAATTCCATTAGGATCAAGTTCACTCTTGAAAGACTCACATATCCTGGTAGAGCAAATATTTGAAGGTTCCAAACTAGAAAAAAAATTGAAAAATATTATATGAAGTCTATAATGAAAAAATTACACTATATAAATTTCAATAGTGCAAGTACAAACTTACCCGGAATGAGAAATAAAAACAAGTGTCTGCTGTCCAGAATTAGTATGGCTCTCACCTTCACTTATTGTGTTGTTCTGGCTAGATGTAGTCGCCTCCCTTATCACATTTGTTTGAGTAGATGCACTTTCTCCTATTGCATTGCTCTGATTAGATATTATAGGAGGTGTTTCAAAATTAACAGATGGAGTACTACCATGAGCTGATGTTTGAACAGGAGGCGAACTAGTAGGAGCTAATGTTTGAAATTGGTTATTTTGATCTGATCCAGCAGAAGAATTGATACCACCTTGATGTGAATTAGTTATGGGAATGGGAACAGTAGGCATATTAACTCGACTTGTGCTACCTCGACCTCTAATTAAGGTCTTGCTTGCACGGGTTGTGTTACCTCGACCTCTGCCTTGCGTCATATCTACAAGAAAAATAACTTTGAAATTGCATAGGCCCATACATTTCCAAACTAGAGAAGGAAAAGAAAAGAAAATTTTACATAGTCATGCTCTACTTCATTGATCAGATCATTACATTGCAACTTGCAACCACAATATTTCTTTTAAACCAACTGAAGTTACTAAGCAACAAGCAATTAATAGTCATGCTCTACTTCTTTTAAACCAACTGAAGTTACTAAGCAGTAAGCAATCTTTTTTTATGAGAAGTCAGATTTTTTAGAGGAAGAAAATCCAGAATTAAAAGCACACTAGAAACGAACATGGTAGTTTTTTAAAGGAACAAATTAAATAATACCGACTCTAATGATACCTGGCAAGTAGATCATATCATCAGAGACATCAATTAGCTGAAAATTCAAGAAGACTTTACCTTTGATCATGATTGACAAAACATCATCAAAGCAACCTCTTACAACATTATCAAAGGGATGTATTAAACTATCAGAAACAGAGACACAAAGAGTTAACTAAAAGAAAATCGACATACAACAATCATCTAACAAAACCTGACCAAGAACTTGAGTATAGTTAGTACTCACATATAAAATATGTCTAGAAGCATATTGTTTCTTAAAAACTAGTCAGTGAAAACATTAAGTTTAGTATGATTCACTGAGCAGAAATTTGCATCCAAAACATAGTACTGTAAACAAAAGTCACTAAAGATACAGTAGCAGATTTCTATCAATATTCTAGTCTGTATCTATTTCATCTTCGAGCTCCTCATCCTCATCCTCCCCATCTTCAGTTTCATCCTCAGTTTCACCTTCATCTTCTGTAGATTCTTCTTCTAATTCATGGTGCTCTAATAACAAACCATCATTAATTGGCTCAGCCATTTCAATTGTCTCCCCATTTGGATCATGCAGAGGTATATCTTCATCAATAGTAATATTCATATCTATCTCATGGACTTCAACTTCTTCAACTTGGAATGGAAGATTTGATTCTGGTATTTTGATCCCTCCCTCATCAGGTGATTCAATAACATCTCTAGGTCTGACTTTTAATACAGTTAACCAATCATCCTTATCCCTCTTTGAGCTAGGATAAGGCATATAACACACTTGAGTTGCTTGCATTGCAAGAATAAAAAGTTCATATTTTTTAAATCGACGACGATGATTAACATCGACCAATTTATATTGATTGTGCTCCTTAACACCAACATTCATTGTTGGATCAAACCATTCACACTTGAATAATACAACTTGCTTTAAAGGTGCTCTACGATATTCCAATTGTATAATTTGTTGTATCTTTCCATAGTAATCACCAACATTTGGATCAGATATACAAACTCTACTATTCGTTGTTGATCTTACACTACCGCGATGTATTGTGTGAAACTTGTATCCATTAACAAAACACACTGGATAAGCGCATGCGCTTATTAGTGGTCCAT
The DNA here is from genome assembly GCF_900185275.1 of Solanum verrucosum. Classification (NCBI taxonomy): domain Eukaryota; kingdom Viridiplantae; phylum Streptophyta; class Magnoliopsida; order Solanales; family Solanaceae; genus Solanum; species Solanum verrucosum. The sequence continues at coordinate 524,733 of NW_026020332.1, forward strand.
GAGCAAGACTACTCAAGTATTCATTTTCAATATGGTTGGATCGAACCTAGTTAAAATATTGTAAAATTTAGTCTAAATTCACAAGATAATTTTAAAAAAATCATTTTTTAAAATAATAGTGATTGTTTGAGGCTTACATATTCCTTGAACCATATAGAAAAATATGATTCGAGACTCTCATCTATTTGATCTTGAGGTAGATTCGGGAACTCTTCTTGCAAACGTTGCAATGCATGCTTCATTTCAACAAAATAAGTTATATAGAAAGTCACAATGTATGGTCAATTTTTTTATTTTAAATAGGTATAAGATTAAAATTTTACCTCACAAACGGATCAACCTCTTGACAATTTAGTAGAATATAAGTTTGGGCAGCCTTAATTTCTTCAAGAGATAAATCTCTTTTTTTTGCTTCTCCCGATAGCCTGCTTGGATGGGTGAATATTGATAAGTTTCCTTCAACATCTTTCATAACACCACCATCATCGTTACGGGTCACATTATGATGACGTGACATAACATGAGGTTCAAAATAATGAGAAAACAATTGTGTTGACTCTGCCATCAAGTACGCTTCACAAATAGAACCTTCAACACTAGCTTTGTTCCCAATCATATTTTTCAGAGTTCGTAGGTACCTATAGAGGTAAACAATTAATTTATAATTTCTTGTCTAGCATACTTTTCACCATAGGATAAAAACTAATTTACATTTACCTTTCAAAAGGATACATCCATCTATATTGTACAGGACCAGCAATTCGTGCTTCATATGGAAGGTGCACTGGTAAATGTTCCATTGAGTTAAAGAATCCAGGAGGAAATATGCGTTCCAACTTACACAAAATTTGTGGGATGTGTACCTCTAATCTCTCCAAGTCCACCACTCGAAGAGTAGTTGAAGTAAGATCTTTAAAAAATAAACTCAACTCTGTAAGAGCCTGCCACACATTATTAGGAAGTAATTCACGAAAGGCAATTGGCAATAGTCGTTGCATGAACACATGACAATCATGACTCTTCATCCCAAATAGCTTAAATTTTTCCGTGTCAAGGCATCGATTCATATTTGAAACATAACCATCTGGAAACTTCACACCTTCCAACCAATCAAACAAGACCTTTTTTTTATCCTTTTTTATTGTATATGCAGCTTTAGGATAGCTTCCATCAGGATTCCTTGCCAAATTTGTCCGATTGCAATATTTTACAACATCTAGACGTGTTTTTGGATTGTCTTTGGTTTTGCCATCAACATCAAGAACAGTGTTAAATACATTATCAAAGACATTCTTCTCAATATGCATTACGTCAAGATTATGTCGTATCATATTAGAACTCCAATAAGGCAAATCCCAAAAGATGCTTCGTTTTTTCCATCCACAAGACTTACAAATTCTTTTATTAACTTCTTTTGCATCTAATTCAGTTACTTTCCTTATCCCCAACTCACATATTTGATTCAAAATTTCCTGTCCTGTTCTTACAGGTGGTGGCAATCTGGTGACAATATGACCTTTAAGAAAGTTCTTACGATCTCTCCTAAATGGATGATTTTGGTCAAGAAACATTCTATGACTATCAAACCAAGTTGTCTTCCCACCATATTGTAATCTGAAGGATTGTGTTTCCTCCATACAATAAGGGCATGCTAAGTTTCCACTGGTACTCCATCCTGATAACATAGAATATGCTGGAAAGTCATTGATAGTCCACATCAAAGCTGCCCGTAATTGAAAATTTTGCTTTTTTGAGATGTCAAATGCTTCCACATCTGTCTCCTACAATAAAGTCAATTCCTTTATTAAAGGTTGTAGATAGACATCAATTTTTTGTTTAGGATTGTGTGGCCCTGGAACAATGACAGTTAAGAACATGCAAGTCTCTTTCATACACATCCCTGGGGGCAAATTATATGGAGTGATAATCACCGGCCATGAAGAGTATTTTCTTCCAGATTGAGCAAATGGCTGAAAACCATCAGTACATAACCCCAACCTCACATTCCTTGGTTCAGAAGCAAAAAAGGAATGAGTTTCATTAAAGTTCTTCCAAGCCTCAGAGTCTGATGGATGACGCATTACCCTCTCTTCTTGTATATGCTCATGATGCCATCTCATGTCGGCAGTTGTAGCATGAGATGCATATAATCTCCGCAATCTAGGAATAAGAGGAAAATAATACATTTTTTTGTAAGGGACCAATTTTCTCTTACGAGAACCAACACGACGTTTAAACCTCTCATAGCCACAAAATTTACAAGATGTTAGGTCTATATCATCTTCCCAATACAACATACATCCTGAGTTACAACAATCAATTTTTTCAACAGGCAAACCCAAGCTACGCACTAGCTTCTTGGTTTGATAATAACTATCGAGAACCTTGTTATCTTCAGGTAATGCCTCTTTCAATAGTTGCATCACTTGATTATAACCCCTCTGTGACAAAGTATTCTCCATTTTTATATTTAGCATCCTAGAAACTACGGCAAGTTGAGAGATGGAAGAACCAGGATACAATTCTGCATCAGCGTCTTGAAGTAAATCATAAAACCTTTGCGACTCAAGATTAGGTTCCTGCTCCATTGAAGGATTAGGATGTTCCTCCATTGGAGGTTCACAATGATGAGACGACTCAGGTTCGTCATTACTATAAGATTGCCAACTCGAGCCCTGACCAAAGTTTGATCCAGCTGCATCCAAAACCATTTGGCGATATGGATTATCATATCCCAATCCAGGTTGTGTATCATTAGGTAAATCAATAGACATCTCATCGATCACTTCTTTTTCTCCTTGATACGTCCAAACAAAATAGTTCTCAACAAATCCAAAACGAAAAAGGTGTAGTTTAATAGTTTCAACATCCATGTATTTAATGTTGTGGCATTTTTTACATGGACATCTAACTTCGTCACCACTCATGCGGTTTCTATGAGAACATGCAAACTTGAGAAAGTCATTTACACCGGCTATAAAACTATAATTAAGAGCCCCTCGACCATCTAATCTCGTGTACATCCAACTACGATTTATATTATCCATACTCCTATTTAATGTTAAAAAAACACAAAACAATTAGAGTTATTTACAAAATTAGAATTGAAGCAGTTACATCTGCTTGTGCTTTTATTTTAACAAATTCAGAAAACTAAGTTTCCAGTTTTTACAGCATCATAAAACAGCTATATCAAACCACCAGAAACTTAAATAAAAAGTGTTCCCTAAAAGAAAATTCACATACAACAAGTTGTTGTTTACTTACCACAAAAATTAACAAGTTAACAGAACTAGTAGTGTAATGTTAGAATGAAAAGAAGTACTACATTTTTATCTAATATTGCGTCGGATTAACCAGAAAACAACAGCGAGCAAGGGAAGGGGGAAAGTATAGCTTATGTCGGTTTCACTAAGTTTCATATATCAAACAGTTAAACAAAAATAAACAAAACAATATGACGGAATGATATCTATTTATTGCGATTTTAGAATATGTCATGTTTAATGTACATCAACTCATATACAATTTCATTACTCTATTATGTAAAAAAATTGGAATACATTAGAAAAAAAAATACAGACATTTGTTTCAGTCTCTTCTTTAAATACAGGTATTTTGTTACTTTTCTTTGCACCATACACATTGTTTTGTTATGTTTCTTTGTACGTAAGCACTGAAATAGTAGAAAAATTATCTTTTGATTTTCAAAAGTAACTTTCGATTTTAGAAACAAAGGAAACTAGAGTTAAAAACCTAGACCCATTTCTTCAATCACACCATCAACCCCAAAGAAATTTCTCCATAGAATCAAAAGGGGAAAGCTTTAAGATCTAAAATTATCAAATAACTACAAATAGAAAATATTTTTACCCATAACAAGAAAAGAAAAAATAGATCCTTCAAAAAGATAAATAAAAAATTCAAAGAGTAGTGCAGATAATAATAGTGACCATTGTTACCCTAACTAAAAAATATCAGAAAAAAGATGATGAAGAGTGCTGCAGATGAACCAGAGATGAAATAACTATAAAATTTTAGATAATAATAAACACTATTGTTACCTTTTGATGAACCAACAACAATGAAATTGGTTTTCCTTAGAGTAACAAGCAACAACAAGTAGCAAAGAGGAAGATGAGCTCGCATTTCCTTCCCAAAGAGCAACGACCGATGATTTTGGCAAGGTTCCCACAGAAGGCACTGCTATGTATGTGTACTTAGTGAGTTAGTGTGGAGAGTGAGTGATTTAATTTGTGTGAGTGAGATTTGTGCCCTAGAAATTTTTTAATATAAGATAGCGACGAAAAATTCCGTCGCTATGAAATTCCATCGCTATGTATCACAGTATAGTTTAAAAAGAAAGGTAGTCACTATAAAAAATTTAATAGCAAAAAACTCAATAAAATTAGCGACAAAATATCCGTCGTTGATTCCGTCGCTAACACTTAAATGTAGCGACGGATTTAAGTTTATCGCGATTTCCGTCGGTAATTATCTAATTTAATAGGCAAAATAAAGGCGCCAAACTTTAGCGCCTAAATTTAGTGATGGATTTTAGTTTTTGTCGCTATTCCGTCGCTATTTTAGGTCCCAATATTTTATTCGATAATTTAGCGACCAATTTATTTTTCCGTAGCTAATCCGTCGGTATTTAGCGACAGAATATTGTTTGTCGCTATAATCGGTCGCTAAATGTTGTTTTTTTTTAATTGATTATATTAACTACAAAAAGAAAAATCGTCCCCAAATGCTTAAACATTTGTGACAAATTCATTTGTCGTAAAAAGTATATTTTTTGTAGATAATAGTATGTTTTGTCACTAAAAAGGTTATTACTATCGATAAAATTATATCGTCGCTAATGACTATATTTTATATACCAAAAATTATTTTGTTATTAAATGTATTAATTAGGGACAATTTTATTATTATAAAAAAGATTAATTTTCCTATTATCCTCCCCCCACCCCCCATCTCAAATTTATTTTAAACTCCTCCCTAGGAGCTCCCACATCATGCTTTCTTGGGAATTCAAACTCACAACCTTAAGGTTGGAAGTGAGGAGTGCTTACCATCAGATCAACTCTCTCTTGCCTCTCATTTTTAATTTATTTTCTGCTTCACTCACTTCTTTCAAATTTAACTTTTGTAGATATAATATATTATATGATTATTTATACACATACACAAGTGCATGAAATTTACCACCCACAATTCATTCAAATGTAGATTATATTTTAATTAAACTGTATATTTATTAACATATCTTTAAATATATTCAGTACGATTATGTTATTTTTATAAATTTTAAAAATTATATAGTACAATTATAAATTTAAATAAAATTAAACTTTTGATTTTATTTAAAAAATTGAATAATCGGATCAATTCGGTCAATAAATCAATTGTTTTGTAAAAAAAAAACATTGATACCCATAACTATAGTACTTCATCATAATATATTTGAAATCCTAGGTTGTTCGTTTCTTTCATTTGTGCTTTCATTTTTTTAGTTTATTTCGATTTTCACACTGATGGAAAAGTTAATAGAAATTCATGAAATATTTCGCACCTTTGCAAAGTCTAAGTTTGTAAGTCGATGTTATCTCTGTATAGTTGATCTACGTGCATTTGTGGAATTACTATTAAATAACTACATATTTTTAGACAGAAGCAAATAGATCGACTTAGTCTATGCAGTTTACCAATCACAAATCAATAGACACGCACAAAAATTAGCACCAAGACTTGAGAAATTATTTTTTCTATTGTCTTTATCGATGAAAGTGTATCAAATAAAAACAAAAGTGTTAAACCAACAAATATTAGTGATCTAGTGGCAGAATCGTACCCCACTCACGATACTTATAACCTGGATTGTATTTTTGAAATGATGCATAATTGTGTAATTTAAGAAAATTCATGAATTGAACTTTTTCATTTTTACAAAATGGACCGAATTCGTTGGTTTTAATATTTTCCCTCGCCAATTAACGAAAGAACTCTGTCTATTTCTTATGAAGCACTTATATTATTCTTTTTTTAAGTTGTCACTTGTAATTATGAACAGTTGTAGCAAAAAAAATTGTATTTAGCTATGAATTTTTTTCGTAGAAAATAGTTGAATTATTCACTACAAATTTTAAGTCGTCGCTATTTAACACCTTACATATTTTGTGACAATTTTTTTGTTATCACTGAATCACAGATTGTTTAGAGACAATAAAATCTTTGTCACCAATTATTTATACTATTAGTGACGAAATAAATATCATAATTAAATTTAAATTCTTATTGCTAAAACTTATAATATTTAACTACGAATTCTAATTTGTCGATATTGTAACAACATATTTTTTTAGATGAAATTTTTTTGGGTAAAAAATTCAATAAATTTTAAGACAAAAAATAATTTGTCATGAATTAGATACATTATTGGTGACAAAATAATGTGTCACCGATAACTTTAAATTCATGACTAACACTACTTAACAAATGGTGCCAATTAATATTTTGATGGGAATCTTTAGTAGACGAAACTTTGCTAGGGTTTTTTTGTTTCGTCACTAAAAGTATGTGTCTCATATATTTAAGCACGAAAAGTAAATTTTGTCACTAAAAGCGAATAATTAGTGACGAATTTGATGTCGTAGCAAATAATTTCATAGCTATATATCATATTTGTTGTAGTGGGTGGTGCCAATGGTGGGAGGTGGGTTAATGGCTGGTTAAAAAGGAGAAAGAAGATGGCCTGAAAAAATAGGGAAAGAAGATGATGGTCAACAAAAAAAAGGGGAAGAAGATGATCGGAGAAAGAAAGGAAAGGAGAAGTGTGGCTATGGTAACGGCAGATCTAATTAAAAAACAAGGTGGCGTGGAGAAGAAGAATGATTGCAGCTCGAGAAAGAAGGGGAATGAAATTTAATGGTGGGACACCGATGATTGTGGTGGGGTGAGAAGGTGGTTGCAATGGTGGTTGAGTCAAAGAAGAAGAAGAAGAGATGCTAATTTAATTTTTTTTTAAAAGATAAATATTTTAACGTTAAAATATTGGAGAAAAAACAATTCATGCGCCCCATTTGCGTGACTCACAAACGATTTGTCATGTAGGCAAAAAATGCTTAGACGGTTCAAATCTGGGGTGGTAGAGGTGTTCAATAGGTACTAGGTGTAGTTGAGATGTCTAAATAAATAATGAGGACAACTTTGAGTGGCCGCAGATGACTTTGGCCTATTTAGTATTAATATTATCTGCCATGCCATGTGGAACCTAATTATTTAAAGGGTAAATCACATAAATATGCAATATTAAAAAAATATTTACCATCTATGGCAATACAATTTTTCTAACTAAATATAACAATTTTTTAGAATTAAAAAATTGTACTGTTTATCTTCCTTCGTCTCTTTCTCTGCCCTTTTTCTCCTCCTCTTTTTTTTCTTCTTCTTCATCGTCTCTTTCTATGTCCTTCTTTCTCTTCCTTCTTCTTTTTTTTTTTTGAAATTTTCATTTAAATAACTGTTTTTAAATCAGTTTTTGCCCATATTTCACTATTTTTATCCAAAAACACGACGAGAAGAGGAATAGAAAAATCAAAAAATTGTACAATATCATGTTCTCAAATAGAAATTTCAAATCTTTAAAATTATAGAAACAAGAGTTCACCATTGATGGTCATTATAAAGATTCAAATTTTGAATTCATTATTTGAATTTTACGAATTTGTGATTAGTTTGGTTAGGTTGTTCCTACAAATAATTGAAAATGTCGTTTGGAGTTTATATCCCAATTTTAAGAGGGTTTGGTTAAGTTTATAATTGATTTTAGGAGAAATATTAGATTGAAACTCGAAAAAGGTGAAGTTTATGGAACGGTATCGCGATTGTATTAAAGTTGTATTAGATATGTTTCATAATTGTATTAAAATCACGAACAATACATTTATAATACATATTAGAAACTTCACTCCTTTTTTAGTGATATCAACCAAAATAATTTAAGTAACACACTTGTAATACATTTATAACATATGCACAATACATTTGTAATACATATTGCAAACATCACTCATGTTCTTGGTGATACAAACTAAAATAATTTATAAGACACATATAATACATGTTTTATTCATGAATAATACAAGTTTAATTCAGTCTATAGATTATTGTCTTGTCTTTCGTTAGTTACGTTTTTCATTTATTGTTAATTTTCTCTTCTAATTCAACTTTAATATTGTGTAATACACTTTTAATGCAATTTTGTTTTTTGTTGTTTATTATTTGTTACTGTTAGATTACTTGTTTAATTCATTATTGATATAAGTTTAATTCACTTTATAGATCATTGTCTGATGTTTCATTAGTTACATTTTTTATCCATGCTTAATTCAACTTTAATATTTGTGTATGCACTTTTAATACAAGTTAATTCATTTTGCGGTTTATTGGTTGATTTGTTATGATTGAATTACTTCTTTAATTCATTATTAATACAAGTTTTATTCAGTTTACAAATCACATAATCCTCTTTCGTTTGCTACATTTTGCATTCATGTTTAATTCGCTTTTAATTCAATTTTAATATGTCTGTAATACATTTTTTATTCAAGTTTAATTCATTTGGCAGTTTATTATGTTTCTTCATTTGTTACAATTAGATTACTTGTCTAATTAATTATTGATACAAGTTTTATTCAGTCTACGAATCATTGACTGCTCTTTCGTTTGCGATTAGTTTGGATAGGTTGTTCCTACAAATAGTTGAAAATATCGTTTGGAGTTTATATCTCAATTTTAAGAGGGTTTGGTTAAGTTTGGAATTGATTTTAGGAAAAAATTGGATTGAAGCTCGAAAAGGATGAAGTTTACGGAATTATATCACATTTGTATTAAAGTTGTATTAGATATGTTTCATAATTGTATTAAAATCATGAACAATACATCCTACATTTATAATACATATTGCAAACTTCATTCCCTTTTTAATTACATCAGCTAAAATAATTTAGGTAACACACTTATAATACATTTATAATACATGCACAATACATTTTTAATACATATTGCAAACATCACTCACATTCTTAGTGATACAAACCAAAAGTAATTTATAAGACACATATAATACATGTTTTATTTATGAATAATACATTTATAATACATATTGCACACTTCACTCATTTCTTACGGATACCAACAAGAATAATTTAGGTAACACACTAATAATACATTTTTAATACATATTGCAACTATCGCTCATTTTCTCAGTGATAAAAGCAAAGATAATTTATAAGATACATATGATAAAAGTTTTATTCATGAATAATATGAGTTTAATTCAGTTTATAGATCGTAGTCTTGTCTTTTGTTAGTTACGTTTTTCATTCATTCTAATTATCTCTTCTAATTCAACTTTAATATTGTGTAATACAATTTTAAAGCAATTTCATTTATTTTGCAAATTTTTGATTTATTTGCTACTATTGGATTACTTGTTTAATTCATTATTTATACAAGTTTAATTTACTCTATAGATCATTGTGTGTAATATATTTTGACTTCAACTTTAAATGTGTGTAATACATTTTTAATTCAAGTTTAATTCATTTTGTAATTTATTATGTCTCTTCATTTGTAACAATTAAATTATTTGTTTAATTAATTAATTATTGATACAAATTTTATTCATTCTACGAATCATTGACTACTCTACGAAAGAAAGTAGAGAGAGAAACAAAAGAAAAAAAAAGCAACAGAAAAAGAGAGAGAAAGAGCAGCAAAAGGAAAGCAAAAAAAGAAAAAACAGCAAAAAGAAAGTAAGAGAAAAAGGGCAACAAAAAGAAAGGAGCGAGAAAGAGAGAAAAATTAAAAAGCTGAGAGACAAAAAAGAGAAAGAAGCGAGAGAAAGAAAAATGTAATAAAATATATAGTATTGTTTTATATTGCTATAAATGGTAATAATTAAAGAGTATGTCTAAAATAAGTAATTATTTTTTAAAAAGGATCCACTCAAGTAATTAATCCTTATTTAAATATGGGAGTAAAAGTAACTTTATGTAGAAGGAAAGAGCATTTTCATTTTAAATTCTCCTTCTCATGCAGGTACACAGGATTTTGTGTCACAAAAACCATAAACAAACAAACAAACATAGTATACTATAAAATAGAGAAGTATTAAAAAAGGTTCAGCATCATTGCTCCCATAGGCCATAAGTTCCAATTTTTTTTCAGCAACTTGCCTTCTTCTCCTCAAATCTATCATCTCCATTTTTTTAAACAAAACAATTTTTTTTTCTCAGAAAAATACCCAAAAAATCTCTTAAATTTTTATATGATTAGTACTCAAGCTTTTGAAGTTTAAGGGACCATGCCAACAATCTTCAATTTCTTTCTCATCTTCTTCACCATAGTTATTTGCTTTACAGCAGCCAACATTGAAGCACAAACTGGTCAACTTCCTAAAGATGAAGGTAAAAAGATTTGAACTTTTTCATTTTTTAGTTAATGTATGTGAAAAAAGTTGATGCCCATTTACTTTGATTGGCAGTGGAAGCTCTTAGAGAAGTAGCTGATCAATTGGGGAAAAAAGATTGGGATTTTAAGCTAAACCCTTGTGATGGGAACTCAAATTGGAGCACACCCAAAAGGAAAGACATGCCTTTGTATACCAATATCCTAGAATGCAACTGCACTTTTCTTGATAATCTTTGTCACGTGGAAAACATGTGAGTCTCCAATATTACTCCCTCCCTCTCTCCAATGGATGTGTTTTGTTAAGTAGTTGTTGAAGTTATGAAAATTGATGTGTTAATGTTGTTATGCTTCTGACCCTTTACTGAATTCCTGTTAGGAAGCAAAATTATTGACTTATATTTGGTTTTATGGGATATAGATAGAACCAATAGGCGATGCTTGGTTACAGTTTAAAATCCGTTAGTATATGTTTGCTCTAGTTTTTTTTTTTTTTTTTTAATGTTGAAATGGTTTTTCTTTATCCATGGGCAATGGGTTTCAATGTATTGGTCCAGATTAAACTGCTAAGACTAAATTTTTGGTATATTGAGGAAGTCCTCAGGGTTTCCTTTCCGAAGATCACAAGTCAGGAAAAGAAAACTGAAGACCTTATTAGGGTGTGGTTGATATGAAGGGAAGCGTTTTCTAAAATATGTTCTTCAATTTTCCTTTGTTTGGTTGGTTAAAATTTCCGGAAAATACATTTTCTAGGAACTGGACGATTTCTTCGGGTAATGGAAGTAAAGAAACAAGTTCCATAGTGACATTCCACATTAATTGTCTACTCCTCACCCCATCCCCCATATTATTTGCCTAAATTATATACAAATGCTCTCGAGCTAATATTTTTTGCATACTTACCAAATACCAGAATATAAGTTATAAACACACCGTTAGTTTGGATTACTTCTACTGTTTTGGTTGATATCTCAATTAAAAAAAAATTGTTAGGTGATATTAGGTATAAGCTTATAATAGACTGGTATTAGATTTATTGTTAGAATACCATGTCTTTATCTACATATTCAAATATCACATGACTATTTCTGGAATTATTTAGCTAATCGCCACTTCGTTGCCTTATGAAACTGATTGAGATTATAAAAACTGGACAGGATTTTTTCTAAATCTAGTGATTCTGACAGCAGCTGCTCTAATTGTTAACAGATCTCTCATAGGACAGGATCTTGCAGGTGTCCTCCCTGCATCTCTGGCGAAGTTACCATATCTGAGGAATATGTACTGAGAGCATCCAGAACAATTGTTAGAAAATCAGTTTGAATTTTACTTATTTTTAAAATCATTATGATTTTACCTTTTTTGCAGTAATCTCAACCGCAACTACTTAAGTGGTATAATTCCCCCTGAATGGGCATCTACCAAGTTGGAAAGCATGTGAGGCAATTTATACATATACAGTGTTAAAATTTAACCTTCGATTCAGGGCTTCTCATGAATTTGAAGTTTTCCAGGACTATATCTAATAATCGGTTATCTGGGCCTGTCCCAGAGTACATAGGAAATATGACCTTGCTTGTGAACGTGTAAGTTCCCTTGCTTTCACTTTCATCAGACTGACTGACTGTACATGACTACTTGAAATTTTTTCTGAAGTCATCATAATTTTTCAGGAGCTTGGAGACTAACTTGTTTAATGGATCGCTTCCAGCAGAATTAGGGAATCTGGTCAATTTACAGAAGCTGTAAGTCTTCCTTACTCTTCTATTTCCTAACTAACTTTCACAAGTCAATCCACTGTTTGTATTGTGTGGAAGATGTGATCGTGAGTTAAAGCTGAAATGAAGCTAAAAAGTAAAATGGAGATGATTGTTGAGAAAGTAGATTATGAAAACGCAAAATGAGAGACCGAGTGAGCAGTATTTACAAGGTGACCATGTATAGATGTTTCGTTTGGTACATTTTTTTTTAGCTTTGATGTTCAGGCACGCTTGGCCACATCTCAATTGGTCCACGTGATAGCTTACTACATCCCACAAGCACATGTGCCAATAAGCCTGTCCACCTAGGTTAGAGCAGATGAGCTCACATTGAGTGTTGTAGTTGAGTTTCAAATTGTTACTCCTATATCTTAATCATTCAACTATCTCCTTGGGGGGGACAATGCTTTGTTTGGTATACTCCTATATCTTAACCATTCAACTATCTCCTTTGTGGGGACAATGCTTTGTCTGGTACACTCCTATATCTTAACCAATCTACTATCTCTTGGGGACAATGCTTTGTCTGGTACATTGGGGTACTATACTATAGAAAGGTGAAGTTAGGCAAGAGATATAGGATACGGCTCCAGGTATTAAGGCTATGTGACTGTACTTTCATTGAAGGGAAAGTGATAAAATGTGGAGTTCAAGTGAGGATGTTCTGTAGTCTTTTAGAAAGCAAGATGTGCTATAAATCGACTTGTTTCTGAGACCATTATTAAGCGAGCAAGACAAGTGTACAGTGTACCATCTTTAAAAAGCATATAATTTTGGGATGAAACAATAAAATAGCTAACATATGGAAATTTAGTATTTGTAACATCAAAACTGCAAACTGACACTACTGCTTTCAATATCATATACAACAATAACATACGTACGGATTGCTTTGCGTGTTACTGCTTGAGGCACATACTTCTTCAAGGTTGTTTTCCTTTACCCATGCTTAGCAAGGAAAGCTCTTCCAATTGTTTATTCACTTTAAACGAAGGAGTGGTTGTTTTTAAATTGTAGTGTGTTTTTACTAGAGCAGATCAAGTGTGAGTTGGATTTCATTCTAAATTTTATGAACTTTTATTGTTGCAGCAATCTCAAAGCTAATAATTTCACAGGAGAGTGGCCAGTGGAACTGAATAATCTTACGAAATTGATTGAACTGTGAGTGCATTTGCATATTCATCTAAGATGAGATTTCCTAGTCTTCTTCTACATATGTTAAGTTGAATTCTTGGCTTTCCCCTTTGGCGTCAATACAGTAGGATAAGCAGTAACAGCTTTGTTGGGAAACTGCCTAACTTTGAGAGTTGGAAAAACCTCCGAATGTTGTGAGTATTTCATTTGGTAATATTTGTTCAAGTTAGAAGTTTCCAGTAGAATTAGTATATGCTCTTTTGACAGAGAAATCGAAGGTTCTGGATTTGAAGGACCACTACCCCCAAGTTTTTCTGTTTTGACCAGTTTGGAAGAACTGTAAGTTAACGCTATATATGAGAAGTTTATTTTGCTTTTTGCAATGTTCTTATGATTAAGCAAAGTAGAAATCAAGATAATTAAGGCTCAGATGATGCATATACAGAAGAATCAGTGACCTCAATGGAGTTGCTTCAGAATTTCCATCACTTACAAACATGACCAGGATGTCTAAATTGTGAGTACTTAATGATTTGGGCAAGTGAAATTTCCAACACATCATTTATCAAGGAAAGTCAATTCTCTGAAACTGTGTTTTGACTGCAGGGTTTTGAGAAGCTGTAATATACATGGGAATATTCATGATTCTGTAGCTGAAATGATCGCATTACGGTTTTTGTAATTCCACCACTTTCAATTTATTATTGAATTTATTTCAATTTTTTCCTTAATGATTTTTTTCCCTTTTCCTGTTATACAAGCTGTGTCCAATCCACTTAAAGCATCACGTTTTGTGCATGTGTGACTCTCCTCTGGATTTTTTCGTTTTCTTTTCCTTCTACTGGCCTCCTCTTTTTGAATGAGAGAGGTCAATGGGTTGTTGAATCTTGAATAAATGCAAACAACATACTTCACTTTCGCTGAATGGACCAATGTTCATTCTTTCTTGAAACAAAATGATCTTTACAAACATGTCATCGGAGCTTTCATTTTCTCTATCCTTTATCTAAACTTAATTAAGCTTTTACAAATTGTGCTATAGTTTGTTCAGCCAATGGGATTGAACATTTTTTTGAGTTTGACTCTGTTTATTGTTCATTGCAGAGATCTGAGTTTCAACAAGCTTGAAGGAGGAATTGCAAATCTTGAGGGCGTGACTGGGATGGAGGCCACGTAAGTCAAAACAACATGAAGATTCCTACAATTTTATATGGAAATATATCTTTTGCATCTCTGTTTCATTATACTAGTCTTACTATAAGAGTGTTGATGCCTCATCCATCAATCTTCTGTATCCTTTCCAAATGCTCAAACCCTTTTCTTTCATTTGAAGAAAAGAAGAAAATTGCCTCAATGACAGAAACAGTCTTAGATAAAATGCCTTTACATGATATTTCTTATTTTTTGCCCACGAAGTTTTGAGATTTTGATGTTAGATGGTTTGTTTATAGCTCAGTAGTATTCTCTCATGAGCTGCACAGAAAAATGAGTCTTCATTTGGTTGGCAATCCCTTTCCATTTTTGTGTGTAGCTGATAAATGGGATCATGTTCTTGAACATGTAATGCATATATTGCATTTCAAATTTGTGATTTCCTAGTTAAATCAAATATTTCCTGCTTGGTAGGTATCTGACTGGCAATGATTTTGTTGGGCGAATTCCAGATTGGCTTACTAGTCGAGATACCAGAAAGTAAGTATAATTTCTTGTCTTGCTTTTCCATATACACTAGTTACTATTTAGAATTCGATTTAGCAAAGGACATGTACTTCGAGGTAGGATTATATAACAGGGTGACAGATATAGAAGGAAGCATTAAAGGTCACAACCAAAAATGTGGTTGCTCACATAGAGAATTAGATTAAAAAGTCATTCATAGATACCTAGTCCAGAACTTGAATTCTTGAGTCTTGCCTTGAGGAACAATGAGAGCCTCGTGAAAATTAGTTTGATGGGCAATAAATAAAGATATTGAGATTTAACTAACTGAATTGCCATTAATTTCATTGCATTTAAATCTGTTTTCTCTAAGTGAAGGCCTCTCATTAGATTGAAAATACTTATGAGCTCTTAACCATGTCGGATATCTTTGATGCAGCGTGATAGACCTTTCCTACAATAAATTTGATGAAAGCTCTGAGCCATCTACCTGTCGGGACAATCTGTATGATCCTTGTGTGTCTTACACTTTCTCCTATCTTCTTTTATGCATATATGGTTCAGATGATTCCATGTTTGGTTTTCTTTTCTTATCAGAAACTTATTCAGAAGCTTTAAGGTTGAGAATTTTGTGTAAGTGTTTAATGTCAAATAAACTGTTGACTATTATTCTTTGGAAATGACTTGTTCTCTCTGACACCTCTTTCAACTACTTCAGAGAGCGCGGGAAGTGCTTCTCAGCCAGTCCGTGTTCAGAGGGTGAGTACTCACTGTTTGCAGAATTCTACCCTTTCATCTAAATCTTTTGTTTGATATTGTTCCATTATGCAGGAGTTTACCAGCTTCTTGTTGACAATCAATGGACATGAGTAGGAAGGCATAATTTGGTTACTTTTGTAAACTAGTTAGGTCAAGGAAAACATTTTAGCACTAGACAGTTTCTATGACAATCTACAAGAACTGAACAGTTTTATCATTGTCTTATATTTCTGAAATATATTCATTTGAGTCTAGTAACCTATCTCTGGTTTGAATATTGCAGACAAGTACTCATTGCACATAAATTGTGGTGGAGGAAACGTAACTGTTGGAGACATTACTTATATAGCAGATGAAGACTCAGCAGGTGCTGCAAAATTTGTTTACTGGAAAGGGAACTGGGGAACCAGCAGTACAGGACATTTCTGGGATACCGATGTATCGTTGAATGACCACAAAGCAAAAAATGTATCTGCTATCAAGGGAGATGAATCTCAACTTTACATGACAGCTCACCTCTCCCCTTTATCTATGACTTACTTTGGACGTTGCTTAGCAAATGGAAACTACACTTTGACACTTCATTTCGCAGAAATAGTTTACAGAGACAACCAATCTTTCCAAAGTCTTGGAAGACGAATATTTGATGTATACATACAGGTGAAGCAGTATGTCAGAGAATTAGATACAGTAAAATATCCAATTAGCTGCAGCTGATTAAGTTTAAATGGATGCAGGACAAATTGAAGTTCAAAGATTTTGATATTAAAAGACTAGCCGGAGGAGTTGATAAAGCTTTGAAAGAAAAGTTTAATGTAACAGTAAAAGATAAAACTTTACAAGTGCGCTTCCAGTATGCTGGGAAAGGAACTACATCAATCCCGAGTAGAGGAAACTATGGTCCTTTAGTATCTGCCATCTCTCTGGAAGCTAGTAATACTCTGTCTTCACTTTAATTTTTTAGGTGTAGCATCTATTCTTCTTCACTGTCACATAGTGAGAAAGTCTCCTTCGCAAAAGTTACTCACCCTTGCATCTTACTTAAAAATTAAGACCTTTTCGGAGTTGGAATCCGTACAAGATCACTCACTCATGATTATATGGTTGAAGCTCAAGAAGCTATAGATTAGATGTTCTCTCATTGACTAAGCTATGCATAATATCTATGATTTCCGGTATACAAGTAAATTCCAGAGTGTCTAACATTGTTGAACTTTTCGTTCTGTAATTAGACTTCAAGCCCCCTCCTCCGCAGGAGACCTCTTCTAATCAGAAAAAGAAGATTCTAATTGTAGCTGGAGCAGTGACGTCTTCTTTAGCTCTCGTTTTGATGATTTTCTTTGTTGCTTGGAAGAAAAGAAGAAACAGGAAATTGATGGAACAAGGTGACTCTAGACCTCAATTTTGGTTTATGCCTGACAAGTAGAATGTAATTAAAAAAACTTCTGTTGCATTCTGGGTGAATCCAGAAATTGAGTGGTTTTACAAATTGAAGTACATGTGAATGATTGTACCATATGAAATACTAGGTGTAATTATCAATTTGGAAGACTTCCTGCCACATTAAACTTATATGCTATCCAAATTCATGATTTCACTAGTTAAAGGTTGGGGAAAACAAGGGTGATGAATATAGGTTAGAAGGTGCAAACTTTCCAGAATTTCTTGTATGCTTTTCAAGCTAACATTTTCTTTTATTTATCTTGTGGGAAACAAACATCCTAAACTTGTTCCTTTACTGTTGTGTAGAATTAAGAGGACTAGATCTGCAAACTGGTATATTTACTTTCAGACAAATTAAAGCTGCCACAAGTAACTTTGATGCTGCAAATAAGCTTGGTGAAGGTGGATTTGGATCTGTCTACAAGGTGAATATATATACAAATTCTCATAACTCTTCCTTCTTATCCCTCCCTGTGGAAATCCTACTGGATGTTATCGGAAATGATTTATGAACTTCATGCATTTCTTTTAATGCTCAGGGTACACTAGCAGATGGTACTATAATTGCTGTCAAACAGCTTTCATCCAAGTCAAGACAAGGGAACCGTGAATTTGTGAATGAAATAGGCATGATGTCAGGCTTACATCACCCAAATCTCGTCCGACTCTACGGATGCTGTGTTGAACGGAACCAACTTTTACTAGTTTATGAGTACATGGAGAACAATAACCTTTCCCATGTTTTGTTTGGTAAATGTTATTTTTCGAACTTGATTTTGATATGCTTTACTTGAGCCAAGGATCTATTGGAAGCAGACTCTCTACCTTCACAGGGTAGGGGTAAGGCTACGTATGAACCATCCTCCCTAGACCCACTTGTGGGATTACACTGGTTATCTACCGTTGTTTACTTGAGGTAAAAGTAAAAAAGGACACCACACCAAAACAAAAAGAAGTTTGGTGATCCCAATTTTCCCTCAATAACGTAACTGGCATGATTCTCTAGTTTATATCTTCGTCTGTCTGCATACATAATTTTGTGTGAATATTGGCCTAGTTTCAATTTGTAGTAAATTGCAGGTCCTGAAGACTGTCAACCGA
Source organism: Solanum verrucosum (assembly GCF_900185275.1). Taxonomy (NCBI): domain Eukaryota; kingdom Viridiplantae; phylum Streptophyta; class Magnoliopsida; order Solanales; family Solanaceae; genus Solanum; species Solanum verrucosum. Next base: position 543,062 of record NW_026020332.1, read on the forward strand.
AACTGGACTGGCCAACTAGGCAAAAGATCTGTGTTGGCATAGCTAAAGGCTTGGCTTACCTACATGAAGAATCACCTCTAAAGATGATTCATAGAGACATCAAAGGAACCAATGTACTCCTTGACAAAGACCTAAATCCAAAGATCTCAGACTTTGGTCTGGCCAAACTTCATGACGAGGAGAAAACACATGTCACCACCAGGGTTGCTGGGACTATGTGAGCTTCTAAACTGCTCTAATTGATTGATCAAATTTTAATCTTTTGAATGTCATCCTTCCATTTAGGTCATATCAATTGTTATCTTTTTTCTGAATGCAATCTTTACTCATTATATAATTCCAAAAGGTTATGGCTAGCACCGTACTGATCCCAAGAGTTCAACAGATTATAAAGGTTATCTATCATTTCACATTATTCTTCAAAGCTACTCGTCTTTTGAAAATCCGTGTTTTATTTTACAACTATAATAAACTAGTAGAGATTATTCTCTTCAAAACCATGTAAGTCAAACTCTGGCAATCAGTTTTATAATGGAAGGTTTCAATTACTTCTGCTGTCCATTTTTACCTAGTGTTGAGGTATAGAGCATTAGTTTAAGCCTTTCAGGACGTTCCTGTTCAGTCAAGCTCGTATAACTTTGTTAATTTGTTTTTGCAGAGGTTATATGGCCCCTGAATATGCACTCTGGGGTTATTTAACACATAAAGCAGATTTATACAGTTTTGGAGTGGTTGTATTAGAACTCGTTGCTGGGAAGAACAACATGAAATATCATCCTGATGAGAATTATGTCTGTCTTCTTGATTGGGTAAGAAACCAGCATTCTCTTGGTATCAGTTCCATAAATAGTGAACATTTAAAGCACGTCTCAGTTTGCTTGATGAGAACTTCATTTTGTGTTGATCAAGTAGACTTGGTAGTATTTCAAAAAGTATCTTTCACAAGTTCTCCCATTCAATATTGTGCTTCTTTCAGGCCCTGGTGGTACAAAAAAAAGCCAAGTTTTTGGAGCTAGTAGACCCAAGGTTAGGTTCCAATTACGACAAGAAGGAGGCGTTGAGGATGATTAAAGTGGCATTACGATGTACTAATCCATCTCCAGCACTAAGGCCAAACATGTCTGCAGTGGTGAACATGCTTGAAGGTCGTTTGAACGTCGATGAGTCTAACTTTGATTCAAGTGGCTACGGTGATGAATTTAATTTTCAAGGTTTAAGAGACAAATATGATGAGATGCAGGTAACTTCTAGTGAAAACCAATCAGTCTTTTTTTCAACTGACACAAAGGGTACTGATCACTCTTCTTCTACCTTTCCTTCTACATCTACCTCTAAATAAGTCTCCCTGTATGCTCAATGTTGTATTATATAAGACGAAAAAAACTATGAAGAATAAAATGTTGATCATCCCGCGACATACTTTTCTTAATGTCATTTATTTTGTTTATAAAAGTTATGTCTCTGGAAAGTGAGTTTTCCAATAGTGTTTGTCATATATGAAACATCCCCCCTTTCCTCTCTTCAAACTTCAAAGACATAAATTGTACTAATAGCGTGCATTTTTTTTATAAGAAAATAGAAAGAGAAGATAACTTTTGGTGGGATTTCATGAACTCCTTGAACAACAACAACATAGCCAGTGTAATTCCATAAAGTGGGGTCTAGAGAGAGTAAAGTGTACCTAGATTTTATTTGTACCCACCAGAGAGGTGGTTTTCGACAACTTGACAAATCATTAGACTGAATGAAGTAATTTGCGTAAATTTTACTGGATAGGAAACATTACCCCTTTTATCTTTTGAATCATCATATCATATCATATAAAATTTGAAAGAACCTGGACTTTTGGTCCAAAAGCAATCAGTGGCTGCTGCTGCTGAGTTATTACTTTTAGAGTCCAAAAAAAATCTTCATTTTAGTTCTTTGGGCTGCTGCTGCTGCAGCAATGATCAAATTAATTTCCAGCGTTCACTCCGCTACTGAGCTGCTGCCACTGATTTGAGTTTTAACCCAATAATATTAGCTTCCCTTTTCGAACTTGATGGAGGTTGACGCATGAACTTGAGGAGTATGCAAGAGGTGGGGAGTCCAAGGACTCATTTGGAGAGTGTTCATGGGAAACAAAGTAAGAGAAAAGGAATAAGCAGATATCTTACACAAGTAATCATAGCTAAATAACAGTACATTTTGCTATCAACAAGGCAAACATCCAGAATGTCTACATATTAGTTAAAAACTCTTGATAGAACCTGAGCAATCTCCATTTAAAAGAAATGACTAATGCAGAACTCACAGGAAACATTTTATGACACACAAATAGAGATAACATGCATAGCAGGAAAGAAGCTAACTAAAGAAGATTATTGAAAATAATTCCCAAAAAAGAGTAGGTTATCACAATTTTAATGAAATAAACCTCGCTCAAAACAGCAAGATAGAATCAGAAAACTACTGAATTGCCAAGAAACATTAGATAAAGAGAAACGATACACTAATCTGAACACGATACTCAAGGCCGAATTCATATCATACTGTGTAAACTAAACTCAAAAAGCTCCAACTAGGACACATACAATCAGCAGAGGTTCTATGATAAAATGATAATTTGAAACTAAACTTTCTTTTGATAATGAAACTAAACTTGTACATTAAGACTAGAAAAAAAATCAAATAGGAAGGGAAAACCGAGATAAAACGCCCAAGCTTTCAGATATGATCAAACATAAACTAAGAATAAGAACAAACGAGATGAAGAGGAGTGATAGCACATTCCAGCAGTTAATGTCGAGGGTGGATTAATGAATATGAATGACTGTTTTAGCTCTATCGACAGAAGCCCCGCCTAAAGTTCTGACCCTTGCTTCAACTCTGCTCTGGGAGAATGGCCCCACCCGATGTGATCGACGTCGCATCTCGACCTGTTCGAGCTGCGGAGCGAACGCCTAATAGACAGACATCTAGATTTTATTTTACTTTCTTTGATTAATAAGAGAACCAAACTAAAGCAAACATACTACTCAAACAGGACACCCATATTTCAAATACACAGCAAGCACGAAATTGTTAGCACAAAGAAATGGACATTTCAATAACGACTTAAGAAAGAAAACTGAATCTTGCCCTTAACTGATCAAGAATATATATCCCCAATCATTTGGTTCATTGGACAATCTCGAAATACATAAAACAGAGATGCCAACATACATAAATACATTGAGAAGAGACTGAAACTGGAAATGAAGCCAAAACAAAGTAAAGGAAATCCCAATAGATAAGATCTCAAATATGCAGGCAGACAAAAATTCATTCTTATATCTATCAATCGTTGGTATCCTCCTAGATTCAACAGGGACACAGAGTCATTTTTTAGAAATTCATACATAAAAAGGGAGCATTTGAAAGCTTTCAAGAAGTCTATCTGGAAAGTTATACAAAATCTACCATGCATTTTAATCAAACAAAAAACCAAATGCTTCAAGAGAAAAACTTAGACACTTATTAACACATGTGTATATATAAGCATGTTTTGAAGGAGACGTCTTGTCAACGTTATTCTTAAGCAAACAGACTCAACCGAGATGGCTTCATTAAGCCCAACCTTTTCAAATTATCACAGGTTTTATATGAACATATAAACAACGGAAGCTTATACATCTCGACAAAAACTAAGAATAAACTCAAACTTTCATATTGGTTGACAGAAACATTAAATATAAGCTGTTGAAAATGTAATTAAACTAACTAACTAATTAGATGAGGAAATACAACAGACATGGATCATAAACTAAAAGAAACAAAGCTAGAAACTAGTCAATGCTCGAGAAAAGAAGGGAAGGAGAAAGAAGATTACCTTTTGCCAAGCAGCTAACCATGACACCTTCCACCTCGAAATAGCCACAAAATAATGAAGATTCAACTATCGAAACAAGAGCTCCAAAAAACTTTACGGGGTTCTCTTTTTTCTAACCTCTAAAACCGTTGATGATCAGTGAAAGGGAGTAGCAAGGAATATGTATGAATTTGTACCATTTCGAATGGAAGTTGAAGAAAGGTAAAGGGAAATTGGAATGCATATTACCATTAAAGGAATTTCCTCAAAGAATGCCTGAGTACTCGAGCTCGTGCAAAGCATGTTTGGTTGTACTCACCCTGAAGCACCGTTCCACGAGGCCCCTCCTCCTCGAGGCATGATGCGTGCCTATTGAGCCTCGAGGCCCTGAAGCACGTGCCGTGCCTCGAGGCCCCCCGACCCTGAGGCACATAGGACGTGCCTAGGGGCAAGAGCGTGCCTTGGGCCCGTAGGGCCCCTTTCGCCCCGAGGCACGCGCCCTGCGTGCTTCGGAGCCCTCTGCCGCCTTGACCCCAAGGCATTATCCCTGCGTGCCTCAGGGCCCAACGCAGCCCCCCGGCCCCGAGGATGCACCTGAGGATGTCTGACCCGAGGAGGCCTACTCCCCGAGAACGCCTGACCTAAGAATGCCTGACCTGAGAACGCCTGACCTGAGAATGCCTGACCTAAGAATGCCTGACCCGAGGATGCCTGACCCGAGGATGCTTGACCCGAGGTTGCCTGACCCGAGGATGCCTGACCCGATGATGCCCCTAATCCCTGAAAACGCCTAACCCGAGGAAAGCGTTGTGTGTGCCTCGTGGCCCCTCCGCCACAAGGCACACACCATGTGTGACCCCCCCCTGCGCCGAGGCACACCTCATGCATTCTTCGAGGCCCCGGACCCGAGGAGAGGCCTACTCCCCAAGAACGCCTGACCCGATTCAGCCTACTCCCCGAGAACGCCTGACCCGAGGATGCCTGACCCGAGAACGGCTGACATGAGGATGTCTAACCCGAGGAAAGCGTCGTGCGTGCTTCGAGACCCTCGCCTCAAGGCACGTCGTGCGTGCTTCGAGACCCTCGCCTCAAGGCACGTCATGCGTGAACCCCCCTTCCCCGAGGCACGCGCCATGCGTTTCTCGAACCTAAGACCTACTCCCCGAGAATACCTGACCCGAGGACGCCTGACCCGAGAATGCTTAACCCGAGGATGCCTGACTCGACTCGACCCGACCCGAGGAGGCCTACTCCCCGAGGATGCTTAACCCGAGGATGCCTGACCCGAGAATGCCTGTCCTGAGAACCCCTTACCCGAGAACGCCTGACCCGAGGATACATGACCCGAAACGCCTGACCCGAGGATCCCTGACCCAAGGATGCCTGACTCGAGAACGCCTGACCCGAAGATGCCTGACCCTCGGACGCCTGACATGAGGATGCATGACCCGAGGATGCCTGACCCGAGGACACCTGACCCAAGGATGCCTGACCCGTGAACGCCTGACCCGAGGATGCCTTACCGGAGAACGCCTGGCCTGAGGATACTCAACCCGAGAATGCCAGACCCGAGGATCCCTGACCTGAGGATGCCTGACCCGAGGACACCTGACCCAAGGATGCCTGACCCGTGAACGCCTGACCCGAGGATGCCTTACCGGAGAACGCCTGGCCTGAGGATACTCAACCCGAGAATGCCAGACCCGAGGATCCCTGACCTGAGAACGCCTGACATGAGGATGCCTGACCCGAGAACGCTTGACTCAATGAGCATGCCTGACCTGAGGACGCCTGACCTGAGGTTGCCTGACCCGAGATGCTTGACTCGAGAACGCCTGACCCGAGGATGCCTGACCCGAGAACGCCTGACCCGAGGATGCTTGACCCGAAGATATCTGACCCGAGAACGCCTGACATGAGGATGCATGACCCCGAGGATGCTTGACTCGAGGACGCCTGACCCGAGGATGCCTGACCCGAGAACGCTTGACCCGAGAACGCCTGACCCGAGGATCCCTGACCCGAGGATGCCTGACCCGAGAACGCCTGACCCGAGGATGCTTGACCTGATCCGAGGATGCCTGACCTGACCCGAGGAGGACTCCCCGAGGACCCGAGGATACCTGGACTGAGGACGCCTAACCCGAGGATGCCTGACCCGGGGACGCTTCACCCGAGGATGCCTGACCCGAGGAGTACTGACCCGATGATGCCCCTACTCCCCCTCTGACCCGAGGAAAGCGTCGTGCATTCCTCGAGGCTCACCTCCCCTCCGACCTGAGCCACGCGCCGTGCGTGCCACGAGGCTACCCCCCTCCCCTCCCCCGCCTTGAGGCACGGAGCTGCAAAATTTCCCCACCTTGGCATCGTGCCTCGAGGCACCCTATCCCGCCCACCCTGAGGCACGAAGCCTCAAAATTTCCCCACCCAACCCTAAGGCACGCCTGTCCCGCCCGCCCTTTCCGCCCAGGCCGTTCTTGAACCTTTAACAATGAAGTTCCGAGTCTCGTTTTATCCCATCAATCTTGATGATTTGTGAGTAGTTTCAGAAATTAATCAAGAAAAAAGAGATGAGTTTGTTCACTTATAATAAAATCAAGGAACAAGCAGAAGACATCTTAAGACATGCTCCGGGAAATTTGAAAGGATTTTAATCCATGTTGAGCAATCAAACTTAAAAAAATCATGTTTTCAGTTCTGATGACCACCCCCCTGCCTCTTTCTGATTCAAGCTTTGCAGACATAACAAATCAGATGGTGCTAATTAATATGGACATCAAAATGGGAAAATAATATAACAACTAATTACTAAACCAGGACTACAAACATAAAAATATATATTTGCCTCTTAGCTCGCAATCTAAAGTATAAATAATAGTTTTGGGGGGATAGCAAATCAATCAAATGAAGAATGACAGGTACTATTAAGAAGTAACTGAATAATTCAAACTACATTGCATCACACCTCTCTCATGTGCAACATAATTTGGAGTCCCACAAGTGGTATAGTCAGTGACCCTGACTCCCTGTTAGAGATTTGAATAATTACCCAAAGTCTTACTTTTAAGTTTCCTTAGAAATCAAGAAGCAAATTCAGGCTGGGGAACAAGGAACAATAGTTAAAGATTAAGATAGATAGTCTTCACAACAGATTTTCCAATCAGCAATTTGCAAACCTTCAGATCTCGGTGGTATTGCTGTGACAGTGAGCAATTGCATCAATGAGTTGGTGAAAGTAACCACCAGGCATGATATACCAAATTCCCCATTCCTACAAGTTGATTTTGAGGTTACATATAAATTATTCAATAAATCGTCGAGGAACAATAGTTGCAATATAAAAAACTTAAACAGGAAACGAGTGATCAAGAAATGGATTTTGGGATGTGGTGGATACTCAGTAAGCTTGCCATGAGGTAGTGATGCCAAAAGTTCCTCAAGATACGTTGTTGGAGCACGAAGAAACAGAAGGAAGAAGAAAGTACGTCTGCAGCTGAATCGTAAAGTAAGTTTTCTGGAAACTCTTAAGGCATCCATAAATGAAAACGATATAAACTATGTTACACAAGGCCTAGACTATATCAACTTCCAAGACGAGCAAGAAAACCCCCAAAACCATCCAAACTTCACTCCTATATCATCAAACGACAAACATAGATTACACTCCCCCTGGTAATACTCTCTAATTGTTAAACTGATTGGGAAAAGAATCGGCTATATCTACTTCCAAAACCGCCTCCAAGCTCTTTCGCAACTCTCTGAAAAAATAAACCTCTAATTTCAGACTTCTATCTCATAAAGCTAACAAAACTAGAAAACTATGAAAAAAATACTTCATCAAGGAACATTGTTCCTCGGCTCGCAATTTATCTCCATTAGGAAATGGGAACCAAAATTCAATCCCTCGATGGCTCAAATAAATTTCTCGACAGTTTGGATAAGACTACCGGAACTCCCAACAGAAATTTATGACCTTAACATCCTCCAACGAATAGGCAACCAAATAGGAACAATACTAAAAATAGATTCAGTGACTATGAATACCACTAGAGGACGATACGCAAGACTCTGTATCCTAGCACCACTGTCCAAAACTCTTCCAAGAGATATTCTTATAGGTATCCATTTACAAAAAGTCCAATATGAACCTTTCACACCTCTATGCACTGTATGTGGAAGACTTGGTCACTTAGTACATTCATGCCCGAAATAAGCCAAACAATATACCTTCTACATCAAAAATCCTAACCAAACAGAGCCATCCCCTGATAAGATCACTCCTGAACTAAATGAAAATGCAGGATGGCAAACTATAGTTTACCCAAAAAAGAAAAACAAACATTCAACATCAGTACAGTTAATTTGCTCATAAATGACCAAAAAAACAAAAAGCAACTCCATTGATTCTGTAGGACCATTAGAGCAGCAAGAACGAGACAAAAACAACAAACAAAGAACCAAAAACGATCCCAAAAATCAAGCTCCAAATTCTGAGGGAAAAAAAATTGCCACATCAACAGCAAAGGAAAGCCCAAGCCACGTAAAAAACTTTGTATCCATTCTCTTTTACAGTTTCTAAAGCCACAAACGTGGAAAAATGTAGCCTCACCACATCCAAAAAAAACTAAAATACCTACACAAGACTCTACAATTCCAATGAATTGGGATTAAGTATCTCAACCTTGTCATTAGGGAAAACCATTAGGGATAAGTTGTAATTAGCTCAAAATTGTTGTTATAGACTGTATTTCAGGTTTTTTTGGATAATTCCTTATTTAACAAATATCAGAGATTAATTGAACATTGGCATAAATGGATGGATAGACAGAACTAGATGTGTTGACACAAGTCAGCCCAATCCTTTCCAATATTGACTGACAGCATTCTCTGTAAAAGAAAAAGATCGACTCAAAATGCAAGGTACCTGTAAAGCTAGCCAAACCATAGTAAATATGTCCTACAGATGTATGTCTAGGTTGATTTAGGTTGAAGAATCACAAAACAAAGGGAAAATGAAAAAGAACAATCTCATGTTTTGCATTGATCATGAGAATAACTATTGGTAGTTGTTGGTGTCTAATATTGCATTGTAATACACACAATTCTCTGCTTAGCTATGCTAGAAATTAAGGTTTGACTGTGGCACTTCATCCCTTATGTAGTCACTTGTCCCAGTGTTTCTTCACTGACGTTATCATCTGCCTTGATTATGTTACAACAACAACATATGTAATCTCACAAATAGGATCTGGGAAACGCAAACCTTACACTACACATGGATTGTTTTAGACAGGTCTTCAAACCAGGGTTGCAAGAAATTATTATGACATAAAAATCACCATACAAAGCAGATGATTTAACAAACACATTGAAGAATAAAATTGCCTTTTATATGTGGCAATGCTTGAATATCTACTAACTAGAATATACTTCTTGGCCTTCATATCTTCTTATCTAAGCTTACATCTAATCACTTCTCCTAAATTATTTTTTAATCTCTCTTAACTGTTACTATTATTAACCTCCAACACTCTCTAAATGATACATACTTGCAGCTAGTCTTCTGATGTCCAAATCATCTAACTTGATACCCTACAAAAACTGCACTCCCTATGTCAGAAGTTAAATACACAAATTTTCAGGCTGGGGAACAAGGAACAATAGTTAAAAGATTAAGATAGATCTTCACAACAGATTTTCCAATTAGCGATCTCGATGGTAAACACCCTTGCTGTGACAGTGAACAATTGCAAGCTATAATCTTGAACCAAAGCAAAATTCTATGCTTCAATCTAAATGATCCATAAACTGATAAACCAAATTCCCCATTCCTACGAGTTGATTTCGAGGTTCAATTAATCAATCAATCAACTAAGCCCCCAACCCTAAGTCAGAGGAAAAAGTACCTGATTACGAGCAGTGGCATCCGGACGGAATTCAAGAAGCATACCAATGTCTGTCTCTCCTCATTTGCCTCACAACCACCTCCCTCTTGTTTCTCAGCAATTTTATTCTCGCCAGCGTGATCTTCGCCATTGTCTGCTGCATACACACACAAAAGAACTTGATTTCTTTAATCGTCGAAGAAGTAAAATTGAGAGAGGAATTGGGGTATTCACCATTTGAAGGTCAGACCCATCTTCATCTTCATCTTCATCGGCTTGAGAAGAGCGTGTGTGTGAGAATATACGGTAGTGAAGAAGAGAACAGAGTTGTATGTATAACGGTCATTTGGGATGAAAACAAAAATATATGATTATTATTATTATATCAAAATAATTTTAAAATGAATGACGTGGCGGTCTTTATTGACACGTGGCATTCGTTTGTAGGGTCTAATGTGAACCGATCTGATGTATATAATAGTGGGCTTTTGAAAATAATCTCATTAGTAATAATAGTGTTAAATACTATTTATAAATAATCTCATTAGAAATAATAGTGTTAAATACTCTTTATAAATATCAAAAGAAGAAAAAATTGAAGGCAAAAGAAGAAAAGAAATATATCAGTATACAACTTAAAGCTCCTAAGGATATTTTCGTATTTACAAACTAACTTTCTAGTTTTTTCGTGTGTATTAGCTCATGGATCTGGTTCATGTGTTCATAAGAAAAACCTTTATTTTTAAAGACTTCTTGAGAATTATATAAATAGCAAATGCGGAGCTTTAAAATTATTCATTTATTTGTTGATTAGCATGCAAATACGAGTACTAGTTTTCTTAAATAATTGCTTTACTTTGTGCTTTGAATTCATAATCTTTTTGAAATTTTAATTTTTCTTTTTGTAGCAAGTCTATGCTTTTAGAGATGTTTGAAGCTAACAAAAATGTGATATTTTCACTACATTTTAAATATACTGTAGGTACTATTTGCATGGGACACATACAATGAATGTGCCTAGAAAATAATTTTCCCGATTAAAGACTTGTCAGTATATAAGATATTCTCATTTTATTTATTATTTTATTTTGCTTTTCAAGTCAAGTGTAAGTTTCTTATGTTAGATTGATGTAAAAATATTTTTAGCAGCCTTTCTTTTGGTACCAAACACAACCCGAAGAGAAAATATGAAATATAATTGACATTATTCGGGACAGTTGTATATTATATCAAACTATTAATTCAAAATAAATGTTACAAATACAATTTCATTTAATTTAAATTCGTAGCAAATACATTGCCGTTCTCGCCTTTCTCCCTTGAATCTCGCTCGTCACTCTCAATTCTCTCCCTCGCCTCTCTCACTTTTATACAAACACAAATGTATAAATTGTGTTTGTCTTTGTGTTTGTATAAAGTGAAAGAGACAAATACAAATACATATCTCTCCGTCCTATATACTTATAATTATACTAATACAAATTTTCCTCTGCCCAGTTCCCTTTTGTCTTTCTCTCTCTCGTTTTATACAAACATAAATTATACAAATACAATATATAGTTTGTGTTTGTATAAAAGTGAGAGAGACGATTTATCGTGGAAATAAGAGCAGCCTCATGACATAATTTATTGAAGCAAAGTGTAGAAAAAGAAATTAAATTAGAAATTTTATACAAATCACATAGTGTAAACGGTTGAGAGCTAATCACATATATTCCTATTAAAATTATAAAAATTCCTTGAATTTGGTGAAGTCCGGATACATCCCAAAAAATCCCAATACATGACTTCTCGATTTTGAATACATCGCGTACGTTCCGATCCATACATCACATAAAATGGTGTATCTGAGAAAATGAAAGAATAAAAAATTATTTTAAAAAATATATGATAAAATAAGCTTTTTTTTTTTTGGTAAATAAGGATATTATATATATTACTACATTACAGTCATACAGGAAATGGGAGCCGTAGGCTCAATGCTACCCAGAGGTTGCATAGTACACAAAAAAGTAGAGAGTGACGGATACAAAATATTAGGGTTACGTACGTTACTACTATCTCAAATAAGTTGATTGAAAGAGGTCATCGCATTTAGTTTATGTCAGTTCAATTTTGGTCTTATTGTACGTCCACTTGAAAGAATTATTTTTTTTTCCAATGTCTACACACGTCATTATGTCCCATTGGATCCAAATTCCACAAGACTTGTACTATATGCACACTGTTTATTAATTTGTTTCTATCAAAATTATATATTTCAATGTAGACGGCTAGCCAAAGGATAACAAATATCTTTATCACTTGTCTCCCTTATTATTTTGGATAATTATCTTTAAAAAATATTTAATTATTTTTTTCTTATCAATGTATCTACGGAAAAGGGTCAAAATTGCCCTTGAACTATGCGAAATAGACCACTTATACCCTCCATTACATTTTGGGATCAAAAATACCCCCGCAATTATCCCAGGAGACCACAAATACCCTCAAGAGTTAACACCCCAATTTTTTAGTGATGTGGCAAGCCATATGGGACTAATCCCTCCACCTAAGCATTGCCAACTAAGATTCACTACAAAAGAACTTGACTTTTAGTGGCGACAAAGTCGCCACAAAATCCCAAAATATTGCCACTAAAGGTTATGAGTGATTTTTAGTGGCGACTAAGGCTCCAACAATCATTCGCTAGTAAAACCTATTTTTTCAACAAAAAAAATATGATAATTAATTTTCGATTGCGACCTAATTTTCTAAAATAAATAACTTGCAATATCCATATTAAAAACATCCAATATTATTACGAAAAATAATCAAAATTACTTCTCGATTCAAATCTCCTACTATATATATATAATGCATCATTGTACATTTTATACATTTACATATGACATAAAAATAAAACGTATAGTGTCTTCAAACTCCTACTTAATCGATATCATATTTGGTTTTTTAAAAACAATGAAGAAAAAAACACAAAATTAGAATTTAATATTAAAAACTTTTAGTGACGATTTTCTGGGCTTTTGTGGCGACTGTTGTTGCCGCTAAAGGTCTAGTTCTTTTGTAGTGAATCCTAGTTGGCAACGCTTAGGTGGAAGGATTAGTCCCACGTGGCTTGCCACGTCAACAAAAATTTGGGGTGTTAACTCTTGAGGGTATTTGTGGTCTCTTAGGATAACAGCAGGGGCATTTTTTATCCCAAAATGTAACGAAGGATATAAATGGTCTATTTCATATAGTTCGGGGCATTTTTGACCCTTTTCCGATGTATCTATAATAATTCCTTGAGGAGTTGAGTTTATGGGTTAAACGCATCAATCAAGAAATACGAGTTCAACATAGAAATATTGCTACACTTAAATAAAAGGAAAGAGATTTGGAATTAGGAGAAACCATGTTGGAGGTCAAAACAAAAGACAAATCAAGTCAAGTAAGATTGGATTCCTTAACCAAGTTCCAGTGGGATTTATAGAAAGAAGCTAAGGAAAATTTGATCGATCATTAATTACTTACTACACTTATATAAAGCATCATATTGATGCTATTGCCTCTTATGTTATTCACACAAATTGAGATTTATTCTTTGCAAATAATGATCATCGTAAATTGTGCTTAAACATGTTGGACGTATTATGATTTTAAAGCTAATTTTGTCAACTCTAAATAAAGTATTTGAATGAGGCAATAGTCTACTCATCTTATTCCGCAAATTAGCATGTCAGATTCAATTCCAATAGGTCATTTGGCGTGTGATGTACATGTATACACTTTTTAACTCTGAAAATTTAGCCACCCATGAGATATAAAAATGAAATTTTATCTTTCATGAGTGAGGTAAAGACAAATAAGTGGAATTTTATCTAATCAAATAATTATTAAATAGCTCAAAAAAATTAAAATATTTAATTAATGGTAAATTAATAAAAACACATTTTTCTTATTAGGAGTGAATAGTTTTTTTTTAAAGGAATGTACTCAAACTAAAAACACGAGCGTAATGAAGGAAGTAATTTTTTATTATTTTGCACGACTATTATTATTATCTATTTAAAATGATTAATCATATTGAAGGTCTTGAAATCCAAAGTCTTGTTTAATGTAATAGCTTGACCTAGGAGATTCATTATTTTATGAAAATCTAGGAGACTCATAATTATTGTTTCAAATCTAGAAACACCTCAATTAATGCTAGTTACACATCTTCGTTGTATCAAATCTTACTGGTACATGAATTTTAAGAACAGTAGGTATTTGTGTAAGAGTTTAGGAGCAGTGGGGTTTACCATTTCAAGAAAAAGATAGCCATGTCAATGCTAATGCAATGATAAGAATTTATTTATCACAAGAGAACACAAAATTCTGTAACTCATCTCTACCTTATTTTTTGGACAGATCTCAATGGCGTAGAGCTGCAGATGGTTTGTTTTACTCTGAAGCAAATAAAAACTGCCACTAAAAATTTTGATGCTTCAAACAAGATTGGCGAAGGTGGTTTTGGTCCAGTTTACAAGGTATGCTTATAATTGGAGACTAGTGATTTTTCTTTTACTTGTACATCATGTCACATTGTACCTCTGCCTACGAGACTTGGTGCTGTTTCCATAAACATGTAAACCTTCAAATTCTATTTACCCAAACCTTCTGAGTTTGAGCATGGAAATACATATGTAGCTCATAATTCATCTGCCTTTAGCTGCTGCGCACTGGTTCTATCCTCTTACCCCGTGGAATCTAACAACTGATTTCGTGTAGGGTCAATTACTTGATGGTACATTAGTTGCAGTGAAGCAGCTCTCCTCTCAATCAAAGCAAGGCAACCGTGAATTCTTGAATGAGATTAGCACGATATCCTGCTTGCAACACCCCAATCTGGTTAAGCTTCATGGGTGCTGTATTGAAGCAGACCAGTTACTGCTTGTATATGAATACTTAGATAACAATAGCCTTGCGAGCGTTTTGTTTGGTAATTACTCCGTGTCCTCTTTATGTATAAATCTAGTTATCCTCTGGGTCAAGATTTTCAGTGGTGAATTTTCTGGTTCAGAGAACAGCCGATTGAATCTGGATTGGCCCACAAGGTTTAGGATCTGTCTCGGAATAGCAAGAGGTCTAGCTTTTCTACATGAGGAATCAAGCCTAAAAATTGTACATCGGGACATCAAAGCTACCAATGTGCTTCTGGATGGACAGCTCAATCCCAAAATCTCCGACTTTGGACTAGCTAGACTCACTGAAGATGAGAAGACCCATATTAGTACTCGAGTTGCTGGAACAATGTAAGGTCACTACTTTTCCAGCTGGAAGTCTAAAGTATTTTACGTTGACAAACCTTCTAATCTTAACACTTGCAGAGGATACATGGCACCAGAATATGCACTCTGGGGTTATTTGACTGACAAGGCAGATGTTTACAGCTTTGGAGTTGTACTTTTGGAAACTGTCAGTGGAAAGAACAACAATAACTACATGCCGAGCCACACTAGCATTTGTCTCTTAGATTGGGTATAAATCTGATCCCTGTTTGCTTGTTGTATCTCTCTTATCAAGGCTCAGCTTGAATGTTTCGATGGCAATATAAAGATCTTCCAATTCTTTCTTCATTTTTTCACTCTTCCATTGAAATTACTGGCTGTGCCTGAAAAGCTACACTGTTACAGGCCTGTCATTTGCATCTGAGTGGGAGTATAGAGGAGCTCATAGATCAGAGATTGGGGTCTGATATTAATAAACAAGAAGTGGAAAAAATAGTAAAAGTGGCACTCTTGTGCACTAGTGCCACTCCCTCACTCAGGCCTATCATGTCCGAGGTAGTGTCTATGCTTGAAGGACGAATCGCTATTCCAGATGAAATTCCAGAGGCAAGTACTTATTCCAATGATCTGAGGTTTAAAGCCATGAAAGATTTTCATCAAGAGAGGCAAAATCAGAAGCTAATTCAAACCCAAACTCAAAACACCATAACTATTCGAACTGACATGGGCTCTTCTTCTGCATCTACAACTAATATGTTCGATTAAGTTCAGTTTCAAGATCAAACAGACACGTAATGTCACTTCATCCATGGTAAGCCTGGCTCATTCTAACTTCTTGTGTTCTCGAGGGTGCTAGACCACCTCCACGTGTATTTATACTTGTAATTAAGCAATTTGTTCAATTTTTTTATAGCAGGCTTGCTGTCTAATGTAAATACATGTTTCAGTTTTGAGGCAAAGGATGCAACATTTTTTTCTTCTGCTGCTGCACTTTTGAAACATGACAACTTTTTGTTACACTTTTTTCTCCACTATGTTTCTCGAACTCTCCAAAACTTTACCACACCAGCGTCAAATCCATCCGACACGCACTCGTCGGTATTTTTAAAGTGTCCCGAGAAACATAATCTAAATTCTCATCTCTGATCACACCATCAATACCAGTTTTATAAAATGCTTTTAGAATATTATTGGTCGTTTCGAACAACACATACACCCAACCCAGTGTAGTTTCACACGAAAAATAATATTACTCAACAAAAACTCAACATCACAAATAGAGCTAGAGTTCTATTTACGATAGAATGCACTAACTTTGAATCCCTCGTCCTACCTAGCTCTGCCCTGTCAGGCAACATGGATTAGATTGGAGTAAACAAAACATGATGAATGTAAATAATAATTATTTAATAATATTATACTAATTGTTTTGTTAACGTAAACAAAAAGATAACCAACTGAAGCAATATTTGATGATATGCATGTTTTACATATTTGTTCAAGGAAAAGTCAAAGGTCTCCAATTGAAAAGTTTCAAACTGTTGTTTTATGAGTTTGATAGTGGCCAAATTTTTAGAAGACGAAATATATACTTTTTAAATTTCTGAATGCACTTGTTTTTTTAAGAATAAAAGTGTTTGGTAAAAAAACAAACCAAGTATATTTAGGTAGTGTCTATTTTTTAATACGTAAAAGCTATTTTAAAAAATTATCACTCAAATAGAAATTGCTGTTTTTTCAAAATATTTTTGATAAGTTGATCTTGATCATTTGACACTATAATGATATATTTATTATGCGAATTTAGCTAAGACCTTTTCTTTTATTTCGTAAAGATAATACACCTTCATTTTTCTTTAATATATATTATATGAAAAAATAGTTTCTTCTTATAAAATATGAAGACATGATTGATTTATATTTGAATGTTAAGTGTTAAAATTATTTTAGTAGCCACTAAAAGGTAGTCTTAAACATTGGTCTCTTGAAAATCATAGTCAGACATTCAAAACAGGCTACTCACAAAATCAAAAAAAGAGAGAGAAATAATAAAAGTAAAAAAACAAAAAGAGATGAAAGGACACAAGTTGAATAATAATTATAAACATGAACTTAGTCTCTTAATTAAGTAAGTTTAACTAAATGATGTAAAAGTAGGTACCAGCTGCCAGCTGGCATGCTTATCTTATTTTATCATAATAGTGTTATTAGTGTGAAACCAATTTCTAGATTGGCTTCATGCATGCTCCCTTTATTCATATTATTTGATTCTACTTGGCCTGTTTACGCTCAAATTAACTTTATTAATGATATTTTAGAATTATAAATTTAATTATTAGTAGTTCTTATTTAATACTAAGAATTAGAATACCATAAAAAAGTGATAAAATTATTTTGATTAGATAGATAAATAAAAATATCTATTTTTGATATAACGGATTAAGTATAATGACACGTAGACTGTTATATATAATACTTCCTCTTTTTTCCCACGTGCTCCTTTTAATTTTGTGTCGGTATGACTTTTTTACATTTGTCAAAACAGGATAAATGAAATATTTTATGGAAAAATAAGCTAACTTTTGTTACTTTTTCGTGTTCAATACTAAAATGAAAAATATTATCTAAAAATTATTGTACATAATTTAAATAAATATTATGAAGGTAGAGTATGGGTTAGGTGTCCTATATAATACTCTATCTGTTTCAATTTATGTGGTACCATTCAAATTTTGAGATTCAATAATTTTATTTTGGTCGTAAGTTCAGGTATGAAAATGTTAAACTTTTTGAAATAAGATTTATATATTTGAAAACTACATAGTAAGTCACAATAATTATAACTCAGATTATTTTTAAAAAAAATAATTAATAAAAACTTATTTGAATGAAATATGTGATGTGAATTGTAATTATTTAGTATTAATATTATCTGCCATGCCATGTGAAACCTAATTATTTAAAAATGGGAGTAAAAGTAACTTTATGTAGAAGGAAAGAGCATTTTCATTTTAAATTCTCCTTCTCATGCAGGTACACAGGATTTTGTGTCACAAAAACCATAAACAAACAAACATAGTATACTGTCAAATAGAGAAGTAGTAAAAAAGGTTCAGCATCATCGCCCCCATAGGCAATAAGTTCAAATCTTTTTCAGCAACTTGTCTTCTTCTCCTCAAATCAATCATCTCCATTTTTTAAAACAATTTTTTCCTCAGAGCAACTTCATTTTCTCAGAAAAAGACCCAAAAAGATCTCTTAAATTTTCATATGAGTAGTACTCAAGTTTTTGAAGTTTAAGGGACCATGCCAAGAATCTTCAGTTTCTTTCTCATCTTCTTCACCATAGTTATTTGCTTTACAGCAGGCAACATTGAAGCACAAACTGGTCAACTTCCTAAAGATGAAGGTAAAAAGATTTGAACTTTTTCATTTTTTAGTTAAATGTATGTGAAAAAAGTTGATGCCCATTTACTTTGATTGGCAGTGGAAGCTCTTAGAGAAATAGCTGATCAATTGGGGAAAAAAGATTGGGATTTTAAGCTAAACCCTTGTGATGGGAACTCAAATTGGAGCACACCCAAAAGGAAAGATATGCCTTTGTATAACAATACCCTAGAATGCAATTGCACTTTCCCTGATAATCTTTGTCATGTGGAAAATATGTAAGTCCCTCTCTCAAATGAATGTGTTTTGTTAAGTAGTTGATGAAGTTATGAAAATTGATGGGTTAATGTAGTTCTGCTTCTGCCTACTTTAAAGTTGTTTCAGTTTAGAACTTTACTGAATTTCTATTTAGAAGAAAATTCTTGACTTATGTTTGGTTTTAAATGTCCAGATTAAACTGCTAAGACCAAATTTTAGTTATATTGAGGACCTTATTAGGGTGTGGTTGGTATGAAGGAAAACATTTTCTAAAATATGTTTTTTTAATTTTCCTATGTTTGGTTGGTTAACAATTTTTGGAGAAGATTTTTTCTAGGAATACAAGTTCGTTATAAATAAGGAAAATGTCTTCGGTAATGGAACTGAGGAAAACAAGTTCCATAGTGGCATTCTACATTGATTGTCTTCTCCCACCCTCTAATACATCCTACCCTCACCCCCATCCCTCATAGTATTTGCGTAAACTAATTACAAATGTTTTTGGGATAGTATTTTTTTTGCGTACTTACCAAACACCACAATATAAGTAAGAATCCCACTTATAAACATACCCTTGGTTTGGATTACTTCTACTGTTTTGGTTGATATCTCGAATAAATAAAAGTTGTTAGATGATACTAGGTATAAGCTTATAATAGATTGGTATTAGATTTATTGTTAGAATACCATGTCTTTATCTAAATATTCAAATTTCACATTGATGAACATGACTGTTTCTGGAATTATTTATCTAATTGCCACTTCATTGCATTATGAAACTGATTGAGATTATATAAACTGGACAGGATTAATTCTAATATCTAGTGATTCTGACAGCGACTGCTCTAATTGCTAACAGATTTCTCAAAGGACAGGATCTTTCAGGTGTCCTCCCTGCATCGCTGGCGAAGTTACCATATCTGAAGAAAATGTACACTGAGCATCCAGAACGATTGTTAGAAAATCAGTTTGAATTTTACTTATTTTTAAAATCATTATGATTTTACCTTTTTTTTCAGTGATCTCAACCGCAACTACTTAAGTGGTACAATTCCGCCTGAATGGGCGTCTACCAAGTTGGAATTCATGTGAGACAATTTATTCATATACATTGTTAAAATTTAACCTTTCATTTAGGGCTTCTCATGAATTTGAAGTTTTCCAGGGCTATTTCTAATAATCGGTTATCTGGGCATGTCCCAGAGTACATAGGAAATATGACCTCACTTGTGATATTGTAAGATCCCTTGCTTCACTTTTCTCAGACAGACTGACTGTACCTGACTACTTGAAATATTCTGAAGTCATCATAATTTTTCAGGAGTTTGGAGACTAACTTGTTTAATGGATCGTTACCAGCAGAAGTAGGGAATCTGGTCAATTTACAGATTCTGTAAGTCTTTCTTACTCTTCTATTTCCTAACTAATTTTCACAAGTCAATTTACTGTTTGTATTGTGTGGAAGATGTGATCGTGAGTTAAAAGTGAAATGAAGCTAAAAAATAGAATGGAGAATTGGAGATGGTTGTTGAGGGAGTAGACTATGAAAATTCAAAATGAGAGACTGAGTGAGCAGTATTTGCAAGGTGACCATGTATAGATGTTTCGTTTGGTACAATGTTTTAGCTGTGGTGTTCAGGCACGCTTGCACACATCTCAATTGGTCCACATGATAGCTTACTACATCCCACAAGCACATGTGCTAATAAGCCTGTCCACCTAGGTTAGAGACTTAGAGCAGATGACTTAGAGCAGATGAGCTCACATCGAGTGTTGTTGCTGAGTTTCAAATTGTTACTCCTATATCTTAACCATTCAACTATCTCCTTGGGGGGACAATGCTTTGTCTGATACACTCCTATATCTTAACCATTCTACTATCTCTTGGGGACAATGCTTTGTCTGGTACATTGGGGTACTATAGAAAGGAGAAGTAAGGCAAGAGATATAGGATACGGCTCCAGGTATTAAGGCTATGTAAGTGTACTTCCAATGAAGGGAAAGTGATACAATGTTGAGTTCAAGTGAGGATGTTCTGAATTTCTGATCAAAATTGTTTGAAAACATGGTCAATATTGTGGGTTTTGAGAGCCAACCATTGTCGCCTGGAGACCTGAGAGCCTCATTTTATGCTAAGTACCGTGCAAAGGGGTTCTTCGTTGTGTTTGGTTAAGATTCTAATTTAAGCACCTTTGTAGGATGCAGTTCTTTGCAAGGTCCCGTCATTAGCAAAGGCCGTGGTGTGGAGGTTATTCTTAATGATAAGAGAGTTATGCTTCCATACTTGGTCACCGTCCATCAAGATAGGAGGAATAGGTCATAGCTTATAACTGTCATCAATGAGGGCATGTTGTGTTTGATGATAAATGCATCTCCGTAGTCTTTTAGAAAGCAAGAAGTGCAATAATTCGAATTGCTTCTGAGACTATTAATAAGTGAGAAGCAAGACACGTGTACAGTGTACCTTCTTTGAAGTAAAGCGTATAATTTTAGGATGAAACACTAAAATAGCTAACATATGGAAATTTATTATTTGTAACATCAAAACTGCAAACTGACTCTACTACTTTCAATATCATATACAACAATAACATACTTAATTCCAAAAATTCTTACAAAACATCGTTAAAATGTACATGAATAAAGATGTTAGAAATAGAAAATGAAATAGAGAGAACGAAAAAGAAAAAGAAAAATAATTTTTCCATGTTGGAGGTCTCAAGTTTGAAACCCCTTGCCAGCAAAAGAAAGGGGTTTGCTTTCTGGGTCGAGCTCGTCGTGCCGGGCTTGCCTAGTGCGGGTTACCTCTCCTATGTGGTTTGCGAGCTATTGCATAGGAGCGGGGGTTTTACCCTGTTCCCAAAGGGTAGCGGTTGCTGGTTTCCCAATTGAAATTATCGTCAACTTAGAAGTGGAAAAGAAGAAGACACACACAGAAGGAGAAGAAAAATAAGAAAGAATCAAATCTAGAATAAACAGAGTAGAAGAAGAGTCGTAGTGAACCCAAGAAGAAGTAGAAAGAGACAACGAAGAGATCACTAAGCATATGAAGAGAGGAGCCCTAGTACTCAAATGAAAAAAAAAGGTCTTTTTATCCCCTTTTTAATTTTTAAAAATCATGCCTGTGCGGATTGTTTTGCGTGTTACTTCTTTAGGCACATGCTTCTTCAAGGTTGTTTTACTTCACCCATGCTTAGCAAGGACACCTCTTCCAATTGCTTAATCACTTTAAATGAATGAGTGGTTGCTTTTAAATTATTGTGTTTTTACTAGAGCAGATCAAGTGTGAGCTGGATTTGATTCTAAATTCTATGAACTTTGATTGTTGCAGCATTCTCAAAGCTAATAATTTCACAGGAGAGTGGCCAGTGGAACTGAATAATCTTACGAAATTGATTGAACTGTGAGTGTATTTGAATATACATCTGAGATGAGATTTCCTAGTCTTCTTCCACATATGTAAAGTTGAATTCTTGGCTTTCCTTTTTGGCATCAACACAGTAGGATAACCAGTAACAGCTTTGTTGGTAAACTGCCTAACTTTGAGAGTTGGAAAAACCTCCAGAAGTTGTGAGTATTTTCACTTGGTAATATTTGTACAAGTCAGAATTTCCAGTAGAATTAGTATATGCTCTTTTGACAGAGAAATTGAAGGTTCTGGATTTGAAGGACCACTACCCCCAAGTTTTTCTGTTTTGACCAGTTTGGAAGAACTGTAAGTTTACACTTTATATGAAAAGTTTATTTTGCTTTTTGCAATGTTCTTATGATTAAGCAAAGTAGAAATCAAGATAATTAAGGCTCAGATGATGCATATACAGAAGAATCAGTGACCTCAACGGAGGTGCTTCAGAATTTCCATCACTTACAAACATGACCAGGATGTCTAAATTGTGAGTACTTGATGATTTGGGAATTGCAAATGGAATTTCCAACACATCCTTTATCAAGGAAAGTCAATTCTCTGAAACTGTGTTTTGACTGCAGGGTTTTGAGAAGCTGTAATATACATGGGAATATTCATGATTCTGTAGCTGAAATGGTCAACTTACGGTTTTTGTAATTCCACTATTTTCAAAGTATTATTGAATTTATTTCAATTTTTTCCTTAATGATTTTTTTCCCTTTTCCTGCTATACAAAGCTGTGTCCAATCCACTTAAAGCAAAACGTTTTGTGCATGTCCGACTCTCCTCTGGACTTTTTCATTTTTTTCTTTTCCTTCTACTAGCCTCCTCTTTTTGAATGGGAGAGATCAATGGGTTATTGAATATTGAATAAATGCAAACAACATACTTCACTTCCGCTGAATGGACCAATGTTCATTCTTTCTTGAAACAAAGTGGTCTTTACAAACATGTCATCGGAGCTTTCATTTTCTCTATCCTTTATCTAAACTTAATTAAGCTTTTAACAAATTGTGCTATAGTTTGTTCAGCCAATGGGATTGAACATTGTTTTGAGTTTGACTCTGGTTATTGTTCATTGCAGAGATCTGAGTTTCAACAAGCTTGAAGGAGGAATTGCGAATCTCGAGGGTGTGAATAAGATGGAGGCCACGTAAGTCAAAACAACATGAAGATTCCTACAATTTTATGTGGAAATATATCTTTTGCATCTCTGTTTCATTATACTAGTCTTACTATAAGACTGTTGATGGCTCATCCATCAATCTTCTGTATCCTTTCCAAATGCTCAAGCCCTTTTCTTTCATTTGAAGAAAAGAAGAAAATTGCCTCAATGACAGAAACAGTCTTAGATGGCAAATGCCTTTACATGATATTTCTTTTTTTTTTTGCCCACGAAGTTTTAAGATTTTGATGTTAGATGGTTTGTTTATAGCTCAGTAGTATTCTCTCATGAGCTGCACCGAAAAATGAGTCTTCATTTGATTGGCAATATCTTTCCATTTTTGTGTGTAGCTGATAAATGGGATCATGTTATTGAACATGTAATGCATATATTGCATTTCAAATTTGTGATCTCCTAGTTAAATCAAATATTTCCTGCTTGCTAGGTATCTGACTGGCAATGATTTTGTTGGGCAAATTCCAGATTGGCTTACTAGTCGAGATACCAGAAAGTAAGTATAATTTCTTGTCTTGCTTTTCCATATACACTAGTCACTATTTAAAATTTGATTTAACAAAGGACATGTACTTCAAGGTAGGATTATATAACAGGGTGACAGCTATAGAAGGAAGCATTAAAGGTCACAACCAAAAATGTGGTTGCTCACATAGAGAATCAGATTAAAAAGTCATTCATAGATACCTAGTCCAGAACTTGAATTCTTGAGTCTTGCCTCTGTAAGTTTTTTTGTGAGGAACAATGATAGCTTTGTGAAAATTAGTTTGATGGGCAATAAACAAAGATATTGAGATTTAACTAGCTGAATTGTCATTAATTTCATTGCATTTAAATCTATTTTCTCTAAGTGAAGGCCTCTCATTAGATTGAAAGTACTTGATGAGCTCTTAACCATGTCGGATATCTTTGATGCAGTGTGATAGACCTTTCCTACAATAAATTTGATGAAAGCTCTGAACCATCTACCTGTCGGGACAACCTGTATGATCCTTGTGTGTCTACACTTTCTCCTATCTTCTTTTATGCATATATGGTTCAGATGATTTCATGTTTGGTTTTCTTTTCTTATCAGAAACTTATTCAGAAGCTTTAAGGTCGAGAATTTTGTGTAAGCGTTTAATGTCAAATAAACTGTTGACTATTATTCTTTAAAAACAACTTGTCCTCTCTGACACCTTTTCAACTACTTCAGAGAGCGCGGGAAGTGCTTCTCAGCCAGGCCGTGTTCAGAGGGTGAGTACTCACTCTTTGCAGAATTCTACCGTCTCATCTAAATCTTTTGTTTGATATTGTTCCATTGTGCAGGATTTACCAGCTTCTTGTTGACAATCAATAGACATGAGTAGGAAGGCATAATTTGGTTACTTTTGTAAACTAGTTAGGTCATGGAAAACATTTTAGCACTACACAGTTTCTATGACAATCTACAAGAACTGAACAGTTTTATCATTGTCTTATATTTCTGAAATATATTCATTGAGTCTAGTAACCTATCTCTGGTTTGAATATTGCAGACAAGTACTCATTGCACATAAATTGTGGTGGAGGAAATGTAACTGTTGGAGACACTACTTATATAGCAGATGAAGACTCAGCAGGTGCTGCAAAGTTTGTTTACTGGAAAGGGAACTGGGGAACCAGCAGTACAGGACATTTCTGGGATACCGACGTATCGTTGAATGACCACAAAGCAAAAAATGTATCTGCTATCAAGGGAGATGAATCTCAACTTTACATGACAGCTCACCTCTCCCCTTTATCTATGACTTACTTTGGACGTTGCTTGGCAAATGGAAACTACACTTTGACACTTCATTTCGCAGAAATAGTTTACAGAGACAACCAATCTTTCCAAAGTCTTGGAAGACGAATATTTGATGTATACATACAGGTGAACCAGCATGTCAGAGAATTAGATACAGTAAAATATCCAATTAGCTGCAGCTGATTTAGTTTAAATGGATGCAGGACAAATTGAAGTTTAAAGATTTTGATATTAAAAGACTAGCCGGAGGAGTTGATAAAGCTTTGAAAGAAAAGTTTAATGTAACAGTGAAAGATAAAACTGTACAAGTGCGCTTCCAGCATGCTGGGAAAGGAACTACATCAATCCCGATTAGTGGACACTATGGTCCTTTAGTATCTGCCATCTCTCTGGAAGCTAGTAATACTCTGTCTTCACTTTAATTTTTTAGGTGTAGCATCTCTTCTTCTTCACTGTCACATAGTGAGAAAGTCTTCTTCACAAAAGTTACTCACCTTTGCATCTTATTTAAAAATTAAGACCTTTTCAGAGTTGGAATCCGTACAGGATTACTCATGATTATATGGTTGAAGCTCAAGAAGCTATAGATTAGATGTTCTCTCATTGAATAAGTTATGCATAATATCTATGATTTCCGGTATACAAGTAAATTCCAGAGTGTCTAACATTGTTGAACTTTTCGTTCTGTAATTAGACTTCAAGCCCCCTCCTCCGCAGGAGACCTCTTCTAATCAGAAAAAGAAGATTCTAATTGTAGCTGGAGCAGTGACGTCTTCTTTAGCTCTCGTTTTGATGATTTTCTTTGTTGCTTGGAAGAAAAGAAGAAACAGGAAATTGATGGAACAAGGTGACTCTAGACCTCAATTTTGGTTTATGCCTGACAAGTAGAATGTAATTAAAAAAACTTCTGTTGCATTCTGGGTGAATCCAGAAATTGAGTGGTTTTACAAATTGAAGTACATGTGAATGATTGTACCATATGAAATACTAGGTGTAATTATCAATTTGGAAGACTTCCTGCTACATTAAACTTATATGCTATCCAAATTCATGATTTCACTAGTTAAAGGTTGGGGAAAACAAGGGTGATGAATATAGGTTAGAAGGTGCAAACTTTCCAGAATTTCTTGTATGCTTTTCAAGCTAACATTTTCTTTTATTTATCTTGTGGGAAACAAACATCCTAAACTTGTTCCTTTACTGTTGTGTAGAATTAAGAGGACTAGATCTGCAAACTGGTATATTTACTTTCAGACAAATTAAAGCTGCCACAAGTAACTTTGATGCTGCAAATAAGCTTGGTGAAGGTGGATTTGGATCTGTCTACAAGGTGAATATATATACAAATTCTCATAACTCTTCCTTCTTATCCCTCCCTGTGGAAATCCTACTGGATGTTATCGGAAATGATTTATGAACTTCATGCATTTCTTTTAATGCTCAGGGTACACTAGCAGATGGTACTATAATTGCTGTCAAACAGCTTTCATCCAAGTCAAGACAAGGGAACCGTGAATTTGTGAATGAAATAGGCATGATGTCAGGCTTACATCACCCAAATCTCGTCCGACTCTACGGATGCTGTGTTGAACGGAACCAACTTTTACTAGTTT
This sequence comes from Solanum verrucosum, assembly GCF_900185275.1. Lineage (NCBI taxonomy): Eukaryota > Viridiplantae > Streptophyta > Magnoliopsida > Solanales > Solanaceae > Solanum > Solanum verrucosum. The sequence goes on from NW_026020332.1 coordinate 569,643, forward strand.
ATGAGTACATGGAGAACAATAACCTTTCCCATGTTTTGTTTGGTAAATGTTATTTTTCGAACTTGATTTTGATATGCTTTACTTGAGCCAAGGATCTATTGGAAGCAGACTCTCTACCTTCACAGGGTAGGGGTAAGGCTACGTATGAACCATCCTCCCTAGACCCACTTGTGGGATTACACTGGTTATCTACCGTTGTTTACTTGAGGTAAAAGTAAAAAAGGACACCACACCAAAACAAAAAGAAGTTTGGTGATCCCAATTTTCCCTCAATAACGTAACTGGCATGATTCTCTAGTTTATATCTTCATCTGTCTGCATACATAATTTTGTGTGAATATTGGCCTAGTTTCAATTTGTAGTAAATTGCAGGTCCTGAAGACTGTCAACCGAAACTGGACTGGCCAACTAGGCAAAAGATCTGTGTTGGCATAGCTAAAGGCTTGGCTTACCTACATGAAGAATCACCTCTAAAGATGATTCATAGAGACATCAAAGGAACCAATGTACTCCTTGACAAAGACCTAAATCCAAAGATCTCAGACTTTGGTCTGGCCAAACTTCATGACGAGGAGAAAACACATGTCACCACCAGGGTTGCTGGGACTATGTGAGCTTTCTAAACTACTCTAATTGATTGATCAAATTTTAGTTGTTCAAAATACTCCCTTTTGAATGTCATCCTTCCATTTAGGTCATATCAGTTACAGTGTTATCAAAGGTGAAAAGCGCAAAAAAGCTCTAAGGTCCGTGAGGGCTTTAATTGCAAAGTGCAAATAAAGCGTGGGCTTTAATGAAAAAAGGCGCAAAGGGAGAAAAGAATACAAATATATATGTTTAGTCCAAGACTAATAATTATAAACATGAATGACAAATATATGTCCAAAGAAATTGAATTTTTTTTTATGATAAAGTGAAATATCAATTATTTAGTGTCACTTCTTCATACGAAGCTCATTGGCAAGGAAACGTTTGCCTTAGAACCTTAATGACGACACTAAAGTGCACATAAAGCGAGGTGAAACGCTCAACACGTTTTGAGCCTCACTTCAGGGCTTAAGCGCGCTTAAAGTGCGCCTTTGATAACACTGATCAATTACTTCTCTTTTTTTTGAACTTAGTAACTTGGTATTATATCACAACCAGTACATGGGTTGTACTGAAACTTTATATACATATGTACTGCAAATTTCACTGTCCTGAACCTAAATTGAGTCTAGAACATCAACTATAGAGACAGTTTCATTTGAGTATATCTGGTTACACCAAAAACATAACAACATAATGCAGTTTAGTTTAACCTTCTGCAAACTATTCTCTATGCTCTCAAAACACCTAGAATTCCTCTCTTTCCAGGTTGACCACCATATAGCAGCAGGGATAACTCTTCATCTATCTCTGTTTTTAGCATGTACTCCTGCTTCCTCCCAGCTCTTCAGCGCCCCTGAGACTTTCCTGGGCATGGTCCAGGAGATGCCTATGAGACTTAGAAATATTCTCCACAGCTTAAGGGTGTAAGTGCAGTGTAGAAACAGATGGTTCACTGTCTCATATGTTTCCTTACAAAGAAAACATCTTGAGCATAAGGTTACCCCTTTCTTCATCACATTGTCTTGAGTCAAAGCTGCTTCTTTGGCTAAAACCAGATGAAACAGGATATTTTGTAAGGTATCCTATTTTTCCAAATTTGCTTCCATGGCCAGTTTATATTATGATTACTAGGTTGGTCCATCATCCTGTAAGCTTCGTTAACTTTGAATACCCCTTTGTTGTTACCACTCCACCATAATTTATCCTCCCCAATCTGAAGCCCATTGAAGGTGTCCACTGTGTTAAGGAATTCAGCAACTCTCATAATTCCCAAGTCATTTAGATGCCTCCTAAAGGCAAAGTTCCACCCCTGTGGCGTCCATAACTCTGCTATGGATCTCTGTTGGAACAAAGCTAGATTGAAAATATCTGGAAATAAAGCTTCCAAGTTGCCTTTTTCATGCCATTCATCCTTCCAAAACTTGGTCTTTCTTCCATTCATCACTTTTTTCTTTGAGTTGTTCCTCACTTCATCCCACATGTCTCTTATAGATCTCCATAAACTAACCCCATATGGATTAGTCACCACCTTTGTCATCCAATTGTCTTCATCTTCATATTTGGCACCAATGACCCTACTCCACAACAATTGATTGTCATTTGCATATCTCCATAACCACTTCATCCTTAGAGCTTTGCTTTGAAATTCCAGATTCTTAATCCCCAAGCCCCCATTCTTCTTAGCAGTCATCACAGCTTTCCATTTTACCAGGTGGTATCCTTTCTTTTCTTTGTTTCCCAGCCACAAAAACTCTCTTCTAATTTTGTCCAACCTTTTGATAACCCCTGGTGGGATGGGAAATTAAGACATCGTATAAGTTGGTAAAGTATCAAGGACCGAGTTAATGAGAGTCAATCTTCCTCCTAGGGAGAGGTATTGAGTTTTCCACCTGGCTAGCTTTTTTTCACACTTCTCTATCACACTATTCGATATTTTTATAGATTTAGATTTATCCCCCAGAGGTAGTCCCAAGTAAACTGTTGGCAGACTGCCAACTTCTCCACCAAGTATAGTAGCTAGCTAGTTCATGTTGGTGACATCATTTATAGGATACATTAGGCTCTTCCTCCAGTTGATATGCAAACCAGATACTCCTTCAAATAACACAAGAATTACCCTTAAATACTTCAGTTGTTCTTCCTTAGCACCACAAAAAATAAGAGTATCATCTGCATATTGAAGGTGTGTCACTTCCATGCTTTCGGTCCCTTCCTTGGCAACTTCAAACCCTCTGATCCATCCTCTTAGGTTTGCTGTCTTAATCATTATGCTTAGTCCCTCCATTGCTAAAAGGAATAGAAAAGGTGACGGAGGATCACCTTGTCTAAGCCCTCTTTGAGTGTGAAAGAAACCTGCTGGGGAGCCATTCACAAGTACTGAAAAACCAACTGTTGAGATGCAATAATTTATCCACTTCAGCCATTTCTGTCCAAAACCCATCATTTCTAGAAGATTTAGAAGGTAACTCCAGCACACATGGTCATAGGCTTTCTCAATGTCCAATTTACAAAGATTACCAGGCTTCTTTTGCTGAAGTCTTGAATCTACAGCTTCATTAGCAATCAGGGCAGCATCCATGATTTGTCTCCCCTTTATGACGGCCATTTGTTGGGAATCTACTAGTTTGTCCACCACTCCTTTCAATCTCTCAGTCAAGACTTTGGAAGTCAGTTTGTAGATACTGCAATCAAGCTTGTAGGCCTAAATTCTCTTGGCTCAGTTGCTCCTTTCTTCTTAGGGATTAGTGCTATGAATGTTGCATTAAAGCTCTTCTCAAAAATTCCTTGTTCGTAGAAGTTTTGAAAAGTATCCATGATGTCCTGCTTTACCACCTCCCAACATTTCACAAAAAATCCCATAGTGAAACCGTCAGGGCCAGGAGCTTTATCCACCACACATAATTTTAGGGCTCTTAAAACTTCTTCTTCGTCAAAATTACCTTCCAGTAACATATTATCCTCTTCTGTTAGGACTGGGACTTGCATATATTGGCAAGTAGGTCTCCACTGTCAGTTACTTCTCTTTTTCCTGAATGTAATCTTTACTCATTATATAATTCCAAAAGGTTATGGCTAGCACCTTACTGATCCCAAGAGTTCAACAGATTATAAAGGTTATCTATCATTTCACATTATTCTTCAAAGCTACTCGTCTTTTGAAAATCCGTGTTTTATTTTACAACTATAATAAACTAGTAGAGATTATTCTCTTCAAAACCATGTAAGTCAAACTCTGGCAATCAGTTTTATAATGGAAGGTTTCAATTACTTCTGCTGTCCATTTTTACCTAGTGTTGAGGTATAGAGCATTAGTTTAAGCCTTTCAGGACGTTCCTGTTCAGTCAAGCTCGTATAACTTTGTTAATTTGTTTTTGCAGAGGTTATATGGCCCCTGAATATGCACTCTGGGGTTATTTAACACATAAAGCAGATTTATACAGTTTTGGAGTGGTTGTATTAGAACTCGTTGCTGGGAAGAACAACATGAAATATCATCCTGATGAGAATTATGTCTGTCTTCTTGATTGGGTAAGAAACCAGCATTCTCTTGGTATCAGTTCCATAAATAGTGAACATTTAAAGCACGTCTCAGTTTGCTTGATGAGAACTTCATTTTGTGTTGATCAAGTAGACTTGGTAGTATTTCAAAAAGTATCTTTCACAAGTTCTCCCATTCAATATTGTGCTTCTTTCAGGCCCTGGTGGTACAAAAAAAAGCCAAGTTTTTGGAGCTAGTAGACCCAAGGTTAGGTTCCAATTACGACAAGAAGGAGGCGTTGAGGATGATTAAAGTGGCATTACGATGTACTAATCCATCTCCAGCACTAAGGCCAAACATGTCTGCAGTGGTGAACATGCTTGAAGGTCGTTTGAACGTCGATGAGTCTAACTTTGATTCAAGTGGCTACGGTGATGAATTTAATTTTCAAGGTTTAAGAGACAAATATGATGAGATGCAGGTAACTTCTAGTGAAAACCAATCAGTCTTTTTTTCAACTGACACAAAGGGTACTGATCACTCTTCTTCTACCTTTCCTTCTACATCTACCTCTAAATAAGTCTCCCTGTATGCTCAATGTTGTATTATATAAGACGAAAAAACTATGAAGAATAAAATGTTGATCATCCCGCGACATACTTTTCTTAATGTCATTTATTTTGTTTATAAAAGTTATGTCTCTGGAAATTGAGTTTTCCAATAGTGTTTGTCATATATGAAACATCCCCCCTTTCCTCTCTTCAAACTTCAAAGACATAAATTGTACTAATAGCGTGCATTTTTTTTATAAGAAAATAGAAAGAGAAGATAACTTTTGGTGGGATTTCATGAACTCCTTGAACAACAACAACATAGCCAGTGTAATTCCATAAAGTGGGGTCTAGAGAGAGTAAACTGGAGAGGTGGTTTTCGATAACTTGACAAATCATTAGACTGAATGAAATAATTTGAGTAAATTTTACTGGATAGGAAACATTACCCCTTTGATCTTTTGAATCATCATATCATATCATATAAAATTTGAAAGAATCTGGACTTTGGGTCCAAAAGCAATCAGTGGCTGCTGCTGCTGAGTTATTATCGGACTTTTAGAGTCCAAAAAAAATCTTCATTTTAGCCCTTTGGGCTGCTGCTGCAGCAATGATCAAATTAATTTCCAGCGTTCACTCTGCTACTAAACTGCTGCCACTGATTTGAGTTTTAACCCAATAATATTAGCTTCCCTTTTCGAACTTGATGGAGGTTGACGCATGAACTTGAGGAGTATGCAAGAGGTGGGGAGTCCAAGGACTCATTTGGAGAGTGTTCATGGGAAACAAAGTAAGAGAAAAGGAATAAGCAGATATCTTACACAAGTAATCATAGCTAAATAACAGTACATTTTGCTATCAACAAGGCAAACATCCAGAATGTCTACATATTAGTTAAAAACTCTTGATAGAACCTGAGCAATCTCCATTTAAAAGAAATGACTAATGCAGAACTCACAGGAAACATTTTATGACACACAAATAGAGATAACATGCATAGCAGGAAAGAAGCTAACTAAAGAAATTATTGAAAATAATTCCCAAAGAAGAGTAGGTTATCACAATTTTAATGAAATAAACCTCGCTCAAAACAGCAAGATAGAATCAGAAAGCTATTGAATTGCCAAGAAACATTAGATAAAGAGAAACGATACACTAATCTGAACACGATACTCAAGGCCGAATTCATATCATATTGTGTAAACTAAACTCAAAAAGCTCCAACTAGGACACATACAATCAGAGGTTCTATGATAAAATGATAATTTGAAACTATACTTTTTTTTGATAATGAAACTAAACTTGTACATTAAGACTAGAAAAAAAAAAAGAAGACCGAGATAAAACGCCCAAGCTTTCAGCTATGATCAAACATAAACTAAGAATAAGAGCAAACGAGATGAAGAAGAGTGATAGCACATTCCAGCAGTTAATGTCGAGGGTGGATTAATGAATAGCTGCTTTAGCTCTATCGACAGAGGCCCCGTCTAAAGTTCTGACCCTTGCTTCAAGCTCTGCTCTAGGAGAATCGCCCCACCCGATGTGATCGACGTCGCATCTCGACCTGTTCGTGCTGCGGAGCGAACGCCTAATAGACAGACATCTAAATTTTATTTTACTTTCTTTGAGTAATAAGAGAACCAAACTGAAGCAAACATACTACTCAAACAGGACACCCATATTTCAAATACACAGCAAGCTCGAAATTGTTAGCACAAAGAAATGGACATTTCAATAACGACTTAAGAAAGAAAACTGAATCTTGCCCTTAACTGATCAAGAATATATATCCCCAATCATTTGGTTCATTGGACAATCTCGAAATACATAAAACAGAAATGCCAACTTACATAAATACATTGAGAAGAGACTGAAATTGGAAATGAAGCCAAAACAAAGTAAAGAAAATCCCAATAGATAAGATCTCAAATATGCAGGCAGACAACAATTCATTCTTATATCTATCAATCGATGGTATGTATCCTCCTTGGTTGACACAGTCATTTTTTAGAAACAAATTCGTACATAAAAAGGGAGCATTTGAAAGCTTTCAGGAAGTCTATCTGGAAAGTTATACAAAAACCAAATGCTTCAAGAGAAAAACTTAGACTCTTATTAACGCATGTGTTGAAGGGAGACGGCTTGACAACGTTATTCTTAAGCAAATAGACTCAACCGAGATGACTTCATTAAGCCCAACCTTTACAAATTATCACAGGTTTTATATGAACATATAAACAACGGAAGCTTATACATCTCGACAAAAACTAAGAATAAACTCAAACTTTCATATTGGTTGACAGAAACATCAAATATAAGCTGTTGAAAATGTAATTAAACTACTAACTAAATACATGAGGAAATACAACAGACATGGATCATAAACTAAAAGAAACAAAGCTAGAAACTAGTTAATGCTCGAGAAAAGAAGGGAAGGAGAAAGAAGATTACCTTTTGCCAAGCAGCTAACCATGACAGCTTACACCTCGAAATAGCCACAAAATAATGAAGTTTCAACTATCGAAACAAGAGCTCCAAAAAACTTTACGGGGTTTCCCTTTTTTCTAACCTCTAAAACCATTGATGATCAGCGAAAGGGAGTAGCAAGGAATATGTATGAATTTGTACCATTTTGAATGGAAGTTGAAGAAAGGAAAAGGGAAATTGGAAAGCATATTACCGTTAAAGGAATTTCCTCAAAGAATGCATAGTACTCGAGCTCGTGCAAAGCATGTTTGGTTGTGCCTGACATGAGGCACCGTTCCACGAGGCTCCCCCTGCGTGCCTCAGGGCCCAACGCCTCCCCCCGACCCCCCGAGGCACGCGTCCTACGTTCCTCGGGGGCCCCCGCCGCCTCGTGTCCCGAGGCACGAGGATGTGTGACCCGAGAACGCCTGACCGGAGAATGCGTGACTAGAGAATGCCTGACCCGAGGAGACCTACTCCCTGGGAACGCCTGACCCGAGGAATCCCCTACTCCCTTAGAACGCCTGACCCGACCCGAGGAAAGTGTCGTGCGTGCCTTGAGGCCCCTCCGCCACAAGGCACGCCCTGTGTGTGACCCCCCCACCCTGAGCCACACCCCATGCGTTCCTCGAGGCCCCCTGACCCGAGGAGGCCTACTCCCCGAGAACGCCTGACCCAAGAACACCTGACCCGAGGATGTCTGACCCGAGAACGCCTGACCTGAGGATGCCTAACCCGAGGAGGCCTACTCCCATGCGCCGTGTGTGACCCCCCCCCCCCCCCCCACCTTGAGGCACACGCGTTCCTCGAGGCCCTCTGACCCGAGGAGGCCTACTCCCCGAGAACACCTGACCCGAGGATGTATGACCTGAGGATGCCTGACCCAAGGATGCCTGACCCAAGAACGCCTGACCCGAGGACACCTGACCCAAAGATGCCTGACCCGAGAACGCCTGACCCGAGGACGCCTGACCCAAGAATGTCTGTCCCAAGGATGTCTGACCCGAGGAAAGCGTCGTGCGTGCCTCGAGACCCCCGCCCCAAGGCACGCGCCGTGCGTGAACCCCAGCCCCGAGGCACGCACCGTGCGTTCCTCGAACCCCCTGATCTACTCCCTGAGAATGCCTGACCTGAGGATGCCTGACCCCAGAACGCCTGACCCGAGGATGCCTGACCTGATACCTGACCCGAGGAGGCCTACTCCCCGAGAATGCCTGACCCTAGGACACCTGACCCGAGGATGCCTGGCCTGAGGATGCCTGACCCGAGGAATCCCCTACTCCCTGAGATTGCCTGACCCGAGGAAAGCGCCGTGGCGTTCCTCGAGGCTCACCCCCTCTCCGCCCTGAGGCACGCGCCTTGCATGCCACGAGGCTCCTCCCCCCCCCCCCCCCGCCCTGAGGCATGGAGCCTCAAAATTTCCCCACCCCACCCTAAGGTATCGTGCCTCGAGGTACCCTGTCCCGCCCGAGGCCGTTATTGTTGATGATCACGACAGATTCATAACAAAAAGAAGAAAAGAACAAAAATTGAGTTGGGCAAAGGAGTAATTCAAACCTTTAACAATGAAGTTCCGGGTCTCGTTTTATCCCATCAATCTTGATGATCTGTGAGTAGTTTCAGAAATTAATCAAGAAAAAGGAGATGAGAAAAGGAACACTTATAAAATCAAGGAACAAGCAGAAGACATGCTCCGGGAAATTTGAAAGGATTTTAATCCATGTTGAGCAATCAAACTTAAAAAAATCATATTTTCAGTTCTGATGACTAATCAAAAAGAGATCAATGAATTAAAATGAAGACAACCACCCCCCTGCCTCTTTCTGATTTAAGCTTTGCAGACATAACAAATCAAATGGTGCTATTAATGTGGACATCAGAATGAGACAATAATATAACAACAAATTACTAAACCAGGACTACAAACGTAAAAGTATATATTTGCCTCTTAGCTCGCAATCTAAAGTATAAATAATAAAAAGGTTTTGGGGGGATAACAGGCCAATCAAATGAAGAATGATAGGTTGCATGTGCAAAACAAGAAGAATGCACTCATAAGAACTATTAAGAAGTAACTGAATAATTCAAACTACATATGCATCACATCTCTCATGTGCAACATAATTTGGAGTCCCACAAGTGGTATGACCCTGACTCCCTGTTAGAGATTTGAATAAATGCCCAAAGTCAGAAACTTTTAAGTTCCCTTAGAAATCAAAAAGCAAATTTTCAGGCTGGGGAACAAGGAACAATAGTTAAAGATTAAGTAAGATAGATAGTCTTCACAACAGATATTCCAATCAGCAATTGCAAACCTTCAGATCTCGGTGGTATTGCTGTGACAGTGAGCAATTGCATCAATGAGTTGTTGAAAGTAACCACCAGGCATGATATACCAAATTCCCCATTCCTACGAGCTGATTTTGAGGTTACATATAAATTATTCAATAAATCGTCGAGGAACAATAGTTATAATATAAAAAACTTAAACAGGAAATGAGTGATCAAGAAATGGATTTTGGGATGTGGTGGATACTCAGTAAGTTTGCCATGAGGTAGTGATGCCAAAAGTTCCTCAAGATACGTTGGAGCACGAAGAAACAGAAGGAAGAAGAAAGCACGCCGGCAGCTATTCGTAAAGTAAGTTTTCTGGAAACTCTTAAGGCATCCATAAATGAAAACGATATAAACTATGTTACACAAGGCCTAGACAATATCAACTTCCAAGACGAGCAAGAAAACCCCCAAAACCATCCAAACTTCATTCCTATATCATCAAACGAAAAACATAGACTATACTCCCCCTGGTAATACTCTATAATTGTTAAACTGATTGGGAAAAGAATCGGCTATATCTACTTCCAAAACCGCCTCCAAGCTCTTTGGCAACTCTCCGAAAAAATAAACCTCATTGACCTTAGTGTCAGACTTCTATCTCATAAAGCTAACAAAACTAGAAAACTATGAAAAAAATACTTCATCAAGGACCATTGTTCCTCGGCTCGCAATTTATCTCCATTAGGAAATGGGAACCAAAATTCAATCCCTCGATGGCTCAAATAAATTTCTCGACAGTTTGGATAAGACTACTGGAACTCCCAACAGAAATTTATGACCTTAACATCCTCCAATGAATAGGCAACCAAATAGGAACAATAGTAAAAATAGATTCAGTGACAATGAATACCACTAGAGGACGATACGCAAGACTCTGTATCCTAGCACCACTGTCCAAAACTCTTCCAAGAGATATTCTTATAGGTATCCATTTTACAAAAAGTCCAATATGAACCTTCCACACCTCTATGCACTGTATGTGGAAGACTTGGTATTCATGCCCAAATAAGCCAAACAATATACCTTCTACATCAAAAATCCTAACCAAACAGAGCCATCCCCTGATAAGATCACTCCTGAACTAAATGAAAATGCAGGATGGCAAACTATAGTTTACCCAAAAAAGAAAAAAAACAAACATTCAACATCAGTACATTTAATTTGCTCATAAATGACCAAAAAAACAAAAAGCAACTCCATTGATTCTGTAGGACCATTAGGGCTGCAGGAACAAGACAAAAACAACAAACAAAGAACCAAAAACGATCCCAAAAATCAAGCTCCAAACTCTGAGGGAAAAAAAATTGCCACATCAACAGCAAAGGAAAGCCCAAGCCACGTAAAAAACTTAGTATCCATTCTCTTTTACAGTTTCTAAAGCCACAAACGTGGAAAAATGCAGCCTCACCACATCCAAAAAAAACTAAAATACCTACACAAGACTCTACAATTCCCATGAATTGGGATTAAGTATCTCAACCTTGTCATTAGGGAAAACCATTAGGGATAAGTTGTAATTAGCTCAAAATCGCTGTCATAGACTGTATTTCTGGTTTTGTTGGATAATTCCTTATTTAACAAATATCAGAGATTCGTCGAACATGCCATAAATGGATGGATAGACAGAACTAGATGTGTTGACACAAGTCAGCCCAATCCTTTCCAATATTGACTGACAGCATTCTCTGTAAAAGAAAAAGATCGACTCAAAATGCAAGGTACCTGAAAAGCTAGCCAAACCATAGTATCTAAATATGTCCTACAGATGTATGTCTAGGTTGATTTAGGTTGAAGAATCACAAAACAAAGGGAAAATGAAAAAGAACAATCTCATGTTTTGCATTGATCATGAGAATAACTATTGGTAGTTGTTGGTGTCTAATATTGCATTGTAATACACACAATTCTCTGCTTAGCTATGCTAGAAATTAAGGTTTGACTGTGGCACTTCATCCCTTATGTAGTCACTTGTCCGAGTGTTTCTTCACTGATGTTATCATCTGCCTTGATTATGTTACAACAACAACATATGTAATCTCACAAATAGGATCTGGGAAACGCAAACCTTACACTACACATGGATTGTTTTAGACAGGTCTTCAAACCAGGGTTGCAAGAAATTATTATGACATAAAAATCACCATACAAAGCAGATGATTTAACAAACACATTGAGGAATAAAATTGCCCTTTATGTGTGGCAATGCTTGAATATCTACTAACTTTCTAATATACTTCTTGGCCTTCATATCTTCTTATCTAAGCTTACGTCTAATCACTTCTCCTAAATTATTTTTTAATCTCTCTTAACTGTTACTATTATTAACCTCTAACACTCTCTAAATGATACATACTTGCAGCTAGTCTTCTGATGTCCAAATCATCTAACTTGATACCCTACAAAAACTGCACTCACTAAGTCAGAAGTTAAATACACAAATTTTCAGGCTGGGGGACAAGGAACAATAGTTAAAAGATTAAGATAGATCTTCACAACAGATTTTCCAATTAGCGATCTCGGTGGTAAACACCCTTGCTGTGACAGTGAACAATTGCAAGCTATAACCTTGAACCAAAGCAAAATTCTATGTTCCAATCTAAATGATCCATAAACTGATAAACCAAATTCCCCATTCCTACGAGTTGATTTCGAGGTTCAATTAATCAATCAATCAACTAAGCCCCCAACCCTAAGTCAGAGGAAAAAGTACCTGATTACGAGCAGTGGCATCCGGACGGAATTCAAGAAGCATACCAATGTCTGTCTCTCCTCATTTGCCTCACAACCACCTCCCTCTTGTTTCTCAGCAATTTTATTCTCGCCAGCGTGATCTTCGCCATTGTCTGCTGCATACACACACAAATAAACTTGATTTCTTTAATCGTCGAAGAAGTAAAATTGAGAGGGGAATTGGGATATTCACCATTTGAAGGTAAGACCCATCTTCATCTTCATCGGCTTGAGAAGAGCGTGTGTGTGAGAATATACGGTAGTGAAGAAGAGTACAGAGTTGTATGTATAACGGTCATTTGGGATGAAAACAAAAATATATGATTATTACTATTATATCAAAATAATTTTAAAATGAATGACGTGGGTTTTGGGCCATCATATGAAAATAGTATTTTGGATCCATACTACCTTTTCTTAATGAATTGGGTCTGCTGGAGTTGGCCCAAATTTTGTCTGAAAGTTGAGTCTAAAGTGAGGTAACAAAATAGTAACATTTTTTTTTATAATAGAAGGGGTTAGATTTGAAATTAAGATATATCAGTTTCAATTATGGCCAATTCTAATTAAGAACGTAACCAAATTTACTAGATTCGGCTAGAATTTAAATAAGATTAATTAACAAGCTTCTTAATCTTAACGAAATAAAATAATTATAAATTAATTAATTCAAAAATATAATCTACTGACTAACTAATACTAATTTAACAAAATATTTGAGTGAAACAAAATCTTTTTTGAGACAATTTTTGAATAATTATATACATAATTATATAAAAGCAATGGTGTACGCAAACCTTTTTGCAAGCGGTGTCACCTTTTAATATATATAACGATTCACGTAGACTTTTCTATCTTTTCCAAAAAGTAAAATAAAAAAGTACTTTAACTTTTTCTCAATAATTCTTTATTTTGAAAATATCTCATTAGAAATAACAGTGTTAAATATTATATATATATATATATATATATATATATATATATATATATATATATATATCAAAAGAAAGAATAAATAGAAGGCAAAAGAAGAAAGAAATATGCATGTGATAAACTTAACCATCCGAGCTACACACTATTTACACAAAATATTATCACTATATATATATATATATATATATATATCAAATGTCTTCGATAAAGCCGCGTCTTGTGATACCCCTTAGATCTTCATAGATTCGTCTTAAAGCGTACACATTATTTAAAAATCATAGAAAGTGACAAAACTATTTTAAAATAATGAGTTGGGGAAGCATTGCATATAGTTCCACTATTTTTTTGACATATTTTCGTATTTACGAGTCAACTTTTAGGAATTAACCAACATTTTTTATTTTTCGTGTGTATTAGCTCATAAATCCGATTTATGTGTTCATAAAAGAAATTCGCGGACATTGTATTCACTACCTTTATTTTTAAAGGTATCATGAGAATTATAAAAAGAAAATGCGGAGCTTTAAAGTTATTCTTTTATATTTTGTTGATTGGCTGGTAAATATGAGTATTAGTTTTCTTAAATGGCTTTACTTTGTGCTTTTGAATTCACAATCTTTTTGAAATATTATTTTTTCTAGTTGTATCGAGTCTATGTGTTTAGAGATGTTTGAAGCTAACAAAGATGTGATATTTTCACTATATTTTTAATATATTGTAGATACTATTTGCACGGGTCGGATACATATGATGAATGTGTCTAGAAATTAATATTATTAAAAGTGAAAAATTTTAAAGTGCAAAGTTAAATTATCATTTTAATCTATACTAAATTAAATATATAATTAATTAAATATTTAATACTAAATACTAAAGTAAAAAGGTGCTAAGTCAAAAATTGAATCAACTTTAAATGCAATAAAATAAGAAAGACAATTAAGAAAGATGAAAAATGAAAGATCATGATTTCTAGACTCTTCATTTCTACAAATTAAATTTGAAAACTTTTTATCATTTCATTTCCTCAAATTGAATGAAGAAAAAAAGGATAAATTAGCTAACTAGTCAAACTTTCTAACATAATTATTAAAAACATCTACACTTTAAAATAATTATTAAAAATGTCAAAATGTCAATATTTTAACAAATTAAATGTATCCTAATATAACTAGATATAGGACCCCGTGCCAGCACGGGGCCCAATATATATATATATATATATTTATTTTAATTTATGTCATATTATGGAATTTGAGAAGTTATTGAAATTTTTATATGATTTTAAAAATATTTTAAATTTTTAGCTATTGTGATTTGTAGTACTTTTTTTTAACATAATTTTGAAAAAAATATTTATTACTCTGTTTGTTCTAATTTATGTGGCACACGCAGAATTTTAAATATTAAGCATTTTTTATATGTCTCTTTAATATATTAAGTTGTTAATTATTGTATTTTATTGTACATTTTGAACCTAATTTTTTAATAATATATGTTATTTGCCATGTCCCAATTTATGTGACATTAATTGATAGATTTGTTAGAGTCGAGAGATTTATTTTGTTAATTATTGTAATTTATAGTTTTTTTTTCCGTCAATTTCAAACAATATATGTTGTTAATTGATAGAATACTTTTAATGTAATTTTTTTAAAAAAATATGTGTGACTCTCCATGTCCCAATTTATGTGGCACATGTAAAGTTTTGACAATTAACCAAAATTTTAATACATTTAAAAAAATATTTTTAAGTCGTTAAATTTTAAGTAATAAGTAATTTAAATTGTTGTATTATTTATTACAATTTATAATACTTTTAAAGTAGTTAAAATATTGTACAATTTATTATGATTTATAACACATTTTTTTTAAAATTTATGTCATATTATGGAATTTGAAAAGTTATTGAAATTTTTATATGATTTTAAAAATATTTTAAATTGTTAGCTATTGTGATTTGTAGTACTTTTTTTAACATAATTTTGAAAATAATATTTATTAATCTATTTGTTCTAATTTATGTGGCAGATGCAGAATTTCAAATATTAACCTTTTTTATATGTCTCTTTAATATATTAAGTTGTTAATTATTGTATTTTATAGTACATTTTGAACCTAATTTTTTAATAATATATGTTATTTGCCATGTCCCAATTTATGTGGCATTAATTGATAGATTTGTTGGAGTCGAGAGATTTATTTTGTTAATTATTGTAATTTATAATTTATTTTTCGTCAATTTCATCGACTATTTTTTTATTAATTATTGTAATTTATTGTTTCTTTTTCGTCAATTTCAAACAATATATGTTTATCATATAATCCATTTTATGTGGTACCAATAGAATTTAGAGAGTCAATTAAATTTTGTATATAAGTTTTAAATAATTAAGCTGTTTATTATTGTAATGTATAGTATTACTTATAGTATTTTTAAATATATTTAAATATTATATGTTAGATTTTTTATCCTAATTTATATGGCATTGATAGAATTTAAAGTGTCAAATAATTGTTAATTATTGTAATAGATAATATGGAGTATTTAAGTCATTTATAGTATAGTATAATTAATATATAATATGTAGTATTTAAGTGTTATATTCTGGAATTTGAGAAGTTATTGAAATTTTTATATGATTTTAAAAATATTTTAAATTGTTAGCTATTGTGATTTGTAGTACTTTTTTTTTACATAATTTTTAAAATAATATTTATTACTCTATTTGTTCTAATTTATGTGGCACATGCAGAATTTCAAATATTAACCATTTTTTATATGTCTCTTTAATATATTAAGTTGTTAATTATTGTATTTTATAGTACATTTTGAACCTAATTTTTTAATAATATATGTTATTTGCCATGTCCCAATTTATGTGGCATTAATTGATAGATTTGTTGGAGTCGAGAGATTTATTATGTTAATTATTGTAATTTATAATTTCTTTTTCGTCAATTTCAAACAATAAATGTTGTTAATTGATAGAATACTTTTAATGTAATTTTTTTTTAAAAATATGTGTGACTGTCCATGTCCCAATTTATGTGGCACATGTAAAGTTTTGACAATTAACCAAAATTTTAATACATTTAAAAAAATATTTTTAAGTCGTTAAATTTTAAGTAATTTAAATTGTTGTATTATTTATTACAATTTATAATGCTCTTAAAGTAGTTTAAATATTGTACTATTTATTATGATTTATAACACTTTTTTTTAAAATTTATGTCATATTATGGAATTTGAGAAGTTATTGAAATTTTTATATGATTTTAAAAATATTTTAAATTGTTAGCTATTGTGATTTGTAGTACTTTTTTTTAACATAATTTTGAAAGTAATATTTATTACTTTATTTGTTCTAATTTATGTGGCACATGCAGAATTTTAAATATTAACCCTTTTTTATGTCTCTTTAATATATTAAGTTGTTAATAATTGTATTTTTTAGTACATTTTGAACCTAATTTTTTAATACCATATGTTATTTGCCATGTCCCAATTTATGTGGCATTAATTGATAGATTTGTTGGAGTCGAGAGATTTATTTTGTTAATTATTGTAATTTGTAGTTTCTTTTTCGTTAATTTCAAACAATATATGTTGTTAATTGATAGATTTTTTGGAGTGGACTATTTTTTTATTAATTATTGTAATTTATTGTTTCTTTTTCGTCAATTTCAAACAATATATGTTTATTATGTAATCTATTTTATGTGATACCAATAGAATTTAGAGACTCAATTAAATTTTTTATATAAGTTTTAAATAATTAAGCTGTTAATTATTGTAATGTATAGTATTACTTATATTATTTTTAAATATATTTAAATATTATATGCTAGGTTTTTTATCCTAATTTATATGGCATTGATAGAATTTAAAGTGTCAAATAATTGTTAATTATTGTAATAGATAATATGGAGTATTTAAGTCATTTATAGTATAGTAATTAATATATAATATGTAGTATTTAAGTGTTATATTATGAAATTTGAGAAGTTATTGAAATTTTTATATGATTTTAAAAATATTTTAAATTCATAACTATATATTTCAATGTACAAGATTTTGATAAAATAAAATCTTTAAAGTTAAATTATAATGTTTTTGAAATTTAAATTATTAAAACATATATAATGATTTTATAGAAAAAAATAATATCATATAAAATTAAATGAAAAGGATAATAAATTCAACTTTTACCATGATAAGGTTGAAAAATATTATTTAAGTGGAAGGAGGTGGGGCCGACTTATATATTTTATATAGTAAGTATTGGACATTTGTAATGATTTAATTGGGACAATGGTAGTAAACCCTAGACTCTTCTAATATATAGTAAAGTATAGTAATTAATATATAATATGTAGTATTTAAGTGTTATATTATGAAATTTGAGAAGTTATTGAAATTTTTATATGATTTTAAAAATATTGGCATTGATAGAATTTAAAGTGTCAAATAATTGTTAATTATTGTAATAGATGATATGGAGTATTTAAGTCATTTATAGTATAGTAATTAATATATAATATGTAGTATTTAAGTGTTATATTATGAAATTTGAGAAGTTATTGAATTTTTTATATGATTTTAAAAATATTTTAAATTCATAACTATATATTTCAATGTACAAGATTTTGATAAAATAAAATCTTTAAAGTTAAATTATAATGTTTTTGAAATTTAAATTATTAAAACATATATAATGATTTTATAGAAAAAAATAATATCATATAAAATTAAATGAAAAGGATAATAAATTCAACTTTTACCATGATAAGGTTGAAAAATATTATTTAAGTGGAAGGAGGTGGGGCCGACTTATATATTTTATATAGTAAGTATTGGACATTTGTAATGATTTAATTGGGACAAAGGTAGTAAATCCTAGACTCTTCTAATATATAGTAATTCATTTACCTTCCTTTTATTTCTCAAATTGGCCCCACTTTTTGACTCTTTTATGGATGAAAGAAAAAATAAAAGACTCAATTACCCACTTTCCACTCTCTAAATTTTTTACCCAAATTCTATCCCTTCTCTTTCTCTCTCTAGATTTCTTTCATTATTCCATATCCTCAAGTAACTTATACCTTGCATTTTTTTAAAATCAAAATCCTCCATTTTTCTATGAAATCTTAGAAATCATTCAAAAGACTTTCAACCTTTGTTGAAGTATTGAGATACAAAAGTATTTTGTATGTTGGATTTGGATCTGGAAGAAGTACCAGGTGAATAAGTGCCATTTTTGAAGTGCCAATATTAGGATAAATCGTTCAAAAGTATTGAATTGGATCTGGAAGAAGTGTCAGGTGAAGAAGTGTCATTTTCGAATGTCAATATTTGGAAAGTTGATGAAATTGTTGAAGATCAAAGTGATGAAAAATAACTTTATAGCATGTTGCATTTTGTATCTAAACTATCAAATTGTATTATTTACTGTTTTTATTGTCTGTTGCATTTTGTATTCATTACAAAATTCATGTGGTATCTTTGCTAAAATTTGAGATTTTTAGGTGTAACTTGTATTTATTTTGTAGGTGGTATTCATTTCAAATTATGTGTATGTTTAATTTTGTATTATATTATAGGACAATAGATAAATAGTTTTACATAATTTTGTATGCTATTATTCTAAATTAGGCTTCATACAATTTTGTATTCATTCTAACTATATGCCAACAAGTTTTGTATTTTTTTTGTGCTCACTTTATATTTCAATATCATTTTGTATTCCAATCTCACTTTGTATGCCAACAAGTTTTGTATTTCTTTTTTATTTTGTATAAATTCTAAATGTATACCAACAAGTTTTAGATTTTTTGTGCTCACTTTGTATTTCAATATCATTTTGTATCTCAATCTCATTTTGTATGCCAACAAGTTTTGTATTTCTTTTTTATTTTGTATTAATTCTAAATGTATGCTAACAAGTTTTAGATTTTTTGTGCTCACTTTGTATGCCAGCAAATTTTGTACTTTTTTTTTTTTTAATTGTGTATTCATTCTAAAATCTTCTTTACTGCCAACAAAAATCTTAAATCAATTGACTTCAATTCGACATAGATTGAGTATTTTCAATGGAGTATTAAAAATCAATATTGGGAATTTGAGAAATAAGGGAGAGAGAAGCCATGTCGATTGTGGAACCAAACACGTATAATAGGAAAGGGATTTTGCAAATTTTAATCCCAAAAATAAAAGATGAAAAGAGAGTACGAGTATTGGAAAAAAAACTAGGCCGACTTAAAGATATACCAAAATTATGATTAGTAATTATGGTAACTTTGTTGGTTTAAATTTAAAAATTACCTTATTTGAAATATTATTTCCCCTGATTTTCTCCATTTTATTATTAATTAATTGTAGTTTTTTAAAATTAAACAAATGACATACATAAATCAACAATATAACAACCTAAAATATTGACATGTTTAATAAATATTGAAAGTTTGGCTATGAGGTCCCATTAAATGTTAAAATATTGTTGTTTTGAAAATTTTCCCAAAAAAAAATTGGTCTTGCAAACTATAAATTAAGCACTGGACACTATCAAATAAATCATAAGAAATGGAGTGAATTGGTTTAATTATTGATTTCAAAGTCTCTTATTTTATTTGATTCCTTCTTCACCTGTGTATTATCACATTCAATTATATTTTTGTTTGTTATTTTTTTTTTCTCTCTTTCAACTTTGGTGGCATCATAAATCATAATCCTGGAATAAAATATAACTATAATTATATGTGATAAATTCAATGATTCACTATATTTATTTGTTAAGAATTTCTTATTTCTTTACATTTTTTTTTATGTTGCACAATATCAATTTCTAAACTTTTAAAATTTGTTGATTGTATGAAATATGTGATGAATAGATTATTATTTAAGAAAAACGTGCAACGCACACTTCCAATAACTAGTAAGAATGATAAATACAAAAGAGGTGGCTATTTTTGGATCCGTGCATTTTAAGTAGGATAAGACATGAAGTGGGGAAAAGAAAATAAAATGAAAAGAAAGATTACTCTTGTTTTCTATTTTAACCTTGTTTTAGCAATAATTTTATTTTTCTTGTCCACTTCAAAACACAATAGATTATTCCAATCAGGGCGGATCTATGAAGGGGTGTGGGGGTGCCACGCCACCCCTGAACTTCGATGGAAACTCAATATATACATAGGTATATATATATAATATTTATATAAATATAAAGTGTGCCACCCAGAGAACAAAACTGACTTGTGGTGCCACGGTAGGAGGGCAACTTTAGAAGGCTGATGTTGTAGGTTTGAATCCCATTTGTACCTATTTTTTTGAGAAATTTCCTGCAGACGTTTTTTTAAGAAAAAAAAAGGCTCCAAGCACTTTTTTTAAGGAAAAACAGCTGGCACATTTTATATATTTTTTTATAATTATTAATCGATAAGTCTATTTGACACCCACGGACTCTAAATCCTAGATCCGCCACTGAATTTCCAATTAATGTTCACGTATTATATAATACCCAGTGGATCCAAATTCCACTAGACTTCCAATGCTAGGACCTTTAAAAAATAATAATAATAATAATAATTTTCCCCGATTAAAGACTTGTCAGTATATAAGATATTCACATTTATTTATTATTTTATTTTGCTTTTCAAGTCAAGCGTAAGTTTCTTATGTTAGATTGATGTAAAAATATTCTCTAGCAGCCTTTCTTTTGGTACCAAATATAACCCGAAGAGAAGATATGAAATATAATTGACATTGTTAAAAACGCTAGGTATGGAAAAAGGGAGATACAATAAAATGTAATTTAATTACTAGGATCGAATTCAAATACTTTCATTAAGAATTGAGGAATTCTATTTATTCTATCGTGGAAGAGCAGCCTCATGGCATAATTTATGGAAACAAAGTGTAGAAAAGGAAATTAAATTAGAAATTTTATCAAACCACATGGTGTTAATGGTTGAGAGCTAATTACATCATATCTCTATTTTTCTTTAAATTATAAAAATTCCTTAAATTTGATGAAATTTGAATATATCACAAAACGTCTTGATATATTACATCTTGATTTTGGATACATCGCGTATGTCCCAATACATCACGTAAAGTGATGTGTCCAACTGATACATCATGTAAAATGTTGTATCCATGAATATGAAAGAGTAGCAATTTTTATATTTTTTTCAAATGATAAAAAAATATATAAAATAAGTTGTGTATTTATGTAATTTTCCTTAAATTGAACGAGGTCATCACATTTAATTATGTCATGTTCAATTTTGGTCTTATTGTACGTCAACTTGAAAGGAAAAAAATTATTCCAATGTCTACACATGTTATTATGTCCCATTGGATCCAAATTCCACTAGACTTTTCAATGCTAAGGTACCATGTACACACTGTTTATTAATTTGTTTCTATCAAAATTATATATTTCAAAGTAGACGGCTAGCAAAAGGATAACAAATATCTTTGTCACTTGTCTCCTTTATTATATTGGATAATTATCTTGAAAAAGTATTAAGTTACTTTTTTAATTTCTTATCAATGTATCTATAATAATTCCTCGAGGAGTTGAGTTTATGGGTTAAACGTATGAATCAAGAAATACGAGTTCAACATAGAAATATTGCTACACTTGAATAAAAGGAAAGAGATTTGAAATTACGAGAAACCATGTTGGAGGTCGAAATAATAAAAACAAATCAAGTCGAGTTAGATTGGATTTATTAATCAAGTTCCAATGAAATTTATAGAAAGAAGCTAAGAGAAATTCGATCGATCATTACTACTCTTATATAAAGCATCATATTGATGCTATTGCCTCTTATGTTATTCACCCAAATTGAGATTTATTCTTTATAAATAGTAGTCATCGTAAGCCGTGCTTAAACGGGTTGGACGTATTATGATTTTAGCTCTAATTTTGTCAACTCTAAATAAGGTATTTGAATGAGGCAATAGTCTACTCATCTTATTAAGCAAATTAGCATGTCAAATTCAATTCCAATAGGTCATTTGGCATGTGATGTACATGTATACACACCTATGAGATATAATAAAAATGAAATTTTATCTTTTATGAGTGAGGCAAAGACAAATAAGTGGAGTTCTATCTAATCAAATAATTATTAAAAATCTAAATAAAAAATTAAGATATTTAATTAATGGCAAATCAATAAAAACACATTTTTCTTATTAGGAGTGAATAGTTTTTTTTTAAAGGAATGTACTCAAACTAAAAACACGAGTGTAATGAAGGGAGTAATTTTTTGTAGTAATATTTTATTATTTTGCACTATTATTATTATTTTCTATTTAAAATGATAAGTAAGTTTCAAGGACAAGGACAAATGATTTTCCAATGATATTATTAATTGGGGCCTAGAATATAGTAAGTCAAGCCTCAAGTCAATTGATGTCTATTTTATGATCTTAAACTAGTAGGGTTCATATCTTAAGTGTGATAATACTAGTCAATTTTATTTAAATTTTCTTCTAACTTTTTTTTTTATTCTTGTAAATAGTTTTTCTGACATAAAGCAACTCTTGTCTGACTTTTCTAGTTCATTGAACTCGCAACATATTTTGGTGTACTCACTTTTCTAGAGTCACAAATACCCTATAACTAAATGTGATTTATAATGACCAGTTTATCTGGCTTCACTTTGCGACAAAAAATAGGGTAATTTTCACAGGTTATTACTCAATTAACTTTCAGTAACATTAAAGTTGGTAATTCATTTTTAGTAGAAAAATAAAGTCACTAAACTACCTATTTGTAATACTCAAGACACATGATTAAATTTTGTAATAATAAAGTTATATACTAAACTATATAAGTATTAGCAGTTCCAAAAATACAAATGATCAGAAAGTTAATTTTACAATGTCGGAAATGACATATCATTGCCACATCATCATTTTGCTATGTAGATACCAAAACAAAACTTTTTTTTAACAGCGAAATCTACCTTTTCATAACCTAGATTAAAAAAACATGAAAACTAAAAGAAACAATGAGTAAAAATGAGTTTATAAATGATAATCATAGAATTAAAAAAAATTAGACGTATTACAAAGGTGAATTTAAAATTTGAATTCGCAATTAAGGTTCCAACCATTTAACCCGGCAACATCTACGTAGGCTACTCCCTGCTTACTGAAGTTTGATTCATAATCTTTAATTGGATGATCCAACGGCAGGAGAAATCACAGCGTGGAGCAAAACAAACTTGTGCAGTACTATTATTTGATGTCCTTTTCAACATGCATGTCTCACACACACACATTCTCAGAAACTCTCTAATAATATTATATTATATGTATCTCATTCATTCCTAGATCTATATATTCGATAAATCTTCATTATGTATATATGCATATTCACTTCAACTTTTTTTTTTTTTTGCATTTTAGAGAAGATGACGCCATCCTCTTATTACTGCACTTGTTCATTTTTGCTCATCACCTTCAGCTTACTCCTAATTGTTTGCGAAGCACAAAATGGTCGCGGTATTCTACCTGAAGAAGAAAGTAATGTCTGTCTCTCATAAGCATATAAATTAGAGTTTGAATCTTTTGTTGTAAAACTGCAGCGTGATTACGTAAATATCCGACTAATTTTACGATTTTGCAGAAAATGCTCTGAGAGAAATAGGGGAGCAGTTAGGGAAAACTGATTGGGATTTTGATGTGAATCCTTGTGATGAAAGCACGAGCTGGACTACACCAGGAACGGATGATTTGTCAGTGTATGTGAGCAATGTAACCTGCAATTGCGATACCCCTAATGGTTCCTGTCATGTACAAAGCATGTAAGTCTTCTTCCTCTGCCTCTTTTTATATCTTTATAATTTTATTTTCCTCCAATTTCTCTTGTTTTTTTTAGTTAAAGTTTGTGAATGAGGCAATAGAGTAAAATGAAGTATAAATAAAGTTAATTTGTGCTTATATATAGTACTTTTTCCAACTTTTAAAGAAGTTGAGACTTGAAGAAGAGAGTCTCCTCGTGCTGTTGTTGCATGACTCAATTTTGGATTTGATTGATTATATTTTTTTGGACCAAATTTATTTTTATTTCCTTTATGTATCTTTCAATTTCGGATATCTTTCACGCAAAATTTTATTAAAAATCATGATTATTTTTTTTTCAAATTCCCAAACGGTACTTCCAAACGAACACTGCCTTAAAGCATGCTGGGATGGTCTGATGGCTTTTGACTTATAAATCTAAAGTCATATAGGATTTTCAACTTGAGACATTTGACTTATTTTTGTTATTTTGATATAAAACAAAATACTTAAAAACTTTTTTTTATTTATCTAAACATTATAAATCTATTTACTGGGCTTCACAGAATCAAAGAGCCAACTTTCAATACTATAGTAGGCATTAGTATTACATTCTTGAGATAAAATTTTCATTTAACTAATTGCACCCTGTGGGAAAATTACTAAGGAAGTCCTCAAATAGTTGGTTAGGATTTTTTTGCTTATACAAAATGCATTGTTATTTAGGGTGTGGTCTGTTGGGTTTTCTAGGAAAATAAAGATTTTGTTTTAAGTTATTTTCTTGTGTTGGATAACTAAGTAAAAACTATTATCTTAAAGCAGTTGTATATAATCTAGACAAATATTATGAGAGACAGGATGGGGTTGGAGTGTGGAGGTGGGGTGAAGATGAGGAGTACATGTAGAATGTCATTTGTGAAACTTGTTTGTTTTCCCTATTTCCACTATGAAAGTCTCATTTTCAAGGAACTTGTTTTCCAATGTTTTTGAAAAAATTGACCAACGGAACATAAAGAAATTAATGGACATTTTTCAGCCAATATTTTCCTCAGAACACACCCAAATATCTGTTTTATAGTTTTGACTTTTGATAGTTTTTCTTATAATGTTACAGATTACTCAAAGGACAAGATCTTGCTGGTGTTCTTCCTCCATCCCTGGTGAAGTTACCCAATCTCACCAAAATGTACTGTTAACTCACTTGAATCTATGAGTTCAAAACCAGTAGGAACTTTATTTTTCTTTTTTAAGATAAAAAATCACTATGATAAAAATACATTTTCAATGTTTGACCTACAGTGATCTCTCATGCAACTATTTGAGTGGTACAATTCCCCCTGAATGGACATCTATGAAACTAGAATATATGTGAGCACGCTGCACCTGAACCACTTAATACTTCAGGCATTACATAACAAGGTTGCACGAATTTAACTAATGATGGTTTTCAGGTCTCTTATGCTGAATCAACTATCCGGACCAATTCCAAAGTACTTAGGAAACATGACTTCACTAGTTTATATGTATGTCCTTTTATCTTTCACTTCACATACAAAGGATAGTAGTCCTTAATTCATTTAACATTTATTGAGCTGGACTGCGAAACTTTCAGGAGATTGGAAAGTAACATGTTTAATGGAACTGTTCCAAAAGAACTCGGAGACATGGTTAATCTACGGGTTCTGTAAGGCCTTCCGGACTATCCTCATGACTTTAGATGAAATTTGTGTTTTTGCAATATTTTGACAAGCTAGTTGCTTTTTTTGCTTTGTGCAGCATTCTTAGTTTTAATAATCTCACAGGTCAGTTACCAGAGGAACTCAATAAACTCACTAATTTGAAAGAACTGTAAGTGCCTTCGGATACACGTTACCTCTAGGTCATATTGTATTTCCTGTTTATCTGAGTTCTTCCCATTTTTGACACCTATGCAGTAGGCTGAGAGGTAACAACTTCACAGGAAAACTTCCTAGCTTTGAGAGTTTTAAAACCCTTCAAAGATTGTAAGCATATTCAAACCATTTGATGCATATAAAAGCTTTCAATATCTAGATTTATGCAAGTTGTTTCAGACTTTATGCTTGGTTAACAGAGAGATTCAAGCTTCTGGTTTTGAAGGACCTATAGCTCCAATCATTTCTGTCTCGACTCAAATGATCGAATTGTGAGTTGTTCTCTGTGCTGCATACTTTGTTTGGTACTCTTCTGTTTGGTTAGAATTTAACTTTAATAATATGTCTGTACAGGAGAATCACTGATTTGACTGGAGGTGCTTCAGAATTTCCACTGCTTGGGAATATGACACTCCTAACTAGATTGTATGTAGTTCACGTGAAGTTTGGATTTATGCATTAATAGTTCCACTAGCTTCCCCAGTCAATGGGAAGTGTTTTTATTTTATTTTTCTGAAACTAATGTGTGATTGCAGGGTATTGAGGAACTGTAATTTATCTGGGAAGATTCCTCCTTACATAACTAATATGCCTAAATTAAAACTTTTGTAAGTCTGCTATCTGCCTTCACTCTGATGTTTGTTCTTTCTTTCTTTCTTAATATACATTTCGTTCTCCTTAATCGTGCATGCCATCAATGCGAGCCTTTCTTTATTGTTGTCATGCGAATTCTGTTAATTTATAACTTCAGGAGACAGAAAAAAGGGTTCACTGGAATTGTGTATGGATTATGTGTTAGCATTTATTGTATGCCTTTTATGAAGACCGTATGCAGGTAAATTTCTCCCCAAGAGGAGAAGGGAAAGGCTTCCAGGTTTGGTGGATGAATTGGAATCTTGTTTTCGAAAAATGTTACTTAAAGCATCATTTTCTCCAAATACTGTAAATTTACATGATATTATTATTACTAGCTTAGAATCTCAAGAAATTAAAACCTCATTTGCATACTTCCCTTGTTTCTGGCTTGATTATGGTTTTCCTTTGCTGCAGAGATCTAAGTTTGAACAAGTTTGAAGGACAGATCCCAAATCTTGAGAGTCTAAAGAAGTTGGACTTCTTGTAAGTGACATAACATAAGGATGAAACATGTGACACTCAAATTCTTATTTTAACTAGCTTGCCAATTCGTTGACATTATACTCTCAACAATGCTAAGTTATTTTCTCTAACAGAAAATAAAAATGAATAAAATTTAAACCCTTGAGACATGGATGTGCAAGTTGCTGAGGGTTCAAAGCATGCTTGTTATCAGAGAAACTTTTAGTGTCTGACATTTTATGGGCTTTCTTGACCTTGATTCATTTATGTAATTTTGTTGTTCAAATTGCTATCTCCAGTTGAATTGAAGTTGTTTCTTTGCTAGGTACCTGGTAGGAAATAGACTTACTGGGCCAATCCCAGATTGGGTCAAAAGTCGAAATTCGAAACAGTAAGTTTGCTACCTTTGATCAGCATGGTTTTGCATATAAATCAACTCATGCCTATAAGAATGCCAATTTATCTTTTTTTCTCAAGAACTTAAGATTCCATAAGCATAACATACTATCCCTTAAAGAATTTCTTTTTATCGATACTAGCTTGCTGATTCTTCATGCACTCCCGGGAACTTGTATTTCTTTGTTGAGATGCATTAGTGAACCTGTCAACTTGGTTCTGTATTTACAAGCTAGGAATTTGGCTGAACAAAAAGAGAGTATTCTCCAAATTTAGAAGCTATAGAGGTGAATAAAGGTTTAAGTTATCCTCCAAACATCATGCTCTCCATGCCCTATTTTTATCGTCATAGAGTTCTGGAAAACGATAGATTAAGATGAGATATGTAAGCATTCCAAAGTCATTTCTCATAACTTCTTAATTTGATTATAGAGGATGAACTAAGCCTTCCGGCTTTCTACTCTCTCAATCAAGAAGTAAATGAGAGACACAAAAGAGCTTGAAAACATTAGACCTATTGATTTTGGGAAAACTAATTTAATTTGGACTATAAAAATGTTACTACCCACCGGTATTATAACTAGCATTTGCATCCTGCAATGAAAGCACAAATATTCCAACTCCCTTCATTACATTGATAGTATTGGAAAAACACTGACAAATCTTATTTGCAGCATGATAGACCTGTCTTACAACAACTTCAGTGAGAGCTCTGAGCCTATCTGTCAGGAAACCCTGTATGAGTCTTTAACCTTATGCCTTCTTCCCACTCATTTTCTTATCGCGGTACAGGTTCTTAGTCATTTCTAAGCTAAATTTCGTTCTTCTTCTCAGAAACTTATTCAGAAGCTATAATGGAACGAAAAATTCGTAAGTCATTAACTTGTCTTATAGGACACTAGATTTATCATGATTAACCGTTTCATGCCTTCTGAGTTCTGACTCTTCCTTCAAATTTAATGCAGAGAACTTGGGAAATGTGTGCCAAGATGTTCAAAGAGTAAGTTTACACCTTCTACTAGGCTCTGATCATTGTTAATATAATATTAATGTTTTCTCAAGTTTGATAGAGGCAAAAGTTAAATCATGTGTCTTCTGCTTGTATTTTGCATGAAAATCATAATATCCAATGAAACTTTCTCCACTTTAATTCTATACAGAATGGTATTCGGTGCACATAAATTGTGGTGGAGAGAGTGTGACTATTGGGGACACCGTTTATGAAGCAGATAGAGATTCAGCAGGTGCAGCAAAATTTACTTACTCGAAAGAGAGCTGGGGAGCCAGCAACAGTGGATACTTCTGGGATAAGTCCATAACAGCGAAAGACTACCTGGCGAATAATATATCTGCCATTAAGGGAAATGACTCTGAACTGTACACGACAGCTCGGCTCTCAGCTTCATCTCTGACTTACTACGGACGTTGTTTAGCAAATGGAAACTACACCGTGACGCTGCACTTTGCAGAGATTGTTATAAGAGACAATCGATCTTTCCAAAGTCTTGGAAAACGGATATTTGATGTCTATATTCAGGTCAATTAACATTCATCCGAATATTAAGTCAAGGTTTAGGTGCAGTTTGCTCACAATTTAAACTGGATGCAGGGTGAGAGGAAGCTCAAAGATTTTGATATTAGAACTGATGCTGGAGGAGTTGATAAACCTTTCACGATAAAGTTCAATGCAACTGTAGCAGACAACACTCTAGAAGTGCGCTTTCAGTATGCTGGGAAAGGAACAGCTGCTCTCCCTAGAAGAGGAAGCTATGGCCCTTTAGTTTCTGCCATCTCTTTTGAAGCTAGTAATTCTACTATTTCTCTTTTTACAAAGGACACCCTTAAACACACCCCACGATTAATTCTGTTACTTTATTCTTAGAGAGCCTAGAGAATAAACTTGAATTATTTGCTCAATCACTTTAATATTAAAAACAAACAAACAAATGCTAGTGCATTTTATACTCTTACTCATATTTTTTCTGTATCATAGATTTCAAGCCCCCTCCTGATCACAAAAAGTTGGTTCCCATCATAGCTGGAGCAGTGGTGTCCTTACTAATTCTCATTTTCATAATATCTTTTGTTGCTTGGAAGAGACACAAAAACAAGATAGCGAAGGAAGAAGGTGATGTTACTACACCCTCAGTAGCCTATTTGAACATACATATAATCTGTTCTCCGCGATTTCTTGAAAAAGTTGTTATCAAAATGAAAATAATGGATTTTCAAGAAAAGAAGCATT
Organism: Solanum verrucosum; assembly: GCF_900185275.1. Classification (NCBI taxonomy): domain Eukaryota; kingdom Viridiplantae; phylum Streptophyta; class Magnoliopsida; order Solanales; family Solanaceae; genus Solanum; species Solanum verrucosum. The sequence continues at coordinate 599,161 of NW_026020332.1, forward strand.
TATGGCTAAATGCATTTCATATTACATAATTTCCACTTTATATGAAGTCATTTCCCTTTTTAAATGTTCTCTTTTCCTATAAATGTACAGAATCAAGAGGACTAGATTCAATGACTGGTGTATTTACCATCAGACAAATCAAAGCTGCCACAAACAATTTTGACGCTGCAAATAAAATCGGGGAAGGTGGTTTTGGCTCTGTCTACAAGGTTCATCTCAATCTTACCTCTAACTATCAAGCTTTCTACTTTATTAGGTCTGCTGTAACAGCTGGACATAAGTAATATGTATAGACAGCCTTAATCAACCTGTTTTTCTATTCTTTTATATTAATATTCAGGGTACACTCTCGGACGGTGCAGTTATTGCTGTTAAGCAGCTTTCATCTAAATCGAAACAAGGGAAGCGTGAGTTTGTAAATGAGATAGGTATGATCTCTAGTTTACAGCACCCAAATCTTGTACAACTATATGGATGTTGTGCTGAACGGAATAACCTGCTACTGGTGTACGAGTACATGGAGAACAATAGCCTGGCTCGTGCTTTATTTGGTAATTTATCATCCTTCTTCATTGTTTTAGTTATAAGTCAAGCAGAAAATAAGCTAAAAGTGAAACAAGTTGAAAGATTGCTCTTTGGTAATTACCGAAAGAGTTTAAAATGAGAAGTTAATATGTATTTCTTAACGTGTGTGTTTACGAGAAGGTATGCATAGATTTTTACTTCACATTAAAATGCAGGTCCAGAAGAACATCGGCTCAAAATAAACTGGTCAACCAGGCAAAAAATCTGCATTGGGATAGCAAAAGGCTTATCTTTCCTACATGAAGAATCGTCATTAAAAATTGTTCATAGGGACATCAAAGCAACAAATGTACTTCTTGACAAGAAACTAAACCCAAAAATCTCAGACTTTGGTCTGGCCAGACTTGATGATGATGATAATAACACACATATTACCACTAGAGTTGCCGGAACCATGTAAACTTTCTGACAAGTCTCTCATTCATGTTTGTGTTCTTTAAAGAGGAAATGTATCGATTATTGATAGCCACAGTACGGTTAATTCTACGTGTCATAATATTCTTCAACGACACCAAAACAAAAAAAAAGAATACAAATTGAACATCTCTATATCTTTGACCTGCTTGTCTCCATGAAGTTAAGGTTCTCACTTTGTTCTGCAGAGGATATATGGCTCCTGAATATGCACTATGGGGTTACTTGACCTACAAAGCAGATGTCTACAGTTTTGGAGTTCTTGCATTAGAGATTGCTGCTGGGAAAAGCAATATGACATATCGCCCCAATGAGAAATTTGTGTGCCTCCTAGATTGGGTAAGGACTCCTAATCCCTGATAACTGAATAGCATGATCATTTCATCTAAAAGTTTCATTATGTCTACAACACGTGTGACAATATACATAACACATGTGGCTTGCATTTTATTGTATATTCAGGCTCTTGTTCTACAAAGGCAAGGAAAACTGAAGGAAGTAGTAGATGCAACATTGGGCAGTGATTTGAACGAGGATGAGGCTCTAAGGATGTTAAATGTAGCTTTGCTATGTACCAGTCCATCTCCAGCACTTAGGCCAACTATGTCTGCTGTAGTCAAAATTCTTGAAAATCATCTTGACCTCCCTGAGTTTACCATGGAATCAAGATTCTATGATGATTATGATCTTCTCAACTTTCAAGGGTTAAGAGACAAGTATGAAGATACGAACGAAAGCCAACCACTTACACATTCATCAAATACTATTACTACAGATTACTCTTACACTACCTCTACATCAGCTTAAATTCACACTATAAATGTTTTCGAGACAGTATTTTCTTGGTGGTTTATCAAACATAAGATATTTGTGTGCAACTATTGTAATTATGAGGTTACTTGTACTGAGCATCCATTGCCAACTATATATAACATTTAGGACTGTTTGGTTTGGAAACAAGTTATTCTGAGATTAATTCCAAAACACTACATTTTTGAGATAAATTATCCAACAATTTTATACTAAACAAACATGGATAAACTCATCCTAAAATTAACCTCGAAATTAGTTATCTCTTATCCCTCCTGCCAAACGAGCCCTTTAGTTAACTCAGATGAAGACGGACACAGTCAACTAGTGGTACATAATAACACTTCACATTAATTAGACTCAACTTGCTAGTCAGTTATAGAGCACTGACATTCACGCTCAACTACCATAATCATGACTAATTAGGTAAAATATCAATATTTGGAGCCTTTTTTTAAGAAAATAAATCTTAATTAAGTGATCATATAAGATATTAGCTCATCAAACATACAAAGACTATATAAATTTAAAGAGTTTTTTATTTAATTAGAAAGATATACCTAATTTGTTATTTAAATAGTATATATATACATTATCATAAAAAATAATGGTGAAATAATAATGATTCTTTGCACTTTCAATAAGCGAGATCTCGAATTTAAATCGTAAAAATGAAAAATACAAACTCCGTTGAAGGATCTTTACTCAAAAGTAATTCTAAAGTTGGTACCGACAGCGGGTAAGAGGAAAAAAAAAATATCAGTTTTCCCATGTGACTTTAATGACAAGCCTATATCTAGAAGAGAAAAAAGGACGGCTAGAATAATTAATTTTATTTAGTCTTTTACATTATTTTTTTTACACATTAATTTTGCTGTTCTATATGAGTATTTTTTTTAATTTTTTTTTTTTATTCAAATGGTAAGTGATCATATAAAATCATTTTTTCAAAACTCGAAACCCTCATATTTAATCAAGAAGACAGAATTTTGTACATTGTCTTTTTTTAATCTCTTTAAATAAGTGTTTTAGGAGAAGCCAATCAATAAACCGCAAACCAAATCTTTGTATAATTTTAAAGTATATATTTATTACACTTGGACAAACTTGAACTTTTTAAAATATAAATCACGATGAGGGAACTAATTAATGACTTTGCAATAAAGATCTACTATTTATTTAGGCAGAGACGGAGCCAAGATTTCAGGTCAGTCAGTTCTAAATTTTTAAAAAGAACAACAATCTTAACCTAAAGTAACAATCATCAAATTAACGAACAAATACAAATATTTAATTAACTAAAAACGACAAATTACTTAAACATTATATGAATATAAGCAACATTACAATTGCACTCGACGAGGTGTCAAGCCTGAGAATTTACATCTAGGTGCTTGTCTAGCTACGAAGAACAAGAAGTTCTGAAGTTTAAGGATTAATTTCTACCAGGTGATGTTGAAGCGGAATTCATAAATAAGTTTAAGAATCTATGGCTCTCAATCTCAATACTAGCTGGGGTTTATTTGAAAACGATCAATAATCACATCATTAGGTACACTTTCAAATAATTCTTCTTCTATATAACAAACTAAACAATCATTCAAAAAGTCATCACCAATTTTGCTTCGCAAGTCATTTTTAATGAACTTCATTGAGGAAAAAACTTTTTCCACGGTTGCAGTAGCCAAATGTTATATCAAGCTTAACTTCACAAGAACCCTAACTTTTGGAGAAAAAAATTGCGTTAAACTTTTTGAATGTGAGTAGAAATCAATAGTCAAATATTGTTTTAGATTACGACACAAATACTATTTTCCTTTTTTTTTTATATATATAAATCCACGCATGTTTTTAATTAATCCTTTATCGATTTTATGTTATTTTAAAAAAAAATTATTACGACACAAATACTATTTCCTTACCGATTTTCTGTTTTTTTAAAAAAATTATATAAACAAAAGTTTAGAAATTAATCCCCAAAAACAGTACAATACTAAACGAAATTAATCCCAAAAAATCTATATATACATTTCACTTCATATTTTAATATAAATATAGAATCTACGGAAAAGCCAGTGAATTCGTTCGACCCCCATCATATACAGTAGCTCCGCCCCTGTGTTTAGGTCAAACATATAGTATAAGAAAGTCAAAGTCTCCACTGATGTTCTCAAGCTGGTGGGGTACAGACACAAAGCAGTTTTTGTTGATTATTGAATCATACAGACACATTTGTAGTATTTTGACTACTTTTGAATGACAATATAGAGAATATTTTCTTTCACACAAGTGACGCTATCAAAATAAAAATTGAAATGGATCACAAAATCAATTTATTTAGTTTTAAAAAGAAAATTTAGGACAGGGAAAGAAAATTACAAGATGAGGAATCAAACTCTCTTTATTCACAAACAAAATGAAGCATCTCCAATCAAGATTCCTGGCCAATTGATCTGTAAATAAGTAGCAAAAAATGTTCACTAACACGTGCATGGACTTTGATCAGTCTGCTAGTTTTTGTAACTGTTTAGAGTCAAAACGATAACTTTTTTCCTCAAAAAAACATAAATGATATATCAAAAAAATTTAAATCAAAAGGGCAAAATGTCTTTCAAACAAAATTAACACCATTGGCGGCGTTAAAAAATTCGATTAAAATCACTGTAGGAGCAGCGATTTTATCAAAAAAAAAAATTGTTTGAAAAAATTGAAATCACTGCATGCGTAGCGTTTTTCCTTAATTTTTAATTTTTTTTTCTTAATTATATAAGTTGCTTATTGATTTATCAAAGAAATGTTCAAATAAATTTTCATGATTTTCCCCACCTTTGCAATGAATCTCATTGTATTTTGCCACCTAGTTGATCCATCAGAACTGCAAATTTTACCAACAACATTACAGGCACAATTAAAAAAACTTTGAGAAAAATCGCTGCCCAATGCATCGATTACAGTTTTTCAGAAAAAAAATTGAGAAAAAAAAAACGCTGCCCATGCAGCGATTTCAATTTTTCAAATAAATAAATAAATTTTGTTGACAAAATCGTTGCTCCAGCGATTTTAATCGAATATTTTAACGGCAAACGCTGTTAATTTTATTCGAAAGACATTGCTCCCTCAGGAGCGATTATGCCCTTTTGATTTAATTTTTTTTGATATATCGTTTATGTTTTTTTAGGAAAAAAGTTACCGTTTTGACACCCGCACTTCTCTAAAGTAATCTATAGTATCTTAATTTGTAGTTCCATAATAAATAGTTCAAAGGTAAAATTGAGCCTTTTTTTTTTTCGAAGCTACCATTAATAGACGATGTATTTTTGAGCTATTTGGCTAGCCGAGAACATAATAGAAGATAAATTGACTTATTTTGATTAAATGGTTTTAAAATATTTTAGACCATTTTTCCTAAGACAAATCTATGCAAAATATAGTAGTGATGAATGATGAGGATAAGATTTCTATATATCTATTTATTTTAATTGAATGGTGCTGAGTGATCCAACAAGTCAAGTCATTAATGAGAGTAAAATTGAGATGTTACAATAAAATTATTTTCAAATATAGAAAAATCTCATGTTTTAAGATAACTATTAAATAAATGTTACATAAAATGGTACTTATCACTCAAGAATGCTAGCTGTCATATATGAGGAAGATAAATATCTAAATCTGGTGTTTAAATTTTCAGTTCTTCATTAATTAGTACAGCTGACATATTAGGGATGGTCCTTAAATTTTTGGAGCTACAAGTAGTACTCTTCGGTTTAAATTTGTTAGTTTGATTTCAATGAAACTTAATGATCTTAACGATACGTACAAATTTTCAGTTTTTTTTTTTTTTTTTTACGTAGAAATATCATTGTCAAATTAACATCATACTCTATATAGCTTAGCTAATGTGAAGCAAAACCAAGTCGTATAATACTGCATTTATCATTTCTTCTTTTTGTGATGATTGTACTACTATATTAATGTCTTGTCGACACAACTTGCTTTCAATTCACACTCCTCCTTTCTTTTTCGTTTTAATTCGTATGATAGTAAATTATTGAAGATAGTATTTTTTTTAGAAAAAAAATCATAATCTAAAATAAGAGGTACATATTTTTTTCTTTTGGTTTTTCAAGCTGTGTTCGAAGCTTATATTGAAGCTCCAAATTAAATTTAGATCTAACACCGCAAGGTCCATTTAAGGAGTGACTCTTTCAATAAGATTTTCTACGTACTCAAGATTGAAATTTCAAAATATTTGATTAAGAATAAAACAATGTCAACCAACCATGTTGATAAGAGATTACTCTCATCTTATTTAGAAGTGAGAGTTGGAAAGGACCAACATTGCATTAATACTCTTGTACAACATGCATACAATTTTGTACATTAACTTTTCACTGCATTAATTAGTTGTACAATGTGCAAAAACAATTGTACATTAATAGAAGGACTAACACCAAGGACTAACATTGCAATTATTATTATTACTCATTAGTTCTTATTAGAATTATTATTATTACTCATTAGTTCTTATTAGAATTATTATTATTACTCATTTGGCTTCATCTACTTCTACTTTTTCTACACATATTTTTCTTTAATAAAATAATTATTGCCTCCATTTTTTTTTTTAATTTTTAACTTTTAATTTTAATTTTAAAACATTGGAAATTTTATGTTAAAAATTTAAATAATAGAAAAAATGATTTATTTAACTTTTATCATCATCGATACAACTAATTTATTTGACATTTTTTCTTAATCTTCATCTCATCATTAATGTTATTTATATAATTTTCTTAAATCACTTATTTTTTCTTTTTTAACTCTTTTTTTATATATATAAAAGTTGGATATGTAAATGATGATGTCACATTTCTTAGAAGCTAACATTACTATTTATCTAATTTGTCCAAATTTAAAAAAAAAATGAAGATATCATACGCAAATTTATGGTTAAACTTAAACTATTTGATTCTCGAAAAATAAAAAGTCTCACATAAAATGGGACAAACGAAGGATAACTCTCAATTAAATTTATTTCACTTTTTATTTTCCATTTTTAGCATAATTATTCAAGTTGGATTTCTAGGAATTCTATAGTAGACCCATTTAAATTTTACTTTTTTGTTTTAAATTAGAGAACTTGGCCGCACTTCGCGCGATCATTTAAATTAAATAATTTTTTTAATTTTATATTTACTTTGTTGTTTAATTGTAATATTATTATTTGTCTTAATAATATGAAGATTGTGAAAAAAAAATAAAGCTTCACAAATTTTACATCTATTAAATGAGGAAGAATATATTTTTTATCAAATAAGTTAAAATGTATTTGCTAATAACAAATTCTTCCATTGCATGAAGTTCATCCTTTAATATATAATATATATTTCGGTCTACCATTCTCCTTAAATGTCTAAGAAATATCTCATAATGTCAAATAAGACTGTAATACTCTCTCTGTCCCTAATTACTTCTCCACTTTTAAATTTACGCATTTATTAAGAAATCAATTAATGACATAGTCAGTTTATCATTTTACCTCTATTAATTATGAAGTAGATGAAAAGTTCTGCAATTTTCAAAGTAATTGCTCATTTAATTGAGGGTATAATAGGTAAAAAAATATTCTTTCTTGATTTGTCAAAATGGACAAGTAATTAGAGACAACTATAAAAGGAAAAGTAAACAAGTAATTAGGGACAGAGGGAGTACTAAACAAATGCATCAACAAATGAAATTTATATTAAAAATATATTGAATAATGACATAAAGATACCTTAATAGAATTTCCTATCCATTTACAAAAAAAAAAAACGTCACCCTTTCAATTTCGTTATATCTTCTTATTTAGTAAAAGAATCATCATTTATTATATTTTACTCCACCTTCATTTGTACCGTCAGAGTTTTAAGAATAAACATTAAATTTTAAATTGAAATAAAATTCATTGAAAAATGACAGAAAAAATAATAATAGTATATGAAAATTAAAATAAGGTGCAAGAAAAGCCTTTTCACAATAATTTTTTCAAATATATTGACAACAATTAAAATGAAGCTGTTATTTTATCTTTAAAATTAAGTTTCATTGAATTGAATTAGTACAATGAGAAAAAATATTAAACTAATAACTTTTTGATGTTATTAAATGCATTCTATTTTTAATTGAGTAGTAGATTAAAAGTTCCGAATTAGGATATTAAAATAATATCTTACTCTCTCCTTAATTATTATGGTATTGCAAACATTTATTTTCCTTAAATCGTGATTCATTTTCCATTTACAGTTATATCCAATTAATTTCTAATGTATTGAATGTGGTTATGGGATATTGAAATAAGATCTTTATTTTTCCTTAATCATAATAAAATTATAATTTAACATTTATTTTTCTGAAATGATAATTTTGTTTTAATTCCTAGAACATGTTGTTTACTATATTGAATGTAATTATAATAAAACATATTGTATTAAGTATGACAAAAGAACTCAAAAAATGGAGAAATTAGATAAATAGTAATCTTAACTTCTAAGAAATGTCACATCATCATTTACATATCCAACTTTATATATATAAAAGAGTTAAAAACAAAAAATAAGTGATTAAACAAAATTATATAAATAACATTAATGATAAGATGAAGATTAAGAAAAAACGTCAAAAAAATTAGTAGTATTGATGATGATAAAAGTTAAATAAATCATTTTTTCTATTATTAAAATTTTTAACATAAAATTTCCAATCTTTTAAAATTAAAAATAAAGCTTAAAAAAAAAATCGAGGCAATAATTATTTTAAAGAAAATATAACCAAAATTGTCAAAAAATAAATATAAAAATAAGTAACTATCTATTAGTAAGAATGGTGTCACTACATTTTCTATTTTAACTTTATTGTTACGTATGGATAGAAACTTTTACATAAAGAAATGATCCAAAAATTAAAAATAATGATTCCTTAAATGGTGATTCCTTTTCCATTTACAGCTTTTCAATTAATTTTTAATGTATTATATATGCTTATGGATATTGGAATAATAATTTTATCTTTCCTTAATCATAATAAATTATATTTTAACCTTTGTTTTTGTGAAATGATAATTTTCTTTTCATTCGTACAACATATTGATTAATATATTAAATGTAATTATAATAAAACATGTTGTATTTAGTATGACAAAAGAATTCAAAATTTTTAAAAATTATAGAAATAGTAATCCTAACTTCTAAGAAATGTCACAAATATATATATGTATATATCTAAGAAAGTGATATAAATTACATTAATGATGAAATGAAGATTAAGAAAAGAAGTAAAACAAATTAATAATAATATTGATGATGATAGGAGTTAAATATATCATTTTTTATATTTTGTAAATTTTCAATATAAATTTTTCAGTCTTTTAAAATTAGAAAATGCTACAAAAATAAAACTAAAACTAAAAATCGAGGCAACAATTATTTTAAGGAAAAATAACAAAAAATGTCAGAAACATTGATCAGAATAAATAAGTATCTATTGCTAAAAAGGTGTCACCCCACATTTTTTATTTTAGCTTTATTATTACATATAGATAGAAACTTTAAGATGAAGAATGATACAAAAATTTTAAAAATAACAAATCAATTATGTAAAAATACATGTGTAATTCTTATAAAGTTATAATAACTAATTTCTTCAAATAAATAATTAAATGAAAGAAAAAAAAGTAATTAAGAAAATAATATAAATAACACTAATTATGAGATTAATAGCATTGATGAGGAAAGGAACTAAATATGATCATCTTTTTAAATTCTTTTTTAAGAAAATATATATAAACTTTAATTAAAGATAAATAAGAAAAAAAAACTTTAATTAAAGATACAAAAAATCAAGACAAAATAAAAGAAGAAAGAAATTAGAAGAATAATGAGGTTGAAAGAAATAATATCTAATTTTCTTTCTTTTCAAGTCACAAAATAAATTTTTGCTTGTTCTCCTCCTAATTTGATACGAATTCCATAAATAGAATGATTTTTTCTCCAAATAATTTTTCTTACCCTTTGAAACACTAATCAGGCTTCTTATAAATTTCTCAATCACAATGAATTTTCTCTCCTTGTAGGAGGAATAAACATTTTTTCAAAATGTCTTTTATTTTGAAAAGAATTTTTTGTTACATAATCTCTTTCTTTACATCAATGTCTTCACAAGAATAATGAGATATTCTCTCTTTTTCTTTTGTTAAAAAAGTCACATGACCTAGAAATTTGATGGACATCTTAGCGACAAAAGTTGATACCATATATTGATCATTATCGTCAGAAGAAGAAGAACCAAAGTGAAGAAATTTGTTCTTATTTGTTATAAATGCTCAACTATTTTGTTTTTATTTTATAGGCTAAATAATTATAAACAGTTATAAAAATGAATAGTTTTTATCTTTTCATCTTCCATTTTCATTTACTTAAATTTATATTAGTGTAATGGATGTTATAAAGGGCATAATTAATCGGGTATGACATAAATACATTTTTTTTAAGTACAAATAAAAAATACAAAACAAAGATAAAATGTCAAAAAAAGGAAAAAAATATGAATACAAATACTGGTCATAGAGAGATGCCACATCAAATTGTCAATATTCAACTTTATATATACATATATAGGTTCATGCCCTTAGATGTTATTTTATTACTTTAGCTGGCATCAACATTTTTGTAAATCTGATATCTACTTTGGAACATTTTATAATGTGGCACAGGCTGACAATTCAGATCATAAATTTAAAATAATAAAATTTAATTTATTATAATACTAATATCAATATCATAAAGATATATATATATATATATATATATATATATATATATATATATATATATATATCATTTAAAAAATATATAAAAAGTATTATGAATTGTAATAATTAACCGTTTTTTTTTTAAAATCATATAACTAATTTGATTTACACTCCAAAATTCATAGGTGTCACATAATTTACACATTAATTCTTCATTACTTAATATATGTAATTATATCAATGACATATAAATTGAAATTAAAAAATACATATTTTATTTGAAAATCACGTAATAGTACTATAAGATATAATAATTAACAACTTAACATATTTAAAAATTTTAGTTGACTCTCCAAATTCCATATGTCTCATGTAATTGAGACAGAGAAAAACATATATTGGTTTAAAATTAATAAAAATATTATAAATTATAATAATTAACAACTTAAAATTTATAAAAAAAATCCTTTCAAAATTTTTAGTTGGCTCTCCAAATTCAATCGGTATTACAATAATTAAAACATAGAAATTAACATAGATTGGACTCCTGCTGACATTTATGTTTCCTTTTTCTAAATTTTTTCTTTTATACTTTATATAAATAATTTTTTTATGTAAAAAGTATTATAAATCATAATAATTAATAGCTTAAAATATTTCAAAACATATAAAAAGTTTTTGTTAACTTTCAAAATTTCATCTATACCGCATAAATTGGGAGAAATATAGATATATAGATATTTTAAGTTGCTAATTATTGTGAGTTATAGTACGTTTATGTAATTTTCATATATATTACTCGGTCCTGATTTATGTGATACAAATGAAATTTCAAAAGTCAATGAATTTTTTATAATTTTTTTTTTATATTAACTTGTTAATCATTGTGATTTCTAATATATTTACGTAAAACATACTCTAAATACAAATAATTAGCAACTTAAAATATATAAAAACATACTAAAAAATTGATTAATTTCAAATTTCATATGTACCACATAAATTAAAACAGAAACAGTAACAGTAACATATATTGAGCCCCGTGCTGGCACGGGTCTCATATCTAGTACATATCTATTTGTTACTTTTGTATATTCACTTGCAAGTGTTGCAGGTTGGAGCATTAAGGAAAATGTCAGCATTATTACATGATTTCAGTATTCTTTTCTGCTTATCTTAGTCCTCTGCTCTCTAGTACAAATCATTGAAGCACAAAGTTACAGTCGTCTTCTTCCTCAACAAGAAAGTAATCTCTCATTCTTGGCATATAAAGTTTGAATCTTTACAGAAAAAATCCATTTTTATGAGTTCTTGTTGCAACCCCAGATGAAGATTTCATGGTTTCCATTAAAGCTGATAAGTCTTTTTTTAAAACTGTATACTACTTTTATGGTTTTGCAGTGACTGCTCTAAAAGAAATAGCGGAGCAGATGGGTAAAAAGGACTGGGATTTTGATTTGAATCCTTGTGATGGCAATACAAATTGGACTACACCAAAAATTGACAAGATATCGATGTATGTCAACAATATAACCTGCAATTGCTCTACCCCTGATGGTTTCTGTCATGTACAAAGCATGTGAGACTTCTTCCTTATAAATTTGGTTCTTCTTATTTGCCCCCAATTTCTTCATTATGGGTGTTTTTGGTATTAGGAAAATGTTTTCTAAGCCATCTTCAATTTCTTGAAGTTTTCTTTCCAAAGAATAGATATTTTCCACCAAAGATCAATTCCAACTCTTATTCCGACAAGAGGATTACTCGGATGGTAAGCACCTCCACCCCCAATCCTAAGGTGGTTCGAGTCTCCAAGGCAGGGCCGGCCGGCTCTTGCTTGATAAATTTAAGGCACATGCCTTAGGCCCCCCCCCCCAATTTTTGGGACCCTCAAATTTTCATCAAGAAAAAATTATGTGTTAATTTTTTTAATTAAAAAATAATTATTTTTGTTTAAAAAGTATAATTTTAAACAAATATATATTATTTTATTATTTTTAACGCCAATCAAATAGAAGAAATTAAGAAAACATTATTTTGTATGTTTACATTCTCTTCGCTAACAGTTGTATTATTTATCTTTTTAAAATTCTTTTGCACTTTCTTTTAATTTTTTTTTGATAAGTTAGAGTAATACACTATCAAAAATATAAATTAATAGTCGAAAAAATTCAACAAAGTGACTTACAATTTTTCTTTTGTTTGTTTCTTCTTAAATATTCAAGTATTACATAAACATATTAAAGTAGGGTTATACCAAGTTATCAATTTCTTGTATCAGATTTTATGGTTCTAATTCTTATCTTTATGTAAAGTTTGTCAACTTATTACTTATAGTATTATGTTAACAATTTATATAATGATTGCCTCAGTAAAACTGTAAAAGAATATTTTTCAATGTTGAATTGATAAAATATTACTTAAAATTAATAATTAAAAATGATATTAAAAAAAAATCATTTTAAGAAAAGATATCAAGTAATAATTTGCACTTAAAAAGTTTTAAAAAATAAACAACTATATTTGATATTTATATAGATTTTAGGCCTCACTTAAATTTTGTTTTAGACCTCAAATTACGTTGAGCCGCCCCTGACTAAGGGTACAAAAAAGGTAGGAGTTCCTAGAGAGGGTAAAAAAATTTATACATTATTATCAACTTTTGATGCAAAAGAACAAATCAGGAAAACATTGAACACCTGATATGAGTGGCATATGCACCTACTTTTATACCCCTAAACACTATAAAATGATCCCCAAGGTAAAGAGGATTTTTTTCCAGGAAAATGAACTTTATTTACCAGCTATAACAGTAAAGTCATCATATAACTATTTTTTGGTCACATAACACAACATATATGTTCCTTAGCTTCCTCTATGTCAAAACATTGTTTAGGGCTAATGAGAGCATATAATTGCAATAAAAAATGAATTTGAATATTGAAACCATTCAGTATATTAGTCATGGGATATGGTTGACTAAGAAATTCCTCAAAAGCATAAAGCTAGCTGACTTTCTCTTTCTCTATAAAGAAAGAAATAAGGACTTATTTGGTTGAGATTTTTTCCTAATATAAATAACTTTATTTTTGTTGTTAGTCAGTATGTTTAATTAAGCCAATTTTTCTGAAACCAGTTTGATTAGCACATGGGGATCCGGAAATTTTGAATTAATAACAACCTTTCATTCATATTTGGATAATGTAAAGCAAGCAGGATTTCTTCTAATATCTTCTTATAATGTTAACAGATTACTCAAAGGACAAGATCTTGCTGGTGTTCTCCCTCCCTCCCTGGTCAAGTTACCTTATCTCAAGACAATGTACTGCATAACTAACTTTGATCTATATTTTCAAACTCTTAGGAGTTTTACTTTTTTTACCTGAGAAATATATTGTTCAACATCTGTCCTGCAGTGATGTCGCGCTCAACTATTTGAGTGGTACTATTCCCCCTGAATGGGCATCTATCAAACTGGAATTTATGTGAGCTGCACTTTAATTGCACTTAATACTTTAATTTAGACATTACATAAAAAGGTCCCTTTAATTTGAACTATCCAATAATTCATGGTTTTCAGGTCTGTTATGGTGAATCAACTCTCTGGGCCGATTCCTAAATACTTGGGAAACATGACTACACTACGTTATATGTATGTTCTCTTGGATTTCACCACACCCATGAGGATAAGTAGTCCTTATTTTAACATTTATTGAGCTGGACTGCAAAACTTTCAGGAGTTTGGAGAGTAACATGTTTAATGGAACTGTTCCAAAAGAACTCGGAAACATGGTTAATCTGCAGAGTCTGTAAGGCCTTCCTAACTAGCCTCCTTTAGATGAATTGAAAGGTTTTAGAATATCTTGACAAGTCAGTTGCCTTTTGCTTTGTGCAGCACTCTTAGTTTTAATAATCTCACAGGTAAGTTGCCCGAGGAAGTCAATAAACTCACAAAATTAACAGAACTGTGAGTAACTCTGAATATACTTCTGATATAATGTCCTCTAGGTCCTATTGCATTCCTGTTTTTCTGAATTCTCCTTCTTTCCCTTTTGGCATCAATGCAGTAGGCTGAGCGGTAACAACTTCACTGGAATACTTCCTAGTTTTGAGAGTTTGAAAAACCTTCAGAAATTGTGAGCATTTTCACACCATTTGATGTGTAAAACCTAGTAATTTCTAGTTAAATTTAAATTATATCAGACTTCATGCTTGGTTAACAGAGAGATTCAAGCTTCGGGTTTTGAAGGACCTGTACCACCAAGCATTTCTGTCTTGACTGAAATGACGGAATTGTGAGTTGTTTTCTAGGTTGCATACTTTCTTTAGTTGCTTATTATGGTGTCCCCTTTTATTTGGTTGGGATTTTATATTAATATGATGTCTTTACAGAAGAGTCAGTGACTTGACTGGAAGTGCTTCAGAATTTCCACCGCTTGAGAACATGACAGGCCTAACAAGATTGTAAGTAATTCCATTACTTTCCATAGTTTTTGACAGTGTCTCTTTCCTGAAACTAATTTGTGACTGCAGGATGTTGAGGAGCTGCAATTTATCAGGGAATATTCCTTCTTACATAGCTAATATGCCTCAATTGAAAATTCTGTAAGTTTTCCACCTACCTACCTTCACTCTGATTTGTTTTCTTTCCTTTCTTGAAATCCTTTTCTTTCTCCCTTCCATAACCAGTTGTTTTAACAGAATCATGTATGCCATGTATGCGGGTCTTCTCTTTTATTGTAGGGAATTCCGCTCAATGTTTTTAGACTAGGAAACAGAAGGAGGGGTTATTGAAATTGAGTCTTAATTAAATGTGAACATCATTGTAGCACTTCTGGAGTACCTCCAACATTTGTGACCCTTTAATTGCACATGTTTATGCATGGTTTCTACTATGCATATGCTTTCACTGATTGATCGTCTTCTTTCAGTCTAGAAGATCAATGGAATTTTTTTGGTTCACTTGACATAAATACATGGTTTTGTTAGCACTTAAGCTCCCTCTCACGTGACATTTCAACCTAGCCGAAATTCTTTCATTACTTAATCTCAAGTTGGTAAAGTATTGTTTCTGGATTGAATATGGTTTTCTTTTGGGGCAGAGATCTAAGCTTCAACAGGCTTGAAGGACAGATCCCGGATCTGGAGAACCAGGACAGACTGCAGCTCTTGTAAGTGACAAACTTAACATACTCTAAATTCTTCTTTTAGCTTGCCTGACTCTATGCCAGCAGTAAATTCAAAGCCAACTTCTTCTCCTTAATTGAAATACATATGATAAATTTAAACTCGAGACTTGGATGCCAATGTGCTGAGTCTTCAAACACGTTTATTGCAAAGAAATTTTAGTTTCTGACATTTCATAGGTTTTTTAGAGTTTGATTCATTTATTTTGAAGTTTCTTGTTCAAATTGATATCTGTTGAATTAAAGATTTTGCTTCACAAGGTACCTGACAAGCAATAGACTTACTGGACCAATTCAAGATTGGATCAAAAGTAGAAATTCCAAATAGTAAGTTTATTACTTTTGATTAGCATGGTTTTGTTTATAACCTACTCATGCCGATGAGAATGCCAGATTCTCTTTATCTCAAGAACTTAAGATTCTAAAGGCATATAGCCCATAAATGCCAATTTTTCATACACATCGTATCCCGAAAAGAATTTCTTTTTCTGCAACACACTTGTTGATTTTACTATGCTCCATTTGCAGTGTCATAGATCTATCTTACAACAACTTCAACGAAAGCTCTGTGCCAACTACTTGTCGGGAAACCCTGTATGTCTTCTTCCCACTCATTTTTGTCATTGGGACACCAGCTGTTGTTATCTCTAAGCTACATTTCCTTCTTCTTATCAGAAACTTGTTCAAAAGCTATAACTCAACTAAAAAGTCGTAAGTTATTTAACTTTTCTTATAGGACACAAGATGCATAGTTTTTCTCTTTAGAAAATTATCAACTGGTTCATGCCTTCTGACCCTCTTTCCAACTTGATACAGAGAACTTGGGAAATGCTTGTCAAGTAATGATTGTTCAAAGAGTAAGTTTATCCTTCTACAAGACTATGATTCATTTTCTCTCTATCTAAGATTTAGAGCACTTGAAAATTTCGTTTCTTATTGTGTCTGTCATGTTACATAGAGGCAATGCTAGATAATTTGTTTTAATTAAATACAGATTGGTATTCAGTGCACATAAATTGTGGTGGAGAGAGTGTGACAATAGGGGACACCACTTACGAAGCAGATGAAGATTCCGCAGGTGCTGCAAAGTTTGTTTACTTGAAAGAGAGCTGGGGATCCAGCAACACCGGGGACTTCTGGGATCGTCCCATAGCATTGAACGAGTACAAGGCAACTAATGTATCTTCAATTAAGGGACATAACTCAGAACTATACACGACAGCTCGTCTCTCAGCTTTATCTCTAACTTACTATGGACGTTGTTTAGCAAATGGAAACTACACTGTGACACTGCACTTTGCAGAGATTGTTATAAGAGATAACCGATCTTTCCAGAGTCTCGGAAAACGGATGTTTGATGTCTATATTCAGGTCAATTAAATATTAATCTGAGTATTGAATCCAGGTTTAGGTGCTGTTTGCTAACAATTTAACTGGATGCAGGGTGAGAGGAAGCTCAAAGATTTTGACATTAGAACTACTGCTGGAGGAGTTGATAAAGCTTTGACAAGAAAGTTCAATGCATCTGTAGAAGATGGCATTCTAGAAGTGCGCTTTCAGTATGCTGGGAAAGGAACAACAGCTGTCCCTAGAAGAGGAAGCTATGGCCCTTTAGTTTCTGCTATCTCTTTTGAAGCTAGTAACACTACTATTACCCTTTATTTCACTTATTTCTCTTTCACAGACTCTCTACACTTTATTCTATTACCTTGGTGACCTTTTACATGATGAAATTATGATACTGTTTCCACATGTTAATTATTCTCAGAGAGCCTAGAGAAGAGGCTTCATCTTTTTCCTCAATCACTTTAAGATTATAAGTATAAAAACAAATGTAAGTGCATTTTACACTCTTCCTCTTCCTTTTTTCTATATCATAGATTTCAAGCCCCCTTCAAATCACAAAAAGATGGCTCACATCATTGCTGGAGCAGTGGCGTCCTCATTAGTTCTCCTTTTTACAATATTCTTTGTTGCTTGGAGGAGAAGCAGAAACAGTATATCAAAGGAAGAAGGTGATGCTACAGTACCAGCCTATTTTGTGTCTTACTTCTTAAATTGATAGAGCTTACTGTATTGTGTTCTCCATGATTTCCTGAAAAGTTCTTATCAAAATAAAATGATGGATTTTGAAAACAAGAACATTATGGAGATGCGCATTTCATATTAGTACATGATTTTCCACATTATATGGAAGTGTTACACGTTTTAAATGTTCTTTCCCCCTGCAAATGTACAGAATTAAGAGGACTAGATCTACTGACTGGTGTATTTACCATCAGACAAATCAAAGCCGCGACAAACAACTTTGATGCTGCAAATAAAATTGGGGAAGGTGGTTTTGGCTCTGTCTACAAGGTGCATCTCAATCTGATCACTCACAAGCTTTCTACTCTCTCTCTCCACATACCAATGCCTCATCCCATGCAGTCTTTTACATACACATGCGAGCAGAGGCAAATCCAAGATTTTAACTTAATGGGTTCAAGGTTTTTATTTTTTGAAATTATGAGTTTAAAACTTAATATTTATTACTCCCTCTGTTTCAATTTGTTTGTCTGATTTTGACTTGTCAGTTGCCACGAAGTTTAAGAAAGTAAAGAAAACTTTTCAATCCTATGGGGTCTTAAATCAAATATAGATAGAATGTACCAAAATATCATTTAATCTTGTAATCTTAACATGTAATGTGGAAAGTTAGAATTTGCCAAAAAAGGAAAAATGATTCTTTTTTAAACGGACCAAAAAGAAAAGTAAGACGAACAAATCGAAACGGATGGAGTATATTTTTACAGATTTTCTCATAATTCTACAGTTTAAATGAAAAAGATGGGTTCAATTGAAACCATTGTCAGAACTATAGGTCCACTGTCCACTGCAGGGAACACTACAAACCAATTACCTAGAGCCTTTTTTGTTTAGCTACAACATCTAAAAATGGAAGTTATGCATAGACAGCTATGACCTGTTTATTTCTTCTCTTTTTTTTGTAATTAATAAACAGGGTACACTACTGGATGGTACCGTTATTGCTGTTAAGCAGCTTTCATCCAAATCGAAACAAGGGAACCGTGAGTTTGTAAACGAGATAGGTATGATCTCTGGTTTACAGCACCCAAATCTTGTCAAACTATATGGATGTTGTGCTGAAGGAAATCAACTTCTATTGGTGTATGAGTACTTGGAGAACAATAGCCTCGCCCTTGCTTTATTTGGTAATTTACTATCCTTGCTCATTGTTTTCAGTTATAAGAGAAGGTATGAATAGATTCTTAGTTCTGATTAAAATGCAGGTCCAGAAGAACATCGTCTCCAAATAGACTGGCCAACAAGGCAAAAAGTCTGCATTGGGATAGCAAAAGGCTTAGCTTTCCTACACGAAGAATCCTCATTAAAAATTGTTCATAGGGACATCAAAGCAACAAATGTACTTCTTGACAAGAAACTAAACCCAAAGATCTCTGATTTTGGTCTGGCCAAACTTGATGATGAGGATAAAACACATATCAGCACTAGAATTGCTGGAACCATGTGAGTTTTGTGACAAGTTTTCTTGTTCATGTTTATGTTTTGTGTTCATTTAGTAAGAAATATATATCATGGCACGGATTTATGTTGTTCTCATCCATGCAGCATATATACATTCAAGATTGCTAGAACCCTTACATTCTCTCTTTCTTGCATTTTCGATATCTTATACAAGGTAACTAGCAATAGTTTACATATTCTTAACCAAAAAGGGTGGTGAAGTTACAAGGACTAGAACATAATGGCTTGATCATATTTCTGGTATTGATTGCATTACTTCAATTTGAGTGATAGAAAAGGTTTCTGGCCTATGGATCCTCTTTAAATCTTAAAGTTTCTTCCAATGAACTTAACTTGTATCTCATCACAACCGTTCTTCATATACTGAAATATCAAGCATGAAGTTAATGCCACGTTTAGAAATAACACATGCATGAATCTAATGTTTCACTCTGTTCTGCAGAGGATATATGGCACCTGAATATGCACTATGGGGCTACTTAACCTACAAAGCAGATGTCTACAGCTTTGGAGTTGTTGCATTAGAGATTGTTGCTGGGAAGAACAATATGAAATATCGCCCTAATGAGAAATTTGTTTGTCTTCTAGATTGGGTAAGGAATCATTATCCTTAATATTAATTCCTATGTTACAAACTTTTGAACCAGTATCTTTGGATTTTATTCAGGCCCTTGTTCTACAAAAGCATGGAAAACTGATGGATCTAGTAGATGAAACATTGAGTTCAGATTTCAAGAAGGATGAGGCTCTAAGGATGATAAATGTAGCTCTGCTATGTACCAATCCATCTCCAGCACTTAGGCCAACCATGTCTGCAGTAGTCAGCATTCTTGAAGATCATCTTGACCTTCCTGAGTTTAACTTGGAATCAAGATCCCATGATGATGATGATGATGAGCTCAAGTTTCAAGGGTTAAGAGACAAGTATGACGAGATGCGGAGCTTGAGCGAAAGTCAAACACTTACTCATTCGTCCAACACTACACGAAGAGATTCGAGTCAAACACTTACTCATTCGTCCAACACTACATCTGATTCGGCTTAATTAAATTCACACTCAGATCAATATTGTGAAACAAAGAGTAACATATTATTTTAGGACTATATATGTGATGTGAGGTAATGTTTCCTTAAACTGATAGAAAGTGTAATGGTCTATACAGATACTATTTTGGAGGAGACGCCATTCCAAGCAAATGGTAAACTTCTACGACTAATACTAACGTCTGGAAAACAGTCATGAGAACTGATATGAATAAGGAATTTAAATTTATGAGTTCATCCTCATAAATAGTAAATGTTAAAGCTAGGTGTAAAGCAAGTGTTAGTATGTTAGTACTATATATATAGTCATTGATAATTTACATTTTTATGTCTATTTTATCTTTGCTATTAAATAAATACTTGTGACACCCCAACTCAAGACAAGAAGTCTCACATCGGTAAAATTACAGAAGAGATGTTGGATATATAAATGAGCATGTTTTACCAACTAGTGACACAATTAAAAGTGTCAGTGCCCAACAAGTATATTGGCATCTTCACTAGTTGCCTTTCAATAGTTCCTTCTCTGCTCGCACCTTCCCTTCAGTCTAATTGGCCGAATATTTATGGTAAGAAACTCAGGGCAAATACCAACATGGCAAATCTCATACGGTGGGGCAAACCTCAGCGAGGACGCTGAGTCCATAGAGGGGGTATATGTGACGCCCCAACTTATAAGACAAGAAGTCGCATATCGGCCTCGATGAGTCCATAGACCTCGTTGAGTCCATAGAGGGGGTATATGTGATGCCCCAACTTAGACAAGAAGTCTCATATCGGCCTCAATTAGTCCATAGAGGGGTATATGTAATGCCTCAACTTAAGACAAGAAGTCTTATATTGGCTAAAACATAGAAGATATGTTGGGTATATAAGTAAGTAGGTCTTACCAACTAGTAACGTGTTTTAAAGTCGTGCAGGCCTACGCTCAGACTGAACAATATTTAGATGGATAACCCCTTCCAATCCAAAATTCAAGAGGTAATAGATGTAACCTGTTTGGTTTACAAGCAGCTGCCTTTAGTCTTTCCCATCGTGGTGATTGAGTAGACATCAGGCGAGAACGGACCTTATAACTTGCACCCACTAGCCTTTGTAAAGTCGATATTTCTATCGAGTATCGGCAGGACAATTGGCACAGGCCTACAGTCGTTCTACAGGAGGTTAAAGCTTTGAGAGAGATGGGAGATATTTATTAAGGCTGATTTGGTATAATTATCCCTATCCTTTATATTTCTTAAGTTTTGTTCAAGTAATAATGAACAACTATTATTGAATGAAGGGAGTATTATGGACTTTGATTACTCTAATAGTTTTTGTAACTCTATAAAGCAATCTATAGTACCGTAATTTATAGTTCCATTTTAAATAGTTCAAAGACAAATTGATCCTTTTTTTCTTTGTTTTGGAGTCACAAAGACAATATATATTAAAGCTATTTGGTTAGTTATAAAACATTTTTGAGCTAGTTGATTAACGACAATGATATTTTTAAGCCAAAAATATAATAGAAGATAAATTGACTTATTTCAAATAGTTCAAAAATATTTTGAACCCTTTTCCCTAAGCAAAAGATATGCAAAGTATCAAAATATCGCATTGATGAGGATGATAGTTCCATATATCTATTTATTTTAAATGAGTAGTGGTTAGAGTTCCAATAAGCCAAGTCATTAATGAGAGTAAAATTGAGATGTTACGATAAAAATAATTTTCAAATATTGAAAAATCTCATATTTTTAAATAAATGTGTTATATAAATGGCAGTTTCACTCAAGAATGATAGCTGTCATATCTGAGGAAGATATATATCTAAATCTGGGGTTTAATACAGAGGCGGAGCTAGGTGGGGTTTGTGGGTTTGGATGAATTCAATAACTTTTTTGTAGATCCTATATTTATACTGAAAAATTAAATAAATATATATGTATGTTAACTTGTGAACCCCAACAAATGTTTTCCACGCTAAAGTTGTGGGTTCAAACCCCACTATCAACTCTTTAAAGGAAATTTAAAACCCACGCCTCTAGTTTAATATGATGGGATGATCCTTTTTGGAGCTACAAGCTACAAGTAGTTCTCCTCGATTTAAATTTGTTCGTTTAATTTTGATGAAACTTAAGATCCTTTTTGGAGCTACAAGCTACAAATAGTTCTCCTCAATTTAAATTTGTTCGTTTAATTTTGATGAAACTTAAGATCCTTTTTGGAGCTACAAGCTACAAATAGTTCTCCTTGATTTAAATTTGTTTGTTTAATTTTGATGAAACTTATGATCTTAAAAATACGTGGAAAGTATGGATTCTGATGTTAAGCTAAAGTTGGAAAGGAAAAATATGATTGGTTAATCCTCCCAATTAACAACCAGAAATCTTGATTAGAGCATAATCCAACGCACAGCTCCAGTTAGTTACTGAATGTTTTTTTTTTACGTAGAAATATTATTGTCAAATTAACATCATATATGATAATTGTACTACTATATTAAATTATAAATATCCTTGTCGACACAACTTGCTTTCATTTACACTATCCCTTTAGTTTTCGTTTTAATTTATGTGATTGAAATTAAATTATTAAGGATAGTATTTTAAAAAGAAATTTATAATCTAAAATGAGAGATACATAACTTTTTTTGTTTTTTCCAGCCGATTTTCGAACCCCACATTGAAACTTCAACTAAATTTGGAATACGTACTGCGGACACATTTGGAGAGACCGATTAAATCTGAATCGCACACTACATAGTCCATTTGAGGGCGACACTGCCCTATATAATTTTATCCATACATATGACTCAAACTCAAGAATGTGTAATCAAGTTAAAGTGATCATAACTTTTGTTTTAGAATAACTTTGTGGTAGTGTATTATACTTTTGTTATAAAGTTTTACTTATTTGGTAATATTGTATTAAAAATTGGGATAATTTTGATAGTTTTCACAACTTATGAGGTTTCATGTTTATGAGCAAAAAATAGAACTTAAAAAATCAAAATTGCATTTCCAAACAAAAACTTCAACTTCATCGCATATGATTTCATCTCACATGGTCAAACGGGCCCTTAATTATTGGTATTAAGCATAACATATTTGTTACTTGCACGGTTACCTTTAAGGTTTAGGACTAAAATGATTTTTAAAAAATACTTTAGGGACTATTTCGATTACATAGTATAAATGAAAGACTAAAATGACCATTTTTTCATACATTAAGAACTACATATGTTGATTAATTACATGGTATATATATATATATATATATGAAGGACTAAAATGATAACATTTTTTCATACATTAAGGATCGTTTAATTTTGATAACAATAGCATACCCAATGAAATTTGGGGAGAGTAAAATGTACTCAAATCTTAACATTACCTCGTGAAGGTAGAACGACTGTTTCCGAAAGATCCTTGACTCAAGTACAACAAATCCAAGTATAAAGAAGAATGAGGCAGTGAAGAAAATATAGCAAGTAACAAGAAATAAAACAATGCAAAGTCTACCAGAAAGGAGACAAAAACATCAATTATATAATGTGATAATTGAAACACAATGAACAACATGCTAGAATAGATTAAATATTGAAAACAATAATAAACAAATATAAAAAAAAAGAAAAAAAAAAAGAACTACAATAATATACCTAGGATCATGGCAAAGCCCAACCACCCTAGGTAAGACAACATTACATTACCTACTAACCTTCTAACTTCTATCCTAATACGTGTCCTCCACGTACACCCCCCTATCTAACGTCATGTCCTTGGTAACCTAAAATTTCATCATATCTTGTCTTATCATGGGCGAAGCTATCCTTTGTCACGATCCAAAAATAGACATGCTGACACTTCACACTTGAACTCCATTTTTAGCTTCAAAATTGAAAATTTAATGTGATTTAGATGATTGTTGTGAAAAATGATTAGCAAATGATTAACTAAGTATAAATCAATAGCTACAAATTGATTTGGTACTACTGAAGACAATTTTAGAGACTACCATTAAAGAACTTTGGAAAAAGCTTGAAGAAATCATGAAATGTATATGGTGATTTTGTGATATCAAGAATAATTTCATTTTGAAAAAGTTGAATTAATTATATAACCTCTAATTGAAAATTAACACATGGATTATTTAATGAACTTTAGACCACTAAAATATTTGAGTTGCTTAGTTGGAAATTCGGTAATAGATTAGGGAGACATTAAACTATTTTGTCGGCATGTAGTATTAATATATTTTGTCTTTAATTACTTGTCCATTTTTTCTTTTTGAGTTATCCCTAATTACTTGTTCATTTTGACAAATCAAGAAATGATAATTTATTTATTTTTACCTTTTATATCCTCAATTAATTACTTTTTAAAAATCATAAGTTTTTAATTCATGTACTTCATAATTAATAGGGTAAAATAGTAAGGTCAACCATTGTTTTAGTTATGTCAATTACAAAATGGACAAGTAATTACGGAGAGAGGTCGTTCCTCTATAAAACATAATGAAACTTTGCATGTTTGAGCATTAAAGAAAATGTCAGCATTATATGATTTCAGTATTTCTTCTTTTCTGCTTATCTTAGTCCTCTGCTTTCTAGTACAAACCACTGAAGCACAAAATTACAGTCGTCTTCTTCCTCAACATGAAAGTAATCTTTCTCATTCTTGGCATATAAAGTTTGAATCTTTACAGAAAAAATCCATTTTTATGAGTTGTTGTATACAACTTTTATGGTTTTGCAGAGAATGCTCTTATAGAAATAGCGGAGCAGTTGGGTAAAAAGGACTGGGATTTTAAGTTGAATCCTTGTAATGGCAACACAAATTGGACTACAAAAATTGACAATACATCGACGTATGTCAACTATGTAACCTGCAATTGCTCTACCCCTGATGGTTTCTGTCATGTACAAATCATGTGAGCTTCTTCCTGTTCTTCTTAATGTTTTTGGTATTAGGAAAATGCTTTCTTTCCAAAAAAATAGATATTTCCACCAAAAGATGAATTCCAACTCTTATTCCGACAACAGGGATGGTAAGCACTCTCCATCTCCAATTCTATGGTTGTGAGTTCGAGCCAAGAGCAAAAAAAAGGTGGGAGTTCTAGGGAGGGTAAAAATGAAAAAAAAAAAAACTCTTACTCCAAATCAATTGCTTTAACCAAAAATTATACATATTTATCGACATCTAATAATGCAAAAAGAAATATCAGGAACGCCTGCTATGAGTAGCATAGGCTCCTGCTTTTATACTATACCCCTAAACACTATATAATAATCCTCCAAGGTAAAAAAAAAATTCCAAATGAAATGAACTTTATTTACATGACACACCATATATATTTCTTCCTCTATGCCAAAACTTTGTTTATTTATCTGGAACCAGTTTGATTACCACACGGGGATCTGAAAATTTTGAACTAATAAACAACTTTTGCTTTCATATTTGGATAATGTAAAGCAACAGGATTTCAAATTATAATGTTAATTCTTCTTATAATGTTAACAGAAAACTCAAAGGACAAGATCTTGCAGGTGTTCTCCCTCCCTCCCTGGTCAAGTTACCTTACCTCAAGACAATGTACTGTTTAACTGACTTGGAAGTTGGATCTGTACTTTCAAACTCTTAGGAGTTTTTTTTTTTTTTTTTTTAATCATTATGATTATCCTTTGCCTGAGATATATATTGTTCAACATCTGTCCTGCAGTGATGTCTCGCGCAACTATTTGAGTGGTACTATTCCCCCTGAATGGGCATCTATCAAACTGGAATATATGTGAGCTGCACTTGAATTGCACTTTAAATTTTAGACATTACATACAAAAGGTCCCTTTAATTTGAACTATCCAATAATTCATGGTTTTCAGGTCTGTTATGGTGAATCGACTCTCTGGGCCAATTCCTAATTACTTGGGAAACATGACTACACTACTTTATATGTATGTTCTCTTGGATTTCACCACACTCATGAGGATAAGTAGTCTTTATTTTAACATTTATTGAGATGGACTGCGAAACTTTCAGGAGTTTGGAAAATAACATGTTTGATGGAACTATTCCAAAAGAACTCGGAAACATGGTTAATCTGCAGAATCTGTAAGGCCTTCCTAACTAGCCTCCTTTAGATGAAAAATGAATGGTTTTAGAATATCTTGACCAGTTAGTTGCCTTTTGCTTTGTGCAGCACTCTTAGTTTTAATAATCTCACAGGTAGGTTGCCCAAGGAAATCAATAAACTCACAAAATTATTAGAACTGTGAGTACCTCTGAATATACTTTCAATATAATGCCCTCTAGGTCCTATTGTATTCCTGTTTGTCTGAAGTCTCCTTCTTTCCCTTTTGGCATCAATGCAGTAGGCTGAGCGGTAACAACTTCACTGGAATATTTCCTAGCTTTGAGAATTTGAAAAACCTTACGGCATTGTGAGCATTTTCACACCATTTGATGTGTAAAAGCTAGTATTTTCTACTTAGATTTAAATTAAATCAGACTTCATGCTTGGTTAACAGAGAGATTCTAGCTTCGGGTTTTGAAGGACCTGTACCACCAAGCATTTCTGTCTTGACTGAAATGAAGGAATTGTGAGTTGTTTTCTAGGTTGCATACTTTCTTTAGTTGCTTATTATGGTGTCCCCTTTTATTTGGCTGGGATTTTATATTAATATGATGTCTTTACAGAAGAATCAGTGACTTGACTGGAAGTGCGTCAAAATTTCCGCCACTAGAGAACATGACAGGCCTAACTAAATTGTAAGTAATTCTCTTGAATTTGGTTTTATACATTAATGGTTCCATAGTTGTTGAAAGTGTTCTCTTTCCTGAAACTAATTTGTGACTGCAGGATGTTGAGGAGCTGCAATTTATCAGGGAAGATTCCTTCTTACATAGCTAATATGCCTCAATTGAAAATTCTGTAAGTTTGCCTTCACTCTGATTTGTTTCTTTCTTTTTTGATATCCTTTACTTTCTCCCTTCCATACACTGCTGTTTTAACCGAATTATGTATGCGGCCTTCTTGATTATTGTCAGGAATTCTGCTCAGTCTTTAGACTAGGAAACAAGAGAAGGGGAATTTCAGCCTAGCCGAAATTCTTTCATTACATAATCTTTAAAATATTCTTTATGCTATAGGTCTCAAGTTGGTATAGTATTTTTTCTGGTTTGAATATGGTTTTCTTTTTGGGCAGAGATCTAAGCTTCAACAGGCTTGAAGGACCGATCCCGGATATGGAGCGCCTGGAAAAACTGAAGAACTTGTAAGTGACAAATTTATCATACTCTAAATTCTTCTTTTAGCTTGCCTGACTATATGCCGGCCGTAAATTCTCAACAAAGCCAACTTCTTCTCCTTCATTGAAATACATATGATAAAATTTATACCTGAGACTTGGATGTCAATGAGACGAGTCTTCAAACACATTTAATGCAAAGAAATTTTAGTTTCTGACATTTTATAGGTTATTTAGAGCTTGATTAATTTATTTTGAGGTTTTTTGTTCAAATTGATATCTGTTGAATTAAAGATTTTCCTTCACAAGGTACCTGACAAGCAATAGACTTACTGGACCAATTCAAGAGTGGATCGAAAATAGAAATTCCGAATAGTAAGTTAATTACTTTGGATTAGCATGGTTTTGTTTATAACCTACTCATGCCATGATAATGCTAGATTCTCTTCATCTCAAGGACTTACAATTCTAAGGGCATATAGCCCATAAATGCCAATTTTTCATACATATAGTATCCCTATAAGAATTTCTTTTTGTGCAACACACTTGTTGATTTTGCTGTGCTCCATTTGCAGTGTCATAGATCTATCTTACAACAACTTCAATGAAAGCTCTGTGCCAACTACTTGTCGGGAAACCCTGTATGTCTTCTTCCCACTCATTTTTGTCATTGGGACACCAGCTGTTGTTATCTCTAAGCTACATTTCCTTCTTCTTATCAGAAACTTGTTCAAAAGCTATAACTCAACAAAAAAGTCGTAAGTTATTTAACTTGTCTTATAGGACACAAGATGCATAATTTTTCTCTTTAGAAAATTATCAACTACTTCATGCCTTCTGACCCTTTTTCCAACTTGATACAGAGAACTTGGGAAATGCTTGTCAAGTAATGATTGTTCAAAGAGTAAGTTTATCCTTCTACAAGACTATGATTCATTTTCTCTCTATCTAAGATTTAGAGCACTTGAAAATTTCGTTTCTTATTGTGTCTGTCATGTTACATAGAGGCAATGCTAGATAATTTGTTTTAATTTAATACAGATTGGTATTCAGTGCACATAAATTGTGGTGGAGAGAGTGTGACAATAGGGGACACCACTTACGAAGCAGATGAAGATTCCGCAGGTGCTGCAAAGTTTGTTTACTTGAAAGAGAGCTGGGGATCCAGCAACACCGGGGACTTCTGGGATCGTCCCATAGCATTGAACGAGTACAAGGCAACTAATGTATCTTCCATTAAGGGAATTAACAGTGAACTATACACGGCTGCTCGGCTCTCAGCTTTATCTCTAACTTACTATGGACGTTGTTTAGCAAATGGAAACTACACTGTGACACTACACTTTGCAGAGATTGTTATAAGAGATAACCGATCTTTCCAGAGTCTCGGAAAACGGATGTTTGATATCTATGTTCAGGTCAATTAAATATTAATCTGAGTATTATTGAGTCAAGGTTTAGGTGCAGTTTGCTAACAATTTAACTGGATGCAGGGTGAGAGGGAGCTCAAAGATTTCGACATTACAACTGCTGCTGGAGGCGTTGATAAACCTTTGACAAGAAAGTTCAATGCAGTTGTAGAAGATGGCATTCTAGAAGTGCGCTTTCAGTATGCTGGGAAAGGAACAACAGCTGTCCCTAGAAGAGGAAGCTATGGCCCTTTAGTTTCTGCCATCTCTTTTGAAGCTAGTAACACTACTATTACCCTTTGGTTCACTTATTAATTTCTCTTAGACACTTTATTCTATTATATTACCTTGGTGGCCTTTTACATGATGAAATTGTTTCCACAAGTGAATTATTCGCAGAGAAAAGACTTCATCTAAGATTATAAGTATAAAAACAAATGTACGTACATTTTACGCTCTTCCTCTTCCTTTTTCTATATCATAGATTCCAAGCCCTCTTCAAATCACAAAAAGATGGTTTACATCATTGCTGGAGCAGTGGCGTCCTCATTAGTTCTCCTTTTTACAATATTCTTTGTTGCTTGGAGGAGAAGCAGAAACAGGATATCAAAGGAAGAAGGTGATGCTACAGATGACCAGCCTATTTTGTGTCTTACGTCTTAAATAGATAGAACTTACTTATATCCACATACATATCCAGATCTTGTTTTCGAATAACAATTGTATTTCATAATGTAGAAATATTGATTAACATATGTCTTCTTTAAGATGGATAATGTATCGTTGTCAATTTCACGGGGTACACTTGAAAAAATCATATTTATTTGTAATAGATAATTGCATGTACAACGACTTTCTTTGTTTGATTCAAGATTATGAATCCTTCATGTGTAAATTTTATATGAGAATATTAACTAATTAATTGTTTAAATATAAGAGTATTACGAAACATAACATAATCAATCCATATTCACAAACAAGCTAGAACTTATTACAAATAGTTGAAATAATCCATTTGACTTAATTGGCAGCATCAGGGGTGCAACTGACTAAAGTGGTGCAATTTTCTAAAGACAATGACACAATCCTTGTTTATGATTATGCATAGGCTATGTATATATGTGATGACAATCCAAAGCCCAATTTGAGATTACTGGACCCAAACACGTAAGTTTAGATCATGTTGTTTGGTCAACATTAAGCTTTACTTTGTTTTCTAGTGAAAGCTTCTGCTATCATTTGGTCAAACCCTATAGCATGTAACAACATAGTATAGATGACAAAACTCATAATGTTTGTATATCAGTTTGTTAGCAGTTACTTATCGGCTACAACGATCCATCTACTTCTATTACTCTTTTTTAATCCCATTACAACCATACCTCAATTACATGCTTCTTAGAGTCGGCATATGCATTTTCACTAGTCATTTCACTTTATTTGGACCCATTTCATTCTAGTATTTACTACTAATTTATGGATCTCAAACAGTAC
Source organism: Solanum verrucosum (assembly GCF_900185275.1). Taxonomy (NCBI): domain Eukaryota; kingdom Viridiplantae; phylum Streptophyta; class Magnoliopsida; order Solanales; family Solanaceae; genus Solanum; species Solanum verrucosum. The sequence goes on from NW_026020332.1 coordinate 629,668, forward strand.
AAGTTCTCTTAACAAACTAAAAAGATTCCTAGTGAATTGGCCTAATGTATGTTTACCTTCTTCATGACTAAGCATAATTCCAATTATATGACTATCATATCTATTATGTACCTGATGATGCGATGGAGAGAAAGAGTTCACAATTGCAAGCTAAGATCTGAAGCAAAGAAAAATAAATAAAAATGAGTAATTAGCAAACACAAAGGCTAAGCAAATACAAGAGAAAACTATAAAAAAAGATTAGAAGTAAAAAAATGATAATTAATTTACAATGTATATATAGAAAATGAAAATAACTATTCATATTCCAAAATTGAAGAGTCCATGCATTAGTTATACCATTCAATTAGTTAAATGATTAGAAAACTGAAAATATTTAACTTAATACGGAAAACTAACTAAATGTTTTGAAAACAGAAAATATTTAATTTAATACGAAAAACTAACTAAATGCTTTGAAAACAGAAAATATGGTGCTGGAAAATGGGATTGAACCATTGAACAAACATAATTCATAATTGATAAATAAAAATTAACTTTTGAGTTGGATTAATAATTAATAATTAATTAATATATATAATTTATACTAATATTTCTATATATTGTAGAGGTAAAATGGTAATCCAACTTTGTACTTTGGAGCTTCCCACTTTTAGTAATATATGATGATGATATGATATATGTGATGTGAGGTAATGTTTCCTTAAACTGATAGAAAGTGTAATGGCCTATATATACAGATACTACTTTGGAGGAGACGCCATTCCAAGCAAATGGTAAACTTCTACTACTAATACGAACGTCTGGAAAACAGTCATGAGAACTGATATGAATACGGAATTTAAATTTATGAGTTCATCCTCATAATAGTAAATGTTAAAGCTAGGGTAAAGCAAGTGTTAGTATGTTAGTACTATATGTTAATCAATTAGATCTCAACCATTAATTCTAAACTATGACATGTGTCTCACTATAACAAAAACAGTTTTTAGCGGCATTAAATATTGACATTAATAAAGAGTGCTAAAGTCTTTACCAACATTAGTTAAGTGTCATTAGAACCAATGTCGCTAAAGGCTTTAGAGACATATACAAAGAGTGCTAATTGCCGCTAAAAATACATATTTAGCGGCAATTAAGAATTAGTTACCGCTAATGATCATTTTTGATGTAGTATCTCCAATCCAAGCTAGAACTTGGGGAAAATGGAGAGAAGAGAAATGGAGAGGAGCTGAATCCTAGTATTATATATATAGTCATTGATAATTTGCCTTTTTGTGCTTATTTTACCTTTGCTATTAAATAGTTGTGACACCCCAACTTAAGACAAGAAGTCCCACGTCGGCAAAACAATAGGAGAGATGTAGGGTATATAAGTAATCAGACCGTACCAACTAATGACACGTTTCAAAGCCGTGTGAGCCTAGGCCCAGAACGGACAATATCACTAGCGGGCTGGACCGTTATAAATGGTATCAAAGTCACTCTTGTATCAGAAAGGGTGTATGTGACTCCCCTTCTCAAGACAAGTAGTCTCACATCGACAAAAACACAAGAGAAATGTTGGGTATATAAGTAAGCAAGTCTTACCAACTTTTAACACGTTTTAAACTCTTGTGTAGCCTTGTTGATATTAGCCAGAATTCAACTAAGTTTAGACAAATCTCGATAAGGCAGGGCAAACCTCAAAGCTGAGTCTAGGAAAATCACACACGGTGGGGCAAACCTCAGCGAGGATGTTGAGTCCATAGAGGGATACATGTGACGCTCCAACTTAAAACAAGATGTCTCATATCGACAAAAACACTGGAGAGATGTTGGGTATATAAGTAAGCAGGTCTTACCAACTAGTGACGCGTTTTAAAGTCGTGCGGGCCTAGACTCATATCGGAAAATATCACTAGCGGGCTGGGCCGTTGCAATACTTTTTAAAATCTAATACATTTCTCAAAGTATTAAATGTAATATATTCAAACGTTAATATAGTAATATTACCCCTATTATTAATTGTTTCTTAAGATGTGTGTCAAGTCAATAGTGGACAACTATCGTTGGACAAAGAGAGTATTCATTTTTCAATATTTAAATGACTTATATTAATTAAGGGTGATTTGGTAAAAATTACCCCAATCATTTATGTTTCTTAAGCTCTGTGTCAAATAAATAGTGAACAATTATTGTTGGATATATGAAATATTATGGACTTTGATTACTCTAATAGTTTTTGTAACTCTATAAAGTAATCTATAGTACCTTAATTTGTAGTTCCATTTTAAATAGTTCAAAGACAAATTGATCCTTTTTTTTCTTTGTTCTGGAGCCACCGTTAGTAGACAATGCTATTTGGTTTGTTATAAGACATTTTTGAGCTGGTTGATCAACGGCAATGATACTTTTAAACCAAAAACATAATTGAACCCTTTTCCCTAAGCAAAATGTATGCAAAGTATCAAAATATCGCAGTGACGAGGATGACAATTCCATACATCTATTTATTTTAAATGAGTAGTGGTGAGTTCCAACTAGTCAAGTCATTAATGTGAGTAAAATTGAGATGCTACGATAAAATAATTTTCAAATATAGAAAAATCTTATATTTTAAAATAAATGTGTTATATAAAAGGCAGTATATATCACTCAAGAAAAAATGCTAGCTGTCATATCTGAGGAAGATATATATCTAAATCTGGGGTTTAATATGAGGGGATGATTCTGTTGGTTTGTTAGCATTTTAATATTAATATTTTATTATATTAATTTGCACCTCTGTCCGTTTGGCAGAATCTATACTTACTATGTGAGGTGAGCATGTAGCATGCATTTTAGGAGTTACAATCCTCACTCCTAATGTGACTTTTCATCTACTGTCAGTTAGGCTTTATTGTCATTCTTCATTAGTGATTAATGTTGTAGAGAACGTTGGGAAGTTATGGTCTTTGTGTAGCATCTTCCTTTTGTCCGTTGAGTCTTTGCACGTTGGTGGCCTTTAGTTGCCCACTTTACTTCACTCTTTATTCCCCATTATTCTTTGTAACATATGTAACTCCTAAGACCATTATATTCACTATTTACTACACCATTATCTTCCTATTCATGGCTAGGAAGACTTCTTCTAGTATAAATAGTGGTGGTCTTCATTTGGTTTGGAATAGACAATACAACAAGAAAATATAGAGTGTATAAGGTTTGTCAAAAAGAGAGTTCTTATTAGTTGAAGGGAGGCGTTCTTTTTTGTGGAGCTTTGAACTCAACTCTTGTCCAGGGTTGTTGAATTATATATTGTGAATAGGCTGTTGTATCCTGGAGGGGACAAGTCAAGAAGGACTACTGCTGGATCGGTGAAAACATTTGCTGCAGTGGGCTTGAATCTCCTTAAAGAGAGCGAGATATCCGCGCCTCAGCCTGAAGAGATTTCTGTTTCTTCATTTTATTTCAATTGTATCTTGTATTTTTTATTATCTTGTAAGTTTTTCACTAACAGATTCTTTTTGGAGCTACAAGTAGTTCTCCTCGATTTAAATTTGTTTGTTTAATTTTGATGAAACTTATGATCTTAAAATACGTAGAAAGTATGGATTTTGATGTTAAGCTAAAGTTGGAAAGAAAAAAAAAACGATGGGTTAATCTTCCCCATTAACATCCAGAAATCTTGATTAGAGCATAATCCAACGTACAGCTCCAGTTAGTCGTTACTGATTTAATTTAATATTTTTTTACGTAGAAATATCATTGTCAAATTAACATGACATATAGTACTACTGCATTTACCATTTCTTCTTTTTATGATGATTGTACTACTATATTAATATCCTTGTCGACACAACTTGCTTTCATTTACACAACTCCTTCCGTTTTCGTTTTAATTTATGTGATAGTAATTAAATTATTGAAGATCAAATAAGTATTTTTTTTTCGAGATATTTAGTTAAGAATATATTAATAAAAACACTTTTTCTTCTTATTAGGAGCGATTATTTTTTCAAGGAATGTGTCAAAAACTAAAACAAGGACAAGTAATAGATTATGAGAGATGGAGAGAGTAGGGTCCACAAGGACTAATAATTTTCCAATGATATTATTGATTGGGGCCTAACATAAGTAATAATTTATGAGAAAAGTCTAAGTCTCAAGTCTACTGATGTCTATTTTGATCTAAAGCTAATAGGGTTCATGTCTCAACTAATAATGCTAGTCAGTATTATTTAACTTTTTCTCTACCCATTTTAATTATTAAAGTTGTTATAATAGTTTTCCACACATAAAGCAAATCTTGTCGGTTGTGGACTTTTCATAGTGCATTGAATTCCCAATCAGGAAATTTCGTATTTATTACTCTCTCCGTTCCATTTTATGTGAGGTAGTTTGACTCGGCACGAAGTTTAAGAAAGAAAGGAAGACTTTTAAAACTTGTGGTCCAAAATGAATGATAGAAATTTGTGTGACTGTTTATCGTTTCATTAAGGGTAAAATAGATATTTTATAGTTAAATTGTTACTTAATATAGAAATATGTCATTCTTTTTGGAATTGACTAAAAAGGAAAGTAAGTCACATAAATTGAGACAGAGGGAGTAATTATTATGGAGTTCGGAGCCAAAGGGACAACTTTTTTCCTCCAAAAAACATTAACGGTATACCAATTTTTTTTAAAACCAAAACGGCAAAATCGCTACTAAGGGAGCGATATCTTTTAACGTCGTGCACGTCGTTAAAAACTTCATTAAGGGATTTTTCACAACTTATGGAATTCTTATGTTCATGAGCAAAAAAAAAGAACTTTAAAATTAAAATTGCATGTCTAAACAAAACTTTAACTTCATCTCATAGGCTCATCTCACATAGTCAACACATGCACTTAATTATTGGTATTAAACATAACATATTTTTTACTTGCACTGTTATCTTTAAGGTTAAGGACTAAAATGATAAAAAAAAAACATTAAGGACTATATATTTCGATTACATAATATAAATGAAAGACTAAAATGACCATTTTTTCATACATTAAGTACTATATATGTTGATTAATTACATGGTATATATGAATTAGGACTAAAATGATCACTTTTTTTTTTCATACACTAAGGATCGTTTTGATAACAACAACAACAATAATAACAAATAACAATAACAACATACCCAATGAAATTTGGAAGGTAAAATGTGCGCAAACCTAATTGCCACTAGCTCGTGAAGGTAGAGCGGTTGTTTTCGAAGACCCTACAAGTACAAAAAAGGAGATAGTGAAGAGAATATAGCAAGTAACAAGAAAACAATGCAAAGTCTATCTGAAAGGAGACGAAAACATCAATTATATAATGTGATAATTGAAACACAATGAACAATATGCATAAATAGATTATTGAAAACAATAATAAACATTAATGATTAAAAAAAACTACAATAATACACCTAGTACCATAACCATGGCAATACCCCAGCCACTAGGCAAGACAACACTACATTACCAACTAACCTTCTATCCGAATATTTGTCCTCTACACCCTCCTATTTAAGGTCATGTCTTTGGTAACCTGAAGTTTCATCGGGATATCCTGTCTTATCAGGGGCGGAGCAACCCATGCTCGAGGGGTGTCAGCGAAACTCCTTCGCTGAAAAATTACATTATATATATATAGAGGTCAAATTTTGATTTAATAAATAAATATACAAGTATTGACATGGGTTAAAGGTTTAGTCTAATAATTAAAGGGTTAAGAAAATTCCTTAAGGTGCATTTTCTAGCCTTGCTAGCCTCTTGAATATAGCCACACTTTAACTCAAAAATAACTTAAAACATAAAAGAACTTATAGTGGTTTGAATTCCATAAATTATTCCTTGAATTTGAATATATAATAATCTGAACAGCTCTGTAAATCCTTGGTTCTGAGTCTTCAGGCACTCAACGAAATTTTTTAACACAATGAAATCTTTTTTTAGTTTTGAACTTATAAAGGTTAATTTGGATTATATGGTTGATATATATTATATAATACTCATTTAAATATATTAATTCTCCCGTCTAAATTGCATGCTGATAGATCTCTGCAAATTTTAATAATGTGTTGACAATTCTATGAAGAAGAAGGAAATTTATGCAATATATATTATCAATCTAAGATTTTATTTTATTTTTGAAAAATTAATTTCTTTTGGCTTACGTTGATCTAACAACATTTTTAGTCCCTATCAATCAGTCTATCTATCAATCATTACACAGTACGGGTGTATTTGGTTGAAAATATTTTCATCATTCGTAGGTCAAATTATTGTGGAAAACATTTACTTTAGAAAAAATACTAAACATAAAAATTAATTTACCTAAAGACCCTTCTAAATTATTATTAATAATTTATATTTATTCATTAATAATAGTAATATATTTAACAATGATATTCAATTTTTTTTTTAAATGTTTCGAATGGTCACTTACAGTCTTGGAAGTTGTAAATTTTTCACTTTTACGTGTTCACATCAGTACATAAGGAGCCACAATAATTGCTACAGATTTGATACGATTCAATATACAATTTTAGCTCAAATTTTATATTTAAGTTTTAAAAAAATTTGTTTAATTTAATTATAGAAAAAGAAAATTATTCAAAACCTAGTAAACAAAAAAGTTTAGTTCGAAAACCATAAACTAAATCTGGCTTCGCCTCTACACTTTATCATATCAAAAAGAAAAGCAACACAAAACAAAATAAAATTTATTCTTAGTTGCTCGGATGGTAAGCACCTCTCACTTCCAACCTGAAGGTTGCAAGTTTGAGTCACCAAGGAAGCAAAAGGGGTGGGAGCTCCTTGGGAGGATAAAAAAAATAAAAAATAAAAAATGAAAAAACTAAACATTTTTCAAGTCTATTAAGACTATACATTCATTTTGTTTTTTCTTAACAATAATTTGTGAACAAGTAAAAATAAAGTGAACCGGAGAAATAGTACGTAAGAAAAGACATACAATTTCATAACATGACAAAATGTTCTACTACAGTTATCGCAGAAAATAGTTTTCTAATTGCATTGTCGGTCTGGTACATTAAGTAAAGTCCTGATTGCATGTTCTGCTAAATAAAGATTAAAAAAAAGTAAGATCTCATTTGTTTGTTCACTAAATAAATTAAACCAAATAATTTTTGAATATGCATTTCTCTTAATATATTCACATATTATTAATATTTAAATAAAAATAACAAAAAAGTATTATATGATAACTTAAACATAGGAGTTTATTTAGGATTCTTATTTGGTTACCAAAAATAAGAAGGATTCTTTCGCTGCTTTCTTATCATTATTTTCACCTCGTTCTCCATCAACACCATTAAAGCAATTTGAGACAATCATCAATGGTAGCTTTTTAGTATTTTTTTTCTTTTTAAAATCTAGACTAATTAATCTCATAAAATAATTATTCATAACTTACTAAGTCTTGAATTTTTTTTGTGGATAGGTTCTTCTTTTACTTCAGACTATATTTTCTCTTCTAAGTTCATTCAATCAACAATACAAAAATTATTTGAAAACAAATATACCATCATATGTACTCCAATTTATTTAAATAATACTCAAAATTGTATAAAAAATATTTGAATGTTTTTTCAAAAAATAAAAAGGAAAAGAGAAGGTGAAATATCATTAATCTTTTAAATGTAAAAACATAATAATAAAATTTTAAAAAGGGAAAATTGTATAAAATAGCAAACTATTAATTCAAATTAAATCTTATAACCACAGTTTGATTTAATTGTGACCCGTAGCAAACAGTTGTCATTCGCCTTTCTCCCTAGGTTTCTCGCTCGCCACTCTCGGCAGTCTCTCCCTTGTCTCTCTCGCTTTTATACAAACACAAATGTATAAAATGCATTTGTGTTTGTATAAAGCAAGAGAAAATTGTATATACAAATACGAATACATATATATATTTTCGTCATATACACTTATAATTATACAAATACAGATCTTCCCCTACCCAATTCTCTTTTGCCTTTCTCTCTGTCTCGCTTTATACAAACACAAATTATACAAATTACAATGTATAATTTGTGTTCTATAAAGCGAGCGAGCGAGAGAGATTTGATATACAAATATTTTATTCGATTCAATTGCATACAAATTTAAATTTTATGCAGATATACAAACACATAAAATTGAATTGAGAGGCTACCAACGATTTATACAAATGAGAGGCTGCTAGCGATTTATACAAATTGCCTACCAGTGAAATTATACAAATCTGAAGCTCCTGCCAAAGAGTTATACAATCTGATGCTCCATAGCAAACATAAAGTTTGCTATGGAGCGCAATTATACAAACTATAACTATAACATACAAATATGATTTTTTATATTTGTAATATGTGAAAGTTGCTCAAAATATAAGTATTACTATAAAAATGATACTCCCTTTGTCCAACAATACTTGTTTGAGTTTGCACACTTCTTAAGAAACTATAAATAAAAGAGTAATTTTACTATATTATCCTTTGAATATAATAAATATAATGTCTTGAAAAGTGTAATAGAGAAATGACTATAATTAATGACGAGAGTAAATCAAGAACTAAGTGTAAAATAATCCAATTTCATAAAGTGGGCAAATATTGCTGGACATTCCAAAATATAGTACAGTAGACAGGGGCGGCTCTAAGGCTTGGCCAGTGAGGCCATTGCCTTAGGCCTAAAAAATTTAAAGGCCCCAAATTTGTTTAAATTATTATTATTAATTTGATTATATATTAATATAATTTATATAAATAAAATTGTTATTGTATATTTTTTATTATTATTTGTTTGAGAATATTTTTTACCAATAGGTTCATAAATTCTCATAATCTTTTTACTCATTAGTTGATATATTTGTTTTAACTTCCAATTTTAAATTTTATCCTTTTTATATAGGAACTAAGTTATATATATTGATAACATAATGAATTTTTTTCAATTTTTTCTTAGACTACGTGAACATAAAAATATTCATGCACAAATTTCCTTTTCGTTTTTAATTTAATATATTATATGAAAATTTTATAATTTGTTTTAGATATTCACGTGCTACTTAATGAAATGAATTATATCATTTAAAAAGAATTATATCATTTAAATTGATCTGAAATTTGGATATTTTTGTTAGTATCCATGCTCAAAACTTCAACTATTAAGTTATGTATGTTCTTTTCTTTTTCTTATTTGTGATGATAGCCAAATTAAAATTACAATTTGAGTTTTGAAGCTTAACATCGATAATCCATCACTTTTATTTTTTGTACTCTTCTTCCTTTCTTTCTTTTTTTTGTGTAAAAATTGATATTTTTTGTCTTAAATGATTAATCTATTGTGTAGAAAATAGATTTTATTGTTAATGTATAAATTTTATAAAATAAATTTAAGGATCTCTTAATATGATTTTGCCTTAGGCCACGAGATTTGTTTAGAGTAATTTTCTTTGTCCACTGTAGTGAAGAGAAGTTAATTTTATATATATATATATATATCATTTTGTATATTCACTTGCAACTTTTGCATGTTGGAGCATTAAAGAAAATGTCAGCATTATTACATGATTTCAGTATTTCTTCTTTTCTGCTTATCTTAGTCCTCTGCTCTCTAGTACAAATCATTGAAGCACAAGGTTACAGTCGTCGTCTTCCTCAACAAGAAAGTAATCTTTCTCATTCTTCGCATATAAAGTTTGAATCTTTACCGAAAAATAAAATCCATGATTATGAGTTGTTGTTGCAACCCAATGATAAAGATTTCACTGTTTCCATTAAAGCTGATAAGATTTTGAAACTGTATACTACTTTTATGGTTTTGCAGAGAATGCTCTGAAAGAAATAGCAGAGCAGTTGGGTAAAAAGGACTGGGATTTTGAAGTGAATCCTTGTAATGGCAGCACAGATTGGATTACACCAATAACTGACAAGAAATCGAAGTATATCAACAATGTAACCTGCATCTGCTCTACCCCTGATAGTTTCTGTCATGTACAAACCATGTGAGGCTTCTTCCATTGGCTCTTTTTCATTTACCCCCAATTTCTTTGATGGTCACTCAACTCAACTGAGGATTCTTCTATCAAAAAGTCACTCAACTTTCTATTATAACCTTAAAATCACTTTAACTTTTTGATGGTCACTCAACTAAGGTTGTAAGTTACCATCTAGATATTATCTCAATTCTTCATTATGGGTGTTTTTGGTACTAGGAAAATGCTTTCTAAGTCACCTTCAATTTCTTGAAGTATTCTTTTCAAAGAATAGATATTTGGGAAAAAGTTTGAGAAAATGTTTATTTATGTCATCTATTACTGTTTGAGAAAAAGCTTATTCGTACCATTATTTCTTAACTCTGATTTTGCAAAACCATTTTTACCTCAACAAGACTCCAAACAACTTTTAATACTTTTCAATTTAGATTTTTAGATTAAGGGGTCGTTTGGTAGAGTGTATTAGGAAAAATAACGCATGCATTAGCAGTGTGTATTACTAGTACCTTGTTTGGTACTCTTTTCCAACCTATATATAACTAATGCTTGCATTAGTTATACACTCTATTGTGTATTAAGGTGTGTATTGCTAATACCATAGATTTCTAGGTATTAGCAATGCAATGGTTTTAATGCATGCATTAGATTAACTAATGACAAAACTACCCTCTAATAATAATAATAATAATAATAATAATAATAATAATAATAATAATAATAATAATAATTATTATTATTATAATTATAATTATAATTATAATAATTATTATTATTATTATTATTATTTTTGTAAAAGAATGTGGGGGTATTTTTGTAAACAAATATTTTTTTAATAGTCTTTATACAAGGCTTGCTATTTCCAATACATTAAACCAAACAATGTATAAGAAATAATGCAAGCATTACTAATGCTTGCATTACTAATACATCATATTCAGCATTATTCTTATACACTCTACCAAACGACCCCTAAATGTACTATTTTTGCTTCTTAATCCTCAAGAAGGGAAGAACATCAACTTCCAAAGTTCAATTCTTACGAAATCACCTCAAATTTCGGTCATGTCATTAATCTTTTTTTAAAAATGAATAACCAAAATTCTAAAATCATTTGTGGAGTTGAAAAAATCCACCCGTATTTTAAAAAAATATTCTAAAAAAGTGGAAATCATTCCCAAAATTCTGAAAATATGTTTTGATTCGTGTTTTTGTTGTTGTTTTTGACCCTAGATCTTTGTTCACTAGTGTTTTTTGAGTCTATGTTCAATATTCACGTGATTTGGAGTTGTGGAGAAAATTCTGCCATTAAAGGATATTGTTAAGTTTTGAAACTTTGAGGAAATTTCAATGAGTCTTGTTGAGTTAAGTTGAATTCGAGCTCAAAAGATTTTGAGTTTTGGTATCTAGCTCGGAGGGAGGCTACTCTTGAAATTTGAGATGATTTCGTGAAAAATTGAAGAAGTTAAAATTTTGATGGTTCTTGATGTTCTTCATACGTTTCTTGATGTTCTTGATAAAGAAGAAGCAAAGAGTATATTTGTTCAAGAATCATAATTGAAAAGTGTTAAAAATTGTTTGGTTTCTTATAAACAATGGTTTTGGTAAAACCAGAGTTAAAAAAAAAAGGCATGGATGAGCCTTTTTTCTCAAACGACAATGACATAAATGAGCCAAACTTTTAACGAATGAAATAAATAAGCATTTTCTCAAAGTTCTATTTGAGCCTTTTCACTAGATATTTTTCACCAAAAGGAGATTAATCCAAACTCTTATTCCTAATCAATTGCTTTAACCAACAGTACTTATTCACTATTACTATCAGGAAAACATTGAACACCTGATATGAGTAGCATAACACCTACCTTTATACCCCTGAACACTATAACACACCATATATGTTCCTTCCTATATGTCAAACCATTGTTTAATGGCTTATGAGAGCATATCATTGCAATAAACAATAAGTTTCCTAATGATGAGAATATTGAAACCATTCAGTGTTAGTCATGGGATATGGTTTCTACATGTCTAGATTAAAATTGGCTACATGAAAGTTCAGCTGACTAAGAAATTCCTCAAAAGAAAAGCTAGCTGAATTTCTCTTTGTCTATTTAATAACTTCATTTTTTTGATTAATCAGTATGTTTGATTTAGTCAATTTTTCTGGAACCAGTCTGATTAGCACATGGTGATCTGAAAATTTTGAACTAATAACAACCTTTGCTTCAGATTTGGATAATGTAAAGCAAACAGGATTTCTTCTAATATCTTCTTATAATGTTAACAGATTACTCAAAGGACAAGATCTTGCAGGTGTTCTCCCTCCCTCCCTGGTCAAGTTACCTTACCTCAAGAGAATGTACTGTTTAACTGACTTGGAAGTTGGATCTGTACTTTCAAACTCTTAGGAGTTTTTTTTTTTTTTTTAATCATTATGATTATCCTTTGCCTGAGATATATATTGTTCAACATCTGTCCTGCAGTGATGTCTCGCGCAACTATTTGAGTGGTACTATTCCCCCTGAATGGGCATCTATCAAACTGGAATATATGTGAGCTGCACTTGAATTGCACTTTAAATTTTAGACATTACATACAAAAGGTCCCTTTAATTTGAACTATCCAATAATTCATGGTTTTCAGGTCTGTTATGGTGAATCGACTCTCTGGGCCAATTCCTAATTACTTGGGAAACATGACTACACTACTTTATATGTATGTTCTCTTGGATTTCACCACACTCATGAGGATAAGTAGTCTTTATTTTAACATTATTGAGCTGGACTGCAAAACTTTCAGGAGTTTGGAAAATAACATGTTTGATGGAACTATTCCAAAAGAACTCGGAAACATGGTTAATCTGCAGACCCTGTAAGGCCTTCCTAACTAGCCTCCTTTAGATGAAAAATGAATGGTTTTAGAATATCTTGACCAATTAGTTGCCTTTTGCTTTGGGCAGCATTCTCAGTTATAATAATCTCACAGGTAAGTTGCCCGAGGAAGTCAATAAACTCACAAAATTAACAGAACTGTAAGTACTACTGAATATACTTTCGATATAATGTCCTCTAGGTCCTATTGTTTTTCTGAATTCTCCTTCTTTCCCTTTTGGCATCAATGCAGTAGGCTGAGCGGTAACAACTTCACTGGAATACTTCCTAGCTTTGAGAGTTTGAAAAACCTTACGGAATTGTGAGCATTTCCACACCATTTAATGCGTATAAGCTAGTATTTTCTAGTTAACTTTAAATTATATCAGACTTCATGCTTGGTTAACAGAGAGATTCAAGCTTCAGGTTTTGAAGGACCTGTACCACCAAGCATTTCTGTCTTGACTGAAATGAAGGAATTGTGAGTTGTTTTCTAGGTTGCATACTTTCTTTTGTTGCTTATTATGGTGTGCCCTTTTATTTGGTTGGGATTTTATATTAATATGATGTCTTTACAGAAGAATCAGTGACTTGACTGGAAGTGCGTCAAAATTTCCGCCACTAGAGAACATGACCGGCCTAAATAAATTGTAAGTAATTCTCTTGAATTTGCTTTTATACATTAATGGTTCCATTACTTTCCATAGTTCTCTTTGCTGAAACTAATTTGTGACTGCAGGATGTTGAGGAATTGCAATTTATCTGGGGAGATTCCTTCTTACCTAGCTAATATGACTCAATTGAGTATTCTGTAAGTTTGCCACCTACTTTCACTCTAATTTGTTATCTTTCTCCCTTCCATACACAGCTGTTTTAACAGAATCATGCATGCCATGTTTGTGGGCCTTCTCTTTTATTGTCGCGAATTCTGCTCAGTGTTTAGACTAGGAAACAGAAGGAGGGGTTATTGAAATTGAGTCTTAATTAAATGTTAACATCCTTGTAGTTCTATTTTCAGAGGATACAGCACTTCTAGAGTAATTAACTCCAACATTTGTGACCCTTTAGTTGCACAGGTTTATGCATGGTTTCTACTATATATATTCTTTTGCTGATTGATTGTATTCTTTCCGTCTAGAAGATCAACGGCAATTTCTTGGCTCACTTGACATTAAAACATGGTTTTGTTAGCAGCATGCCGAAATTCTTTCATTACTTTATCTTAAAAATATTCTTCATGCTATAGGTATTAAGTTGGTAAAGTATTGTTTCTGGATTGAATATGGTTATTGTTTTGGGGCAGAGATCTAAGCTTCAACAGGCTTGAAGGACAGATCCCGGATCTGGAGCGCCTGCAGAACTTGTAAGTGACATATGATAGAATTTAAACCTAAGACGTGGATGCCAATGTGCTGAGTCTTCAAACACGTTTATTGCAAAGAAATTTTAGTATCTGACATTTTATAGGTTATTAGAGCTTGATTCATTTATTTGAAGTTTTTTTATTCAAATTGATATTAAATCTTTTGCTTCACAAGGTACCTGACAAGCAATAGACTTACTGGACCGATTCAAGATTGGATAAAACAGAGAGATGCCAAATAGTAAGTTAATTACTTTTGATAAACATGGTTTTCTTTATTCCAATGAGAATGCTAGATTCTCTTTATCTCAAGAACTTGAGATTCTATACACATATCGTATCCCTAAAAGAATTTCTTTTTGTGCAACACACTTAGCTTGTTGATTCTGTTATGTACCATTTGCAGTTATATAGATCTGTCTTACAACAACTTCAACGAGAACTCCGAGCCAACTACTTGTCGGGATACCGTGTATGATCCTTGAACCTTATGAATTATCAGAAACTCATTTTTTGTTACTGAGGCACCAGCTGTTGTTATCTCTAAGCTACATTTCCTTCTTCTTATCAGAAACTTGTTCAAAAGCTATAACTCAACAAAAAAGTCGTAAGTTATTTAACTTGTCTTATAGGACGCTTGATGCATAGTTTTTCTCTTCAGAGAATTATCAACTGGTTTTTGCCTGCTGACCCTTCTTTCCAACTTGATGCAGAGACCTTGGGAAATGCTTGTCAAGTCATCCTTGTTCAAAGAGTAAGTTTATCTTTCTACAAGACTCATTCATTTTCTCTCTATCTAAGATTTTGTTTTCATAAATTTCACTTATATATATACTAGATCTGGGAGCGTGCATTGCACGTTTATCCCAAAATACTTCATATAAATTTTGTATTGCAAATGACATATATCTTTTTTTTAAAAGAATATATATTTGATTATTAAATTGACTAAAAGTGTATAAAGTAAAAATAACTAACTATTGCACAAATTCAATATTCAAATAAGGATACTAAAATACCATATGCTAGGCTAATGTATACAAAGCAACAAATCATGGTAAATTCTCAATAATAACAACAACACAACATTAGAAAATTTGTACAATAACAACAAACAAGAAACATAACAATTAAACTAAACAAATAAAAGGAGACGAGAGAAGAGAGCATAGATATATATTTTTTTTTTTGTAATTGGTTTAAGTGTGTACATTATTGTGTCAAATGTCACTATTTATATGATAGTATTGAGGAACACAATGAGTTGTCATGAATATGAGATTAATCCATTTGAGATTATGGTGAGAGATAGGAGTAAAACCATAATAAATATAATCAGGGAGTATATTTACATAATGAAGAATTAGTGGTAATAAAATTTATGTGTACTAATATGATGATTTGCTATTTACTATGTAATATTTAATTAATTAAATAATTTATAACATTTAAATGTAATGTATGAGTAAAAATCTAAGGATAAAATATGTAAAAAAAAAAATTAAAAATATTAAATGTGTAATGGAAAATCATTACGATAATTATTAAGAAATTCATAGCAACTATCATTACGAAAAACCATCACTATTAGTACGTGAAAGATGTAAAGATTGTAGATTTTTTTCTTGTTTTCTTGCTAATAATAACTTACTATTTAATAATGAGTATTGAATTGTACGTCTAGCTAGACATAGGAGTGCTAATTACCATAATACGAAGAGTCAAAATTCATGAATCCCAAAATAAATATTAAATAAAAAAACTATTTTAAATAATTTCAAGATAATAAATTAATAGTTAAGGGGTATTTTTGTAATTCAACTTTTGACTTAGATTCTTCCCACTTTTAGTATAACTAATTTCTGGACACGTGTCTCATGCTAATTAATATAGTTGTAATGTAATATTATTCATTTGTCATGTAACAAAATGAGATACATGCTTGGGAGTTATTCTATTTCTTCACGAAGATAGCAACTTTAGGTATGATACTAATAATGTTTTAAAAATAAATATCTATACTAAATTAGAAGTGAGAGGCCACAAAGCATCCAAAAATGACACTAAATGAAACCAATAAAGTAGGATTTAAAATCAGACTCATGAAATATATACATACTTATGAATTTGGTTCAGTAGCTATTCCCAAAGTGATATTTTTTGGAGCAAACTAAAAATATAAAGTGTGTGAAATAAATAAAATAAAAAATATTATCTATACACATTATTTCGTAAACACAAGCCATATTTAAGCAGTAAACAGAAACTGAACTTGTTCAAAGGGAAAAAAATAGTATTACCTTATGCTGGGGAAAACTCAACAAATAAGAGGGTGATAGTAATAGCTTTTTGTGTAGTCTAACAGAAGAGGAGTAAGAATAAAATGATAAAGAAATTTGACAGGGTGGTAACTTTATAAAGTGCAAAGAATATAAAAAGGGTATAGAGTATTTAACTGATTGAAGTTTAAAAGACAAAGGATATAAATGTTGTAATATGAAAAGTTTGATACATTAGTTAAATGATCAGGACAAAGTGGTTATTTTTAATATGATTAGGGATATTTTTGTAATTCAACTTTCAACTATAGAGCTTCCTACTTTTAGTATAATATAACTAGTCTCTGGGCACGTGCGTTGCACGTGTGTCCCATGTGTAATGAGTAATAAAATGCAATAATTATAAATTAATCTTTAAAAATTTGATAAAAAAAATCAAATGAGTGACGTATTTTAATTAGTATTTATAATTAAATTTCTTTTAAGGAATCAACAATAAATTTGAAATGTTAGTAATAGTTAGCAAACGTCCAATAAAGTCAAAAATGACTAACTTGAGCTAAAATAAAAATGTAGACTTGCTACAATTAGAAATTCATAGAAAATTAAAGTATAGAATTCTAATGGAGAGAAAGCGTAAAAAAAGAAGAAAAAAATACAACATATATATCATTTTTAAAACTTTAATCATAGCAATATGAATGAAAAGAAATACATAATCAGTATATTATTTTTCGAGTTGTCGATATCTTCTCCCATAATTAATGAAGATTCAAGAGTCCTCTTCATTGAGTCAAACTAAAACATAAATCAAATAGCACAATAATAATACACGTGTCTCTCTATTATAATTATAAAATAAAAAGGATAATCATAGGAAGGTAGATGTTTCATGAAATGATGAATTTATATAGATAAAAATGGAGGAATATCAAAGATATCTTAAAGTTATAAATTAAATATTGAAGGTTATAAATATGAAAAATATGAGAGTTATGAATATTATTATTAAGAGTAGCAATTGAACAAGCAATTAGATATGAATTATGAAAGTGAGTATTTAAAGCAAATAAAGAAGATAAATAATTAATAAATAAAAAAGAAAAAAAGTGTAGTGCAAGTATTTGCGTGTAGAATCTTTGCTGGTGAAATAACCCACACTAAAAAGTTTCTTTTCTTAAATACCTTTGAAATAAAACTAATAACAACCAAGTTAATGAGCCTTCTGATTTTTTAATTGGGCATACAAAAGTTATAACTTTAAATAAGTGATGAGTTTTGACCTTTTAAATATAAAGTTGCAATTAAGGGACTGTGCGTGAGTTTAATAGTGACTTTTAAAATTCTATGTATTGATTTGAGTTAAATGGGACAAAGAACGGCAAATGAGGAATATATATATATATATATATATATATATATATATATATATATATATCGAATAAATTAAAAGAGATAAATAAAAAATCATTACCAAGAAAAAATGTAACTAATTTAGTTATTAAAAGGGTAAAAATGTCTAACAATTTCTTTGTCTTTTAACTTTTGATTTAACACTTTTCATTTAATATTAATATAATAATAATATGATATGATTATAATTTAATATTTAATTAATTAGTTATTTTATAAAAAAAAAATTAATGTAGGGGTAAAATAATGATTCAACTTCCCATGTAATTTTTTATAGATCTGTTAAAATGATTTTAACTTTAGGGGTAAAATAATAATTCAACTTCCCATGTAAATTTTTATAGATCTGTTAAAACGATTAAACTTCTATTAAAACATGTATGATTTGAACTTTGGTTAGTAGTTCGTAAAGAATGAGTTACAAATGATTAATTTGAGCATAAAAAAAACTTACAACAATCAAAAGTTAATAGAAAACTAAATTAAATAAGTCTAATGGAGAGAAGACAGAAAAAATAAACAAAGAAAACAAAATAAAAACATACATATCCTTCTCAAGACTTTAATCATGAAAATATAAATGGAAAAAAGAAATATTTAGAATTTGTACATAATTTTTCAAATTCTTAGCTACGCTGCTCCCATAACCAATCAAAATTTAAGAGACTTCTTCATCATGTCAAACTAAAATATGAGTCAAATAAATAATAGTGATAAGTGTTTCACTATTCTAATGAAAAGGACGCTTTTGGGTAAGGATGCCATGAAATAAACAAGATGAATTATATAAAGAAAAATAAAGGAATACCAAAAGATATCTTAAAATTTTAAATTAAATAATTTGAGGTTATGAATACGAAAAGCATGAGAGTTATAAATATTAAGAATATCAATTGAATAAATAATTAGATATGAGTTATGAAAGTAACTATTTAAAGCAAATAAAAAAAAATAAAAAAATAAAATAAAAAGATTATTCACCAAAAAAAAGGAAGAAAAAACACTTAAAAAAAAGAAAGAAAACGTGGGGCAGAGGGGAAGGATCTGTTATTATACGGAGAAGAGGAAAAGGTCACTCATAAAAGTTACTAATAAAGAATCGGGAGGATTAATGATATGCTGTTACACAAGATATTGGGATAATGGTCTGAAAAATACTCAATTTTGGTTGGATTTGTTGTTGCGATACTAAACTTTCATGAGGACCTATTACCTCCCTAGACTATTTAATACAGTATTTTAAACATATATATTTGCCCACGTGAACATATAAAATAATGCAAAATTATAAATAGTAATGTGTACACGTGTGCACATATATACCTTTAAAATACACTATTAAATAGTTTAGGGGGTAAAAAGTATTGTATTAAATAGTCTAGGAGGTAATAAGTCCTTATGAAAGTTTAGTATTGCAACAACAAATCCGACCAAAGTTGGGATATTTTTCAGACTCTTCCTAAGATATTTAAGGGATAATTATTTATTATTTATAAGTAAATAAAGCAACTGCTAAAAAAATGAGGTAACTATTGGATAAATATATGAATTTGTAATATTTTAAAATCTTCTCACTTTTATTATTTAATATAATAATATGATCCAATTAGTATTTATTATTTAATTAATTAGATATTTTGTAATATTTTTTGTTTAGTATAGAGATAAAATGAGGCTAATATGAAAACGAAAAGAAGTAGAAGAGATATAATTGCATAATTAATTTATCATAGTGATTATTATCTATTTATCATTTAATTTTTTTGTACATCAAAATAAATTAATAATTTAGTTTTTAGAGTTTATAAGGGAATAATTTATTTCTTTATTGATGTCATTATTATTGTAGTAACTTAACTTTATAGGGATATTTTGGTATTTTAATTTTCAATTTTTTTTGCTCTCACTTTTAGTAATATGATGATATGATACAGTACATTTTTATTTTTTAATATATATAGTACATCAAATTCTTGTTGATAATGGAGAAAGAGGGAACTTGAATTTCATTTCATATTGTGTCTGTCATGTTACATAGAGGCAAAGTTAGATAATTTGTTTTTATTTTATGCAGATTGGTCTTCGGTGCACATAAACTGTGGTGGAGAGAGTGTGACAATAGGGGACATCACTTACGAATCAGATGAAGATTCCGCAGGTGCTGCAAAGTTTGTTTACTTGAAAGAGAGCTGGGGATCCAGCAACACCGGGGACTTCTGGGATCGTCCCATAGCATTGAACGAGTACAAGGCAACTAATGTATCTTCCATTAAGGGAATTAACAGTGAACTATACACGGCTGCTCGGCTCTCAGCTTTATCTCTAACTTACTATGGACGTTGTTTAGCAAATGGAAACTACACTGTGACACTACACTTTGCAGAGATTGTTATAAGAGATAACCGATCTTTCCAGAGTCTCGGAAAACGGATGTTTGATATCTATGTTCAGGTCAATTAAATATTAATCTGAGTATTATTGAGTCAAGGTTTAGGTGCAGTTTGCTAACAATTTAACTGGATGCAGGGTGAGAGGGAGCTCAAAGATTTCGACATTACAACTGCTGCTGGAGGCGTTGATAAACCTTTGACAAGAAAGTTCAATGCAGTTGTAGAAGATGGCATTCTAGAAGTGCGCTTTCAGTATGCTGGGAAAGGAACAACAGCTGTCCCTAGAAGAGGAAGCTATGGCCCTTTAGTTTCTGCCATCTCTTTTGAAGCTAGTAACACTACTATTACCCTTTGGTTCACTTATTAATTTCTCTTAGACACTTTATTCTATTATATTACCTTGGTGGCCTTTTACATGATGAAATTGTTTCCACAAGTGAATTATTCGCAGAGAAAAGACTTCATCTAAGATTATAAGTATAAAAACAAATGTACGTACATTTTACGCTCTTCCTCTTCCTTTTTCTATATCATAGATTCCAAGCCCTCTTCAAATCACAAAAAGATGGTTTACATCATTGCTGGAGCAGTGGCGTCCTCATTAGTTCTCCTTTTTACAATATTCTTTGTTGCTTGGAGGAGAAGCAGAAACAGGATATCAAAGGAAGAAGGTGATGCTACAGATGACCAGCCTATTTTGTGTCTTACCATAGTTGATTTCCTGAAAAGTTATTATCAAAATAAAATGATGGATTTTGAAAACAAGAACATTATGGAGATGCGCATTTCATACAAGTACATGATTATATGGAAGTGTACACATTTTAAATGTTTGTTTTTTTCCTGTATATGTACAGAATTAAGAGGACTGGATCTACTGACTGGTGTATTTACCATCAGACAAATCAAAGCCGCGACAAACAACTTTGATGCTGCAAATAAAATTGGGGAAGGTGGTTTTGGCTCCGTCTACAAGGTGCATCTCAATCTGATCACTCAAAAGCTTTCTGCTCTTTCTCTCTCCACATACCAATGCCTCATCCCATGCAGTCATTTACATACACATGCAAGGAGAGGAAAATCCAAGATTTTAAAGAGTTGCCAAAAAAGGGAAGATATTCTTTTTGAAATTGACCAAAAAGGAAAGTAAGACAAACAAATTGAAACGGATGAAGTATAATTTTAAAGTTTTTTCACATATTACTACAGTAAAAATAAAAAAAGATGGGTTCAATTGAAACCATCTACAAAACTGTAGGTCCTCCGTCCACTGCAGGGCACACTACAACCATTTACCTTGACCCTTTTTCGTTTAGCTACAACATCTAGAAGTGGATGTTATGCATGTATAGACAGCCATGACCTGTTTATTTCTTCTTTGTTTTTAATTAATTAGCAGGGTACACTACTGGATGGTACGGTCATTGCTGTTAAGCAGCTTTCATCCAAATCAAAACAAGGGAACCGCGAGTTTGTGAATGAGATAGGTATGATCTCTAGTTTACAGCACCCAAATCTTGTCAAACTATATGGATGTTGTGCTGAGGGAAATCAACTTCTATTGGTGTATGAGTACTTGGAGAACAATAGCCTCGCCCGTGCTTTATTTGGTAATTTACTATCCTTGCTCATTGTTTTCAGTTACAACTTACAAGTCAAACAGAAAATAAGCTTAATGAAATAAGAAGAAATATTGCTCGTTCGCAATTCATGAAAGAGTTCAAAATGAGAGAAGGTATGCATAGATTCTTAGTTCTCATTAAAATGCAGGTCCAGAAGAACATCATCTCCAAATAGACTGGCCAACAAGGCAAAAAATCTGCATTGGGATAGCAAAAGGCTTAGCTTTTCTACACGAGGAATCGTCATTAAAAATTGTTCATAGGGACATCAAAGCAACAAATGTACTTCTTGACAAGGAACTAAACCCAAAGATCTCTGACTTTGGTCTGGCCAAACTTGACGATGAGGATAAAACACATATCAGCACTAGAATTGCTGGAACCATGTGAGTTTTCTGACAAGTTCTTTTATTCATGTTTATGTTTTGTGTTCGTTGAGTAAGAAAGGCACAGTAGGGTTAATTCTACATTTCATAAATTTCTGCAACGGCACCAGAACGTTGCAGCGTAAACTGATTGATGTACGTCCGTATGTTGTTTTCATCCATGCAGCATATATACATTTAAGATTGCTAGAACCCTTACATTCTCTCTTTCTTGCATTTTCGATATCTTATACAAGGTAACTTGCAATAGTTTACATATTCTTAACCAAAAAGGGTGGTGAAGTTACAAGGACTAGAACATAATCGCTTGGCTTCCCTCAAAGAAGGCTCATTTGGAAGCTTGATCATATTTCTGGTGTTGATTGCATTACTTCAATTTGAGTGATAGAAATGGTTTCTGGCCTCTGTATCCCTTCAAATCTTAAAGTTTCTTCCAATGAACTTAATTTGTATCTCATCACAATCAGCCATTCTTCATATACTGAAACATCAAGCATGAATCTAAAGTTTTACTCTGTTCTGCAGAGGATATATGGCACCTGAATATGCACTATGGGGCTACTTAACCTACAAAGCAGATGTCTACAGCTTTGGAGTTGTTGCGTTAGAGATTGTTGCTGGGAAGAACAATATGAAATATCGCCCCAATGAGAAATTTGTTTGCCTTCTAGATTGGGTAACAAATCATTGTCCCTGATATCAATTCCTATGTTCCAAACTTTTGAACTAGTATCTTTGCATTTTGTTCAGGCCCTTGTTCTAAAAAGGGAAGGAAAACTGATGGAACTAGTAGATGAAACATTGAGTTCAGATTTCAAGAAGGATGAGGCTCTAAGGATGATAAACGTAGCTCTGCTATGTACCAATACATCTCCAGCACTTAGACCAACCATGTCTGCAGTAGTCAGCATTCTTGAAGATCATCTTGACCTTCCTGAGTTTAGCTTGGAATCAAGATCCCATGATGATGATGATGAACTCAAGTTTCAAGGGTTAAGAGACAAGTATGACGAGATGCGGAGCTTGAGCGAAAGTTAAGCACTTACTCATTCATCCAACACTATAAGAAGAGAGTGCTCTTCCACTACATCTGAATCGGGTTAAATAAATTCACAGTCAGATCAATATTGTGAAACAAAGAGTAACATATTATTTTAGGACTATATATGTGATGTGAGGTAAAAAGTTTCCTTGAACTGATAGAAAGTGTTCAAAATACGTGAATAGCCTATATAGATACTACTTTGGAGGAGACGCTATTCCAAGCAAATGGTAAACCTCTACTACTAATACTAATGTCTGGAAAACATCCATGGGTAAAGCAAGTGATAGTATGTTACTATATAGTCACTGAGAAAGAGTGAACAACAAGGCTACTAATAGGCCCAAAGCCTAACGTAATTAGGCAATGAATTCAGTGGTAAAGCATAAATCAATCATCTGGTACAATCTTGATGACCATCGACAATGTACACGGTTACTAAAATGAAAATCTTATACTGATATGTCGGACCAAAAGTTTCCTTATTCAAAACAAGAACAAAAGAAGTTCAAACTCATGCTGAAGCATCATTGCCTCCTTGATTTTCATTGTCTAAGTACAGTAATCATCTGGGAAATATTCATAAATGGGAGACGTTGGATTCAAATTTCATTGGTAATATTGTTGCTGTTAGATAAGGGAGGAGTAGCTTCTGATGGCCCTGCTGTAGAATAGCTTTCAGATGGAGAAGGCAGAGAGAGTGCAGCCATGGCCTTTGTCAATGCAATCTCGTCTGTTGAACGCCGGACTGTTGAAGATGTGGTCTTGATTTTAGTTTTTCCTTCAATAACTTTCACTACCTCAGACATGGTTGGCCTGAGAGTTGGTGATGGATTAGTGCACATCATTGCTAATTCCAGAATGGAATTAGCTTCTGTCCAAGAATAATCTGTTCCAAGTTTTGGATCAACTAGATCCATCAAATTTCCCTGCTCTTGCAACACGTAAGCCTGCAATCGAACCAGCAGACATCGATCAAATTAGCAAACTCATTCAAGTAAAAAGACAATGGCAACTGTTTATTAGGCATGTGCATCAATGAATGAAATTGAAAACTTCTTGTTTGAGGCTTTACCGAATCAAGAAGGTAAACTGTCTGATCACTTGGCCTGCAACTAGCACTGTTTCTCCCGCTCACAATTTCAAGTGTAACAACCCCAAAGCTGTAAACGTCTGCTTTTGATGTTAAGTAGCCGCGCATTGCATATTCTGGTGCCATATATCCCCTATAAAAGAACTTCCAATGAGAACAAATACACTTATCCGAAAGAAAATATATGTGTAGCATAAGCTTTAAGGTAACAGGGTGGAGGAGGATTAGCAGGATTATCAAATTACGTTGTTCCAGCAATTCGTGTGATGACATGAGTATGTTCCCCTTCATTAAGCTTTGCGTATCCAAAATCAGTTATTTTTGCATTCAACTCCTTGTCCAAGAGTATGTTTGTGGGCTTAATGTCCCTGTGGATAATCTTCAATTTGGACTCTTCGTGCAAATAAGTTAATCCTTTGGCTATCCCGAGGATAATTTTGACCCTCGTCGACCAATTTAGTCTCGATTTAATTTCCTCTGGACCTGCACAAGCAATTTCATTATTTTATTAACTACTTCAGAATTTTTTGTCAAAACATATGAGCCTTGCTATCATTACCGAATAATGCATGGTCAAGAGAATTATTTTCCATGTATTCGTAAATGAGTAGGAGCTCGTTGTCTTCTGCACAACATCCCATTAACTTCACAAGATTCGGATGTTGCAGAGCTGAAATCGTGCCAATTTCATTTACAAACTCACGTATTCCTTGCTTTGATTTTCCTGATAGCTGTTTAACTGCAATTGTAGTCCCATCAGGGAGCACGCCCTGTATTGATGAGAGACACTCCCCCATTATTTAGAATTGGCATGAAAACGTGAACATGATTAGGGGCTCTTCATATGTTATGTGCAGCAGTGACAGATAAAGTACATAAAATTCCTTCAGAAAAAAAAGCACCAAGGCCGTAACTATACGCTTACATAAGCAGCAGCTCAATCCAGGGTCGGGGGATTGATATGATGAATAAACAGAATGCTAAAAATCCAACAAATACTAACCTTAAAAACAGGTCCAAAACCTCCTTCACCCAATTTGTTCACAACATTGAAGTTCTGAGTGGCATCTTTTATTTGACGAAAGGTGTAAACTCCTCCCGGGAACAATTCAGTTGCTTGTAGTTCTTTTGATATGTGTTAGCATTTCACAAAAGAAACAAACAGAATTTTATTTTAGTGAGTTATACAAATTTATATTGAAATAATAACCAAACCAAACTCCATATATAACTGCGTCTAACCTGATGATCTTTTTCCGCCAAGATAGCCCAATTTCCTTAGTAAAAGCAAAAGTAGAGCAAGAAAAAACAGTGATGATACTGCTATCACAGCCTTAAGCGCAGGAGACAGTTTCGGATGGTGTTTTGGTGGTGGTTGTACACGAACTACCATCAAAGTATTGTTGTCTTAGAAAGGACACTGAAGAATATGACTGACAGTAGACCAGATAAAGAAAACATACCTTTGGTTACAGAAATAGTTGAAATGAGGGGACCGTAGTTGTCTGAGCCATTGCCAGACCAGTACAAGTGAATTTCAAGACAGGATTTTATAGAAGTATTATGTTCCACCATTTTATCCCCATCATCATTCACTTTTTCTGCTTCTATATTGTAGTTCTTCCGTACATTCTCCCCCTACAATGACAGCTTTTCAAAGAAGAACTACAAATATGATACCTTTACAATTCTATTTGGTATAACAGAAGTAGTTCTCCATGACAAATATTTTTCTGGAAAAAATAGTTTATGGTGTTTGGTTGTAGTGGAAAATATGTACATGTTAAGGGTGTGTTTGATATGACGGATTCTGTTGTTTGGTAACCAGAAGGTAGAAAACATTTCCCTTCAAAATGAGAAATAGGACTTCCCTCACTTACGGACAGAAGTCAATTTTCTATAGAACTTTTTAACTTAATATTACTGGCTCCAATAAGTTACACATCCTAATTAATCTTTAGTACTCAAAATTTTCATCAAAACACTCTCCCATTTGTTACTGTTTCAATCAATTTTTGTATATAATTTTTTTTTTTTTTGAAATGCATTTTTCACTCACCAATCCTGTACCGGAAAACATTTTTCAGGAAATTATTTTCAATGGAAAATTGCCACACCGAACACTCTTTATAGATCAATGATAATATATAGGGGAATGTTTTGACACAACTTTGAGTAAAATTTTTTTTAAGAATAATGTCCAAGTGTTACTTGAAGCAAGTAAAAATTGAGAAAGTTATATAAGGAAAATGACTTCCATCCACAAGTGAAGGAAGTCTTTTTCTATCTTTTGATGGAAAATGTTTGTTTTTCTTGATAACTAAGCCTTTTTTAGTAACCAAACACCATAAATTTATCATTTTGGATATTTAACCTAATACCATAAATTGATCTTGGAAATATTTTTCTAGAAATGACTTCCTCATGGAAAACTTTTTTAAGAAAGTTAATGACTTTCTTATGGAAAACTTTATATAGAAAATGACTTGCGTCATTCCTAGATATTACCTGGATGTCAATATCAAAAAATCGTTTAGGTGTGATGGGATAGGCTTGTTTTTTACTTGAGCCTATCTCAGCAAAATATAGTTTGACTGTGTAGTTTCCATTGGAGAAACAAAATCCATAGTACTTGAGAGAGATCAGGGCTACACGGGCTGTTTCAACCAAACGTGCTGCAGTATTGGAAAGATTACATGTATCCTTGATTATTAATGATTCAGGTCGCTTATCCAAACTCTCGGTAAGACCCATGCTACTATAACCCCAACCTCCTTTTTCATCGCGAGAAAATGTTGATGATCCGTTGGGGTTCTGATCAGCAGAGTAGTGATTGCCATTTACAGTAACTTCCTTCCCACCACAGTTGATAAACAATTCATCATCTGCGTACGTGAGAGAAAACTACCTACTTTTAATTGAGAAAAAAAGTAGAGTAACAAACAATATAATAAGCAGAAGCCGAGAAAACATTAGGAATACTACAGCTTGGTAAAAAATGACTTACATTTTAGATTATTATGGCAATAATCGTCACATCTATCTTTTATGTGCGGCCTACATATATAAACATACGATCAGAATGCAACACTAGTCTTCTCTAGGAGGAAAAGAAAAGATACAAATAAGAAATGAATTTTAACACTCACGAAGTACTTGAGCAGCCTGGAAAATAGTTCCTGAAATGGAAAGGCCATTTCGTAAGGCTAGCAGCCTAGATAAAGAAAGATACTATTTAACATCTAAAGTAGACAAACAAGTGTAATGATCATCAGATGAAGCATTGAACTCTGAGGTTGTAAGTTTAAACAAGTTTTCAGAAACATCCCTGCAAAACAATTTATGACAAAAATAAGCTCTCTCTTTCCAATGTTGCTTGAAAGACAAATGACAAAGATCACAAGCAATATGTAGCGGTGGACGGAATTATATCTACCACAAAAAGTTGTTTTACTTGAACAAGACGTACTACAAATTGAGACAAACGGGGGACCTTTGTGAATAAAAAGTGTTAAAAAGAAACATGTGTATGAGTCTCTTTGTGTGTTTTTTTGTTAAGTTATTCTCTTAGGGTTCGTTTGCTTGGTCATAAACTTATTTATGAGGGAATCTATGTATTAGGTTTATGATATTGAAGGAAGTTTCAAAAGCAATTTTTCTTCATTTGTTGACATTCAAAATTGGCATGGCACCAACACACTCTTTATGAATATTTCCACTTACACATATCGATGTGGTTTTACGTTCTTCCTCTTAGTTAGCCATCCTGGCAATAATCCATTAAGCTTGTTCTCCCTGAGGAATCTGCAGCAATGTGACAATGTTAAAGGGGTAAAACTAGAAAATCGGTTATCCCCCCACCTGTTAGGCCAAGCTTCGAATATTGAGAAAAATGGAAAAAAGAAGCCAGTACAAACAACATAAAACAATGGAATGGGAGAACATGATTTAGGCAGTTGGATCAGTTAGACCAACGTCCACGAGCAGAGTGAAGAAAATTCAATGTATCAAGTGATGTACAATAGATAGTACAAAATTATGGTAAATACTCTAATTACCTGTTCTGCATATGTTACATAATATAAGACTGGCAAATACTGCACAAAAGCAGAATAAAAACACTCTCCCAATGGTCTTCTTCTAACAGTCTAAGCGTGTTCTAATGCACCTCCTTCATGAAGCCGGACACTCGGCCATATCACTGAGTCAAGGACCTCCCCAACAGAAAATCGACAGCTGGTAGAGCCTATTGTTAGCCTATTAACAAAGGTTCTTACTCCACAGATCTCACTGGAAACCCTAGCTCAAGCAATCTCACTATAGGGAAAAAGTAGCTTCAAAAGCAAAAGTTGATGAGAAGCAAGACACTGCTCAGGGGGGACAGCAAGAAAGGCCACGCTCGACAAGTGGAGCATGAGGTTGGGTATTCACAAGAACAGATAACCACTATTCTGCAACAAAAAAGAAAAGGCACAACGACAAGGGCAGGAAAAGGAAAATACTACTGCTTCAATGCAAGTTAATTTCTCATATGGTCACTCAACTAACAACTTTTATCTCGGTCACTCAACTAACAACTTTTATCTTAGAAAGTCACTCAACTTTAATTTGTAACAGAGAATTCACTAAACTGTTGTCATTTCTCCTGTATAGTCACTCAACCGATTCAAACGATATTTCTGGTAGATATTGATGACATGGAGCACAGTTTGTTGCATTGTCATGTATCATCACATTTATGGTCGGAGACTGTGAGGTGGTTTGGTCTAATGTGACTATATATGTTGAGAACAGTAAAGGATGCCTTATTCAGTTGGGCCTTTAGAAGAAGAAAGACAAGACACAGAATTTATATTGAACAGAACAGAGAGACAACTTTCTATGTGCAGCATATATAGTAAGTAACATCATATATAGCAAGTAAATCACATACACACTCGAAAACACAACACTCATGCAAAGAAGAGATAGAGAACGCACATAGATGTTAAAGATGTGCTAATGAAATTTGGCAGTTGTCCAGATAACTCGTTGAAGCTCAAGTCCCTATAATCAGAGAAAAGAGAAAGATGTAATCATCCAATCATGTCTTTATCTACAAGCTATATAAAAAATGTTTTCCTCAAGAAAGCGTTTTTCAGTGTTAAGTTACTGTAAATTTCTATAAAAAAAAATCCAAGGAAATGTTTTCTATCAACAGGTATTGGAGGGATTTCATATTCCACATTACTCAGACAATAAGTGGTAGCTACACGATAAGAGCTTTCTAACTATGGCTGTTAAAATTTAACAAAACCTTAGCCTATAAATGTACCTATATACAATATCAGCTAGATATAATGTTCTGTATTAATGACCAAAACAGGGAAAATGACTAGTATTCTTTTCACTTGTTTCAATTCACACTTCTCTGTTGTTCATTATATGTCATATCCTATACATTATATAATTAGCATATCCTCCGTGGAAAATGTTTTCAACACCTTATAGAGTGTATTATTAATACCAAATGTTTTTTCTACACCTTATAAGGTATAAATATTTGTTCTAACAAATTGAGATGGACATAAAAGGGTAAAAAAGTGTGGACTAAAATAAGGTAGTTTTTCACTAAATGATCAAGATGCAACTTCCATATTTACAACATACTACGGTTGCCACACAGTAAAAGAGAAACACAGACACCAAAGATAAGGGGAAATGAAATTGGTTAGAAGAAAATTGACAGAATATCATCTTACAGATTCTGTAATTCTTTAAGCACCCAAATATATCCCGGAATGGGACCACGAAGTGAACATTTCCTCAATGTCCTAGAATCAACATCATGAGTAGTATATTTGCATGTCAGTATCACATGACACTGAGAAACAATCGTTTAATTCAAAAGGAGTTAAAGGATATCAGGCCTACAAGTCTTGCAACGAAGTCATACGCGATAGATCGGGAAAATCATATGCACTTCCTCTTGTGACTACATTGCTGAGTGCTCTAGGATTATAAAATTGGGAGAAAATATCAGCCAAAAATTTCAAAATTCACATACTAGCTACTACAAATAACGATCTTCAAAACAAAAATCTTACAGGTAAACGAGACTTTCCAATGATGAGATTTCCTTTGGCCAGGGGCCTTCAAAATTATTTCCTAACAGATCCCTACAAGGAAAAGAAGTTAAATTGATAACTAAATTAAACCATCCTTATTATAATATTGCTTTCACATAATTGGGCTTACAACGTATCGAGTTGCGTCCAATTGGCTATAAATGTTGGAATTTTCCCAGTCAAGCTATTCCCTTGAGCCCAACTACAACATAAAATAAGAACAAAAAACATAAAGAGAGGGTGGTTGCAATTGACAAGTTGATTAAATGGTGCAATCCAAAGAAAATCAGAGTCAACATGCACTTACAACTTTTCTAAGTTCACCAACTTCATGAAGCTTGGAGGCAATTCACCCACGAAATAATTGGTGCGTAGGTCCCTGAAATCATTTGCTAGCTACTTTGACAATTCGAAGGAAGGATATACAATATTGCAGTTTTCGTTTCTTTTCTTTTTCCATACAGTTCAGATCATAAATATCATTTATTTTCTGCCATATGATATAGTCATGAATGTGTTGGGTTCATTGTATAATGTGTGAATGGATAATGGTACATAGAATAAAGAATGGTGAATTAAAAATGTGAAAGTGCTGCAAGTATGAATGAACTTATTCCATTCATGAATACTAATGAAAGATGATCAATGCAACCATGATGCAACCTTTCATATTTCTAGGCTACCTTTTCACATATCATGCATGAATCATTATGCTCACCTATAGGCTATAAATATATGATTCTTTCTCAGATATTGACATAAGTTTTTTGAGATAAGTTTTGAAACAAAGTCTACAAAAAGAAAAACACTACATAGTAAGAAAAAAAAAAGTATTTGCTTTTCCAAAATCTTCAAGTGTGATTACAAGCCATTGAGTGGTTCGCTGGACAACAAATTTAAGGTACCACTATTTGTTTGTCGTGAGTCATTTTATCCTGGGAGGATATATTCCATGACCTCGGGTACTTGAGGAGAATAATTTCCTTAAGGAAACTCTGTGAATTCATATGACTTGACTCTTCTTCCTTTCATCTTGTTGATTTTAAGTTTATTTCGTTTCCAAAATTTATTTAACTTCATATTATATACTCCTCCGTCCTATTTTATGCACGAAGTTTAAGAAAGGAAGGAAGACTTTTAAAACTTGTGGTCCAAAATGAATGATAGAAATTTATGTGGCTGTAAATCATTTCATTAAGGGTAAAATAGACATTTTATAGCTAAATTGTTACTTAATATAGAAATGTGTCATTCTTTTTGAGACTGACTAAAGAGGAAAGTAAGTTACATAAATTGGAACAGAGGGAGTATTTCATTATTTGTATGAAATTTGATTGAAGTTATTTTGTTGGAAAAACAGATTTTGCACTACGATACTTAACAAGTAGTTAACAGAATGAATGGATCCATGTGCAACTAATAACTCTACAATTCCCATGAATTTGGGATTAAGTATCTCAACCTTGTCATTAGGGGAAACCATTAGGGATAAGTTGTGTTATTAGCTCAAAATTGTTGTTATGGACTGTATTTCAGATTTTGTTGGATAAAAGGATTTAACAAATATCAAAGATTCGTCGAACATTGCCATAAGTGGATGGATGCACAGAACTAGATGTGTTGACACAAGTCAGTCCAATCCTTTCCAATATTGACAACATTCTCTGAAAAAGAAAAAAATTGACTCAAAATGCAAAGCCGAATTTCTTTATTTATTCTTGTTTTTGCGTACACTTGAGAGCAAAAGAGACCTAAACAAACCCTAAAATATTAACTTTACCTGAAAAACTAGCCAAACCATAGTATCGAAATATGTCCTACAGATGTATGTCTAGGATGATTTAGGTTGAAGAAAAAGGGAACAATCTCATTTTTTGCATGGCATGAGAATTACTATTGGTAGTTGTTGGTGTCTAATATTGCATTGCAATATGCACAATCTTCTGCATAGCTATGGTAGAAAATAATTAAGGTTTGACTGTGGCACTTGATCCCTTATATATCAGAGATTGATGCCGAGTTAAGAAACCAAAAAAAAAAATGTATTTATCAATATAGTGCACCAATGTGAAAATAATCGACTAGATTCTTGAAATTATCAAACTGTTGTACTTACAGTTCCTGTAGCTGTGTAAGATTCCCAAGCTGCTGTGGGATGGCACCTGAGAGTTCATTCTCATCCAGATATCTACATTAAATTTCAAATCAGAACAGATCAAAATGAGAATAGAAAGAAGAAGAGCGATAAAGAGGATGTGTAATATTTTTCTACTCAATAGTACGTCATACAAAATCTCAAGATTGGAGATGTTCCCCTGTTATATTCTAGGTGTTTTGATAATCCTCATAAATGCAGGGACTTGGTCCCTGGCAGAGTGCTTTCGTCCAGATACAAATGGAGTACAGCTATAAAGCTGTCATGTTAGGTGGTAGGTGAAAAGTGCAGTGTCATACACCAATAGGAAGAGCGGACGAGATTGTATGCTTCAGTGTCTCACAGGGACCTGGTCCTAGGCAGAGTTCTCTCGTCCAGATCTATAATGGGGTACAGTTGTAAAGTTGTCGTGTCAGAGGTTGGTGAGGCGTCAGTGTACTACACCAATCAAAATGGACGAGGGTGTTTGTCCAACGGGTAATAACTCTTTATGGTTGATATTTTCTACATGACAAACACCATATTAAATTCATTCATCCTAAGAAGGAAGTCAGCCAGCAAGCCTTTTCAAGAACCCACAAAGAAGTTTGCAAGGGACCTGGTCCCTACAAGACTGTGATATGAAAAGGTGACAAGATAGCCGTCAAAAAAGCTGCCACCTCTGATGCGGTAGGTGAGTAACTTTTCAGAACAGCAGGCTTTCAGCCATTGGGCGGTCCCAAGGAGTTTGTGTTCATT
This sequence comes from Solanum verrucosum, assembly GCF_900185275.1. NCBI lineage: Eukaryota > Viridiplantae > Streptophyta > Magnoliopsida > Solanales > Solanaceae > Solanum > Solanum verrucosum. The sequence continues at coordinate 663,111 of NW_026020332.1, forward strand.
TTAATATAGTCTCTTCTAACAAAACACAAACTCAAGATTTGGCAAACAAAAATTTGGATTTTCTCTGAAAATTCACAAGCTTGAAAAGAGAAGGTCATCTTCAAAGAAGAACACTGCTCATATTAGCAAGGGACCAGATGGAGTGCTAAAGCATCTTGTTGTATCTAGAGCTTTGTGTCTTATGTGCTTACATTGTAAATCTGTTCTATTCTATAAAGGATTCAGATATTTTGTTTCGTTTTCTAAAAGGTCTAAATCATCCAGAGGGTGGTGGTTTAGTGGACAACTTGTGTGTTGCTTAGTCAAATTCTAATCATCTAGAGTTAGGTGGTTTAGTGGGCGGTGTGGTATCCGCTTAGAAAAGTCTATATTAATCAGTGAGGGTTAGTATAGTGGGCAGTGTTGTATCTGCTATGGCTCAGCTAAGTGATAGAAGGTATTGCTTAGTGTGGTGATTAGCAGGCAAATCTCATTTTGTAAACTGGCTTTTATTTTTGCTTGGAGAAGATTAGTGGAAGCAGTTTGAAAAGTCCTGTTGAGACAGGTCGTGGTTTTACTCCCTTGAGTAAGGAGGTTTCCACGTAAAGTTGTTTGTTCAATCTTTACTTTCAACACTTATTTTATTGTTTGTTATTGTAACTGTGCTGAAGACCTGGTCTCATCGAAACAAGTGGACGCATATTTTTAGTTACTGTTCTTGCTGAGTCAAAGGACCTGGTCCTTGACTGATAGGTGGATACATACATTCCAACATCCCCAGCTCTTCTGGAATGCTTCCATTTAGTAAGTTGAAGGATAAGGATCTAAATAGAAAAAAAAATAATACAATAGTGAGCCTGACTTGTGCAAAAGAAGTAGAAGGTAACAGAAAACAAAAATGAAAGCATATATCATGATACTTACAAAGCAGTTAAGTTTTGGAGAGCACCAAATTCACGAGGGATTTGGTTGTTAAAGGAATTACCGGTTACAGACATACATGAGCCACATTTTGTGGAAACAATTTCATGATATATAAAAAATTGCTTTGATCAAGTAGCCATCGAATTACTCACAGAATCTGTAAGTTGTTCATCTGAAATGGCAACAAGTCTCCACTGAAGAAGTTTTCATAAAGCCCTCTGTAGAACATAACACTTTATTTTGGTAAGAAAAGATAATAGAGATTGCAGACTCCCTCCAAGTCAAACAAAGAGAGATCAGATGTATGCAAAATTAAGATTTGAAAAAGGACATAGTACCACTCACAGTTCCTCAAGCGATGTTAGGTTGAGAAATGATTTAGGGAGTGATCCATTAAGCTTGTTGGTGCCTAAATTCCTGAAGCATCCATCCATGCCAAGTTAGAGCAATAGAAATGGAGTAAATCATTTATCATATAGATTACTACTACATTGCAATTTTACAAAATCGTGTTTCACCCCTTTCAAAAGCCCTCTAATTATTTCTCTCCTTCCAAATAACCAGCATGATTGCTAAGTAAAGGAGGCAACAATTGATTCCTCGATCTACCTCTGAGACTATGATATACGCAAACCTTACTCTACACCTGAATTGTTTTAGATAAACCAGCAGGTCTTCAAAGCATTATTATGACATAAAAATCACCATACAAAGCAGATGATGCAACAAATAATACAACACATTGAAGAATAAAATTGCCTTTTAGATGTGATAAATGCATAACTATTTACTAACTTTCCATCATAATTTTTTACCTTCTTATCTAAGCTTACATCTATTCACTTCTCTTAAATTCTCTTTTTCATCTCTCTTAACTCTTGCTACTATTAAAGTCTCACACCCACTACTACAAAACTGCAAATTACCTGGAGATTTTACTTGGGGATTATTTCATAGAATTTTCCTACGAATTTCATGCGAAATTAAAAATTTCCTAAATTCTGGACCTTTTTTACCTGCGAAAAATATTTCCCTAGAAAAATTGGTAGGTAAATTTGGAGCCATTTTCGCAAAATTATTACCTGGGGAATTATTTGGGGCAAATAATTTGCAAGTACCATTTTCATAGATAAATTCGCAAGTAATGAAAAAAAACTATTTTTTAATTTGTTTGAAAGAAAATTCCCAAATAAACTTATTTGCCGATCCAGTTAGAAATAATTACTTAAAAAATTATTTAGAAATAATTTTATATGTGGTATTATCTGGGGATTTATTTTCTACGAATTTTGTTGGGAATTTATTTCTTGAGGATTTACTTGGGAATTTTTGTACTTGTAGAATTACTTGGGGATTTTATTATTGTGAATTTGATTGGAGATTTTTTGAGGAATGCATACTTGAACTTTTTTAAATATAATTTAACTGGAAGTTTTTTTTTTTTTTTGAATCTAAGAACTTGTTTTATTTGAAATCTTCGAGGAATATTTTCTTTAAAATATATTTAACCAAATAAAAAATATCAATGACATTAGAATGAATATTGTTAAATATTTACTCTACTTTTAGATTAAATAAATTATTATACAATAATATCAATCTAATACGGTGTTGGAGGTACCTCCTAAATGGTGCATCCTCGTATCTCTTCTTCACATGTCCAAATCAACTACTAACTTGATTCTGTATAAAAACTTCACTCTATTTATTTGTGCTCTCTGGTCCTCTCAATAATTTAGGTGTAAAACTTTAAAAAAAAAAAAATTAAGTGTATTGCTGACACTTCACTCTTTGATAATCTATTTCTTCTCACTATTTTAGGTGGTAGCCAAAGCTATAGAATGGAACATACAACAAAAAAACAATCTTCAATGAATAAGTTAATGCTATTGCATTCAAATTCATTAATACATGCATTTCACATATTTAATTTGTGGTCTTTTTAAAAGGTGGTTGTTATATAAATGGTGTTGGGTCTAGCTTAACCCAAAAAATTAATCAGGAGATAAGAATTACCTAAGTCATATAAAAGACCATCCATCCCTTAAAGATCGATATGGAGTCTTCACAGTTTTTGCACTATACAGTGTGTCTGTTGTATCCTAAAGAGATTTGTTCATGACTGACCCTCAAAGCCTATTTTTACTTTGGGAAACTTATATAAATGTACTATATTAAGAAAATATTTACCATTTATAGCAATAACAAAATTTTTTTCACTTGATCACTTTTAATACTTTTATAATATAGTTTTAATACATATTACAGAGAATAATTTATAAAACACATATAATACAAATTTTATTGATAGATAATACATTTATCATACATTTTAATATAATGTGTCAATTTCTTACCAAACAAGCATAATATATTTTAAAACAATCATAATATATATATTGCATACATAATTCACTTTTAATACATATTGCGGATTTATCATAGTATTACTATGCATTGCTATAAATGGTAATAAATAAAAAGTATTATTAAAATCAATAATTATTAATTAAAATATACTCATCTAAGGAATTTATCCTATATACCTCAAGATTATATCTCAGTTGTGTATTTATGTAACAAAAATTATTAAATGAAAGTAGCAAAACTGAACTTACAAGAATTGTAAAGACTCCATCTGAAAAGGTGGCAACTGCCCACTCAAGGAGTTATCAGAAAGATCTCTGTAAATCCACATCATTATTTGGTAAGAGAAGACACTGAGCAGACTATTATAATTATAATTACAATTAGTAGAATTAAGATGGTGATAAACATGTTTGAAAAGGACAAATTAAGTGATCATGGGGAGCTTTTCGATCTTCCCCAGTCCAACCGGATCAAACAAAATAAAAATATAGGCATATTATATAAATATGTCATTTAATTTGACTGTAATTATCATTTATATCTTTCAACTTTAATTATGTGTGCGCAAGTAACCACTTAAACTTATATAAAATTGAACAAGTAGACACATGCGTTACATGTAGGACGCTATGTAGGATGTGAGTTGCCATATAAAATGTCATGTAGGATGCATGTTGTTCAATTTTATACAAGTTTAAGTGTCTACTTGTACACACCCAAAGTTAGAAGGCACAAATATCAGTTGAAGTCAAGTTCAATGACACATTTATGTATTACATCTAAGACATATCTAATATATAATAACTCACATATAAGTAATGAATTGTAGGTTGATAATTGATATAGGAATTTCTCCTCGAAGATTGTTTCCGCTTAAATCCCTGATAATTATGAAACGAGTTGAAGCAATAGAAATATAAATCATTAATCAAAGTGATTGATTTCATATATGGAGCTGCAAGCAATTGAGTATACATTTCTCTTGCTTTTCTTATAATAACATATAGTATAATTATTATTTTTTTGTAGCAAGAGACACAAATGGGTTATAGTTTCAAAGGCAAAAATATTATACGTTAATTATTGATATTAAAACTTAACATATTTTTGTACTTGCATGATTACCTTTAAGGTTTAGGACTAAAATGATAATTTTTTCATATAATAAGGACTATTTTGATTATATGATCAAAATAAAAGATTAAAATAGTCATGTTTTTTCATACATTAAGGACTATATATGTTGATTACATAATATGTATGAAGGACTAAAATGATCATTTTTTCATACATTAAGTACCATTTCCAATATATATATATATATATATATATATATATATATATAGGAAGGAAGGACTAAAATAGCTAGTCCAACTCCCATAGATTCAAGACCATTTTGATCATTTTCTCGAATATAGTCACAATTTTAATTCAAAAATAATGTAGCTTAGAGCATGCAAGAACTTATGGATGTTTAAATTCCATAAAGCGTTTCTTGAATTTGAATTTATAATGATCTGAATCCATAATCCTTGATTCTGACACTCAAGCAAATATTTTAACACATAATTTATTTTTTTAATTTTGAACTTATAAATATTTAAATCACATGGATAACCATATAATAATTAGTGATCCTTTGTACGTATTGTTCTTTCTTATCAAAAAAAGCAGCGAACTAAAGCAATACTGGCTATATATGCTATCTAGCCATTTACAAAGCATCCTGATCATTATCAATATGATGTATATTAAACCACTAATTAATTGGCTTGTTAAATCAAACTATAATAGTATAATGCTCCATCTGTCCTTCTTTACTGGTCCATTTTTTATTTGACACACCTATTAACAAAATGGTAATTGACATAGTGAATTTACAATTTTATTCCTATTAATTAATAGAATTTCAAAATCAATTTACTCAGGTTCTACATTGTTCAAAAACACTAACTCTCTAAATAAATTGAGGATATAATAAGTAAAAAAATATTGTCTTTCTTTTAGTTGTCAATAATAACAAGTAAAAAGAGATCGAGGAAGTATAATTAAGATGAAAAGCAGGTTGAAGAGAAAGATAAATAAACATTAATTCTCACAATGTTGTTAAATGAGAAAGATTTCCGACTTCTTGTGGTATTCTCCCGTATAAATTGTTCCCTGATAAATATCTGCAAATTTTTAAATATTGTGTTAACAATTCTAATGGACAAGAAGGAATTAATTTATGGAAAATATATAATCAATCAAAGACAATTCTTTTGACAAATTTAAAATTTTGAATTACGTTGATCTGACAACATTTTTAGTCCCTCTATCAGTCTATCTTAGAATCACGACACATTACATATGTGTTTGGTTCGACGAAAATATGTTTTTTGGAAAATATCTTTTCAGGTAAGTCAAACTATTTAGAAAAAATAAATTTATATTATATTAAAAATAGGACCCCTAAATATAAAACCTAAATTACCTAATAGCCTTTCTAAATTGTTATTAATAATGTATATGTATTAATTAATAATAATAATATACTTAACAATCATATTCAAATAAAAGAAAATGTATGAAATATGAGGTCCTATACAAAAAAAAAAAAAAAAGTTTCAAAGGGTTACGTACAGTTTTGGAAGTTGTAAAGTTTTTACTTTTACTTGATTCACATTAGTACCTCTGGAGCCACAATAGTTGCTACGGATTCGATACAATCCAGTATACAACATTAACTAAAATTATATATTTCAGTTAAAAGGAATACATTTAATTTAATTATAGAAATAATAATTTATTCAAAACCTAGTTAACAAAAAACTTATACTGTAGTTCAGAACTCATAAACTAATTAAATTGATCTGGCTCCGTCTTGCACTTTAACATGTCAAAAGAAAATCAAAATACAAAAAAATCCTTAATATTAATTAATCATTTTCCAAATATAGTAAGACTATACATAAATAATATAGCTATATTATGATAAAATGTGTACTTCATTTTGTTCTTTCTTAAGAATAATTCATGAACAAATAAAAATGAAATAAATAGTACGTAAGAAAAGACGTACAATTCCGTAACGTGACAAAATGTTTTATTACAGTTGCCACATATAATAGTTTTGTTATCACATTGTTGATACCAGAACTTGTCATTCCCCTTTGCAAGTTTACGTAATTCCTCGACTGCCCTAACTGTCGATTAAAATTAAAAAGAAAAGTAAGATCTCATTTATTAGAGCGCTCTTTAAATAGTACGATGTGTATATAATTAATTGCGCTTCGATTTAGAAAAGCTATATATAAACTTTACCTTCTACGTCTGGAAGGAGCAGCTGAGGTCCATTTGCCAAATTACTCGACGATTTGACGACACTAATATTGGTTGCTAAAATAAGCAATAGTACTAATTTGTACAACTTATCAATTGAAACCATATCTATCTCTTCTTTACGCATGCAACTTCTATATTTTAATACATGCATATATATAACTAATGATAAAAGGAATAAAGTAAAAAAAAAAAAAAAAAAACTTTGATTTGATTGACCCCTTAACTAAACACGTGTATGTGTATAGATATAAAGTGGCCTAGCTACATTGATCCATCCGAAGGTAATCACTCGAACACTCTCGTCAAAAAATTATACTGTACAAATAAAAAATAACATTATATATATAATATACAGGTCAAACAAGTTTTTAGAGATATATCTATTAAAATATTAGATATTCTTAACAAAATTTCTAGCTTTACCAGTGTGAATGTATACTTTAATTTGTGCTTTTACAGCTTTTCGAAAGAACTTGTTCTTTTAGCTGGATATGTAATGCTTTAATCGACAAGATATTTACAAGGAGTATAGTATATATTCGAAGTCATATTATAAGTCATTTTCCTTTGCATGAGTTTTGATGGGTGTGGGTAAAAGGAGTAATTTTGGATGGATCCTAATTTATTTAGCATCAATCAACTTTTATTTATTCCACCTTATCTGATAAGGTGTGTGGACTCTTCTATCATTGAGTAGTGATGCTTTTTTTTTTTTTTCAATTTTTTTTTACTATTTAGATGAAGGAACCGATTAAATAAGCTCCAGTTTGAAATATAAATTTTATTTATCATGAATAAAATATTTTAATCGTTGAATATTTGTTAAAGGAATGATACTTTTTATATAAAAAAACAAGTTACTATGCGGGCTATTATATGGGAATTTTCACATATAACAACTCAAATAACTCAATTATGCTTCATGCATATAGTTTGCTAATTACGATTCGTAGCTACATGTTAGAGGGAGGAGAAAGGCAAGCGAGATTGGGAGAGTTGAGCGAGAGAGGGAAAAGAGTGGAGAGAGACGAATTGTATATGTATATCTGTCAAATAATTGTATATATATATATATATATATATATATATTTGTATATCTGGCGAGCGAGATCGGGAGAGGGAGGAGAGAGGCGAGCGAGATTAGGAGGGGGAGGAGAGAGGTGAGCGAGAGAGGGTAGAGAGTGGAGAGCGGTTAATTGTATTTGTATATCTGTCATATATATAATTGTGTGTGTATATATATAATGTATTTGTATATATAAATAAGCGACGTAATTACAACTAAAATTAAGTTGCGAGCCGTAATTAGTTCAAACTATAGCTATGTCAAATATATATGTTCTTATCCGCGTAATTTCCCCTATTATATATATGAATGAGAATTTGAGTATTACTAATACGTGATAAAAAATAATCTTTACCATCTGAAAAAGAATATTACTAGGTTAAATATATGGAGATGGAGGGAAAATTCAGCTAGGTGAAGAGCTTAAGTTTATATATATATATATTGACCAGTTTATGTGCGACTTGACTAATTCTATTGAGTGTCTGCTACCTTTTATCAAGTATAAATACTGAGTAAGTTTGTGTGTTGATGCTTGGACAAATGAAAAGAACTTACCTAGTGTTTTTGCCTCGCACTAATCAGATTTGTACTTGAAAATTCTTATCTTACTTCATTGATTATTGTACCACTAATAACCAAAAGTTAAACTAAATTAGAAGAATAATAAAACTCTCTTCCTTCAATTATGGTCTTTAATCTCTCCAGAGTTCCCTTCTGCCTTCTTTAGTATTGATATGTTGCTTTAATTAGTCTCCAAGATATTTACAGGAGTATATATTCCAAGTCATATAAGGCATTTTCCTTGGCTTTGATTTTTTGAACTCCTTTATCATTGAGCTGTGGTGCTTTTCTAAAAAAAAACAAAAAAGTTGATTATTTATTAGATGAAAAAAACTAGCTATATATACATTCAAGGAAAAAGTTATCTTATAGCCTAGTCCTACGACAAATAAATGATTTAGCAATAATTATATAATTATCCCTAAAAAATATTTTTGCCATTAAATATCCTTTTTATTGTAGTGTACGTTAGTGGCCAAATTATAGTATAGCCTTATAGGGTGGCTGACGTAATATTTCTAGCTAGTGAAATATGAAATCCGAATCTTGATTTTATTTTATTTTTTCTAAAAATGCGCATATATAATAATGAGATACGAAAATTTCCACGTAACGAAAGCAACAGAGTTTTAGTATATATATTTTGTCTATTTAACTCATCATAGACAACTCATAAACAATGAAGGGTTCAACTGAATCTCCTTCGAATAGGAAAATCATACCGCATATTGAAAATATTTTATTTAGTTCAGATATATACAAACTTTTGGGTCCCTTCGGCTTACTTTACGTTAGAAGATTGATTTTTTTTTTTAAACCCTTTCTTAAAGTTGCTCCATGCACCTTTTATATTTTTTCAGTTTGTGGTTATATTTAGTAACACACAGAGAAATAGTTACAACATTTGCTTCTCAAGTCATGTTCTTTTTAAATAAAAGAAAAGAAATATAACTATTTAGTATTTAGATTATTTTTGAAAAGTTGTATCACATTAAAATAATAAAACGATTTCAAAACAGAAAAAGCAACACATTTTCTTCCATCTCCAATTCCTAAAAAATTGTGAAGATTTCTTCTCCGAATAGCAAACTTTTATAACAAGTACACAATTATAGACTGTGACTATTTCAATTTAATTAGTTCACCTTTGTATATAATTACACTATTTAATTAGTGAAACTAAGTTTAATGATCATGTAAATTATGTATTTGATTAGATTCTTTATACTAATTAGATAACCCTCCCCATATAGTTTTGTGCCTTCCAAATAGAGCATGTTGATTTGATTTTTGTTATGATAAAAATAGGGATATATACGCAATTGTTGAAATAGGCGACAAGCGGGACGGATTTAGGAATGTGGAAGGGGTGTTATGTGACACTGCTTTATCAGAAAAATTTACTAAATAGATAAATATAATTAAGAAATAGAAACAAACTGAGTTGCTATATATTATAAGTGACTTTGTCGAATAAAAGATGTGTGTAGCTTAGGTGGTCTTGTGTTGAAATTGTGTTGCGTGTTCAAGCCTCATGACATTAATTTGAATACGTTTCATAAAAAAAGAAAAATTATCAAAAAGATATAATAATATACATAAATTGTGTTTTATTTATTTTTTTTAATATGGTTTTACATAATTTAATTTAATTTTCTTATTTTAAAAAATGACATCGCTTAGAAAAAAATTCTGCTTAGGCCACTTACAACATGTTACATGTAAGTAATTTATTTTGTCTTCTCTTCTTGTTTCTCGAGTCCAAGTATGAATTTCATGGCTAGTCCATAAATATAAGTACCACTTGTTTACTATATATTCTTTTCATCTTAAATTTTTATCGTATTTTTCATTTACGTATCTCTTGAAAAATATTAATTAAAAAGGGGTTTATTTTGGTTATCATACCGTTATTCATCTCTAAAGATATAATTTTTTTCATTTAAATATTTACTTTGTTGAGTAATTATAGTCTTCAAGAATAATAATACTAAAAATAGAAGGAGAAAAAATAATTAACTTTTTTAAACTCCTAAAATAACAAATAATTTGAGATATTTTTTAAAAAGAATGACAAATAATTGAAACAGGGAAAGTATATTGCATTATCTCTCCTTTAACCGCACTATTTAAAAAATTATTAATTTAACAGCAATAACTTAATTATCATTAAATATGTATTTTTAGCAGTAATTAACATTCTTTGTAAATGTTTCTAAAGCCTATAGCGGCACTAAAGCTAATGACAACTAACTTATTAATGTCAATAAAGACTTTAACGTTCTTTATTATTGTGTATATTTATTGTTGCTAAAAATTATTTTTATTGTAATGCCGATAATGCCGTTTATGTGGTTCACAGATAATGTACGTAATGTAGTTTGACTGATAATTAAAGGCATGAAATGATCAAGAAGATGTAGACTATGGAATCTTAAAGTGGAAACAGTACTAACAGGTTCTATAAAATGTTCTGTCATATATATGGTGAGAGCTAATAGCTTTTTCTCCCATTAATTTGGAATATGCTTTTTAATTTTCCATAACAAATTAAGAATTTGTATTCTTTACCATTTGAAAAAGAATATTACTAGTTAAGTTAGGCTTAAGTTATCTACGACCACTTAAAGTTGTCCGCATATTTCACTTGGACACCTTAACTAAGGCTTGTACCTATTGAACACCTTATTTATGCAAAAATCATTTCTAGACACAAAATGCTAACATGGCAAAAAAAATGTGTTTCACACTCCTTGAGCGCGTATAGAATTAAAAATCATATATATATTGTTTTGTTTTCCAACTTATATACTTAATTTTTTTTTTAAAAAAAATAAAAAATAAAATGAAAAAGCTCTGTCTTCTTCTTCACTACAACCATCCTCTAAGTACGTTTGTCTCTCTTTCTCTTACCCTTTTTTATTCTTCTTTTGCTTTTACCTTCATTTTTTAAAAGTTATTATTATATAGATTTAAATCTCAAATATTCTAGCAAGGCTTTATTTTTTTTGATAAAAATAATATGAATTGATTATTTTTTTCAGCAAAAGTCGTTATTCTTTTTTAGATAATTATGATAGTAAGTGATTGAAGAAAATAAATCCATAATGGGTGAAAAGCTTTGAAATAGCAACAGATTTTGATGAAGAAGAAGAGGCGTGGGGGCGGGGGTAGGGGTAGGCGTGGATTGATTGAAAATATTTTTTTATTTTTTAAATTCTTTTTTATCTAGTTGCCACGTCTGATCATTTTATTGGTCTATCTGCTATGTATTTGTGTTTGAGACACACGCACTTCTGTCTTTCAACAGATTTTCATTTTGTGTTTAACAAATATAAAATTGTTAAGATCAAAGTGTTCAATAGGTATTGACCTAAGTTAAGGTGTCTAGCTGAAATATGCGGACAACTTTAAGGGATCGTATATGACTTAAGCTAGCTAGGTTAATAAATATATGGAGATGGAAAAAGAAATTAGTCAAGATAAGTGCTCAAGTAAAATTTTTTACGGGGTGTTCCACTAATTTATACGTATCTTAATTAATTTTATAGAGTATTTCAAAGTAAATTTCATAAATATATAGTAAAGTAATTTCATTTGCAACAAATATATATAGCCAAGTTTTTATTTACATAAAAAAAAGCATAGCCCAAAATTAGTGATATATGTACATGTAATAAAATGGTCATATATATTTGTAAGGGAACTTTCACAAATAGCTACTTTAATAAATTTAATTATGCTCCATAGCTATAGTTTGCATATTTACGAGTTGTTGCTACAGTTTAAGTTGCCTCATTTGTATAATTCGCAAAGTTGCATAATTCGTAGGTACATTTGTATAATTCAGTTATTCTTTTATAAACTCGAAGTAACGAATTTATACAATTACAAACATCAGAAGTATAAACAGCTATACAAATTATATTATACAAATTCCGATTTATATAAACATGCGAATTATACAAAACTAAAAAGTTGAACCGCGTAATTATAGTTAAAAATAGGTCGTAAATTGTAATTGAGGCAAACTATAACTATGTTAACTAATTAACGAGTATATGTTTGCTTATACGCGTAATTTTCCCTATTTGTAATGTATCGATATGTTATATGTATATATAGTATTTTGATATTGTATAAATAATGTATACTTGTATATAAATGATGTATAACTATATATCATAGAAGTATATACATCTCTATATACATTTGACACAATAAAGTATACATTGCAGACCAATTTTTTTTCAA